>NC_088885.1:58838194-59151078 GCF_037157495.1 Lathamus discolor | reverse complement strand
CAGACGGCTCTTGGTTGCATGTAGGCAGCTGTTCCACGCTGTGGGTGATCAGGTTTCCAGAAGTGGTGGTAATTGGATCATAGAATGGTTTGGGTTGGAAGGGACCTTAAAGCTCATCCAGTTCCAACCCCCTGCCATGGGCAGGGACACCTTCCACCAGACCAGGTTGCTCCAAGCCCCGTCCAACCTGGCCTTGAACACTGCCAGGGATGGGGCAGCCACAGCTTCTCTGGGCACCCTGTGCCAGGGCCTCACCACCCTCACAGGGAAGAACTTCTGCCTCAGATCTTATCTCTATCTAATAGTAGATAATGGCTTTAAACAGACCCCTGTTTAAAGTTCAAAGCCAGTTTAAAGCCATTCCTCCTTGTCCTGTTCCTATCTGCCCTATCAAAAACCTGCCCTCCAGCTTTCTTGTTGGCCCCTTCAGGCCCTGGAAGCTGCTCTAAGGTATCCCCAGAGCCTCCTCTTCTCCAGGCTGAACAAGCCCATCTCTCTCAGCCTGTCTCCATAGCGGAGGTGCTCCAACCCTCAGAGAATCTTCTGGCCTCCTCTGAACTCACCCCAACAGCTCCCTGTCCTTCTTATGTTGGGTGCCCCAGAGCTGGACACAGGACTGCAGGGGGGATCTCACCAGAGTGGAGTAGAAGAGGAGAATCCCCTCCCTCGACCTGCTGGTCCTGCTGCTGGTGATGCAGCCCAGGACACGGCTGGTTTTTGGGCTGCATGTGCACACTGCTGGGTCTCACTCTCATGGGTGACTCTGCAGTTGGAGGCATTAAGCAGACATTAGGAGCGGCACAATGACAGACAGCCTAATAATGACTTTGCAGACATGGCCTCCTATCACACGCTGCCTCACTGCACGGATCTGCCATCTCCAAGATCTGGGTGAAGAACAGCATCAGCAAATGTCCATCATTATTATATCATCATTCCTGAAAGGAGCACCTCACGTATGGGGACACCACTGCATGCAGGACAGATAGGAAGTATCATCACTGCTCAGGCTGCGTCAAACAGAGGTGGAAAACAGTTCTTAAAGATGTATATTTCTGACTCTGCTGATCTTCTCAGTGGAGCTCAGGTTTCCAAAATGCCTCACTTTTTATTGCCCCACATTACAAGATTACCACAGTCAAATGGAGTATTACTAAAGGCTGGATTTCTTCTTTCTCTTTGCTCTGCTGCTCAAACTACTGCAGTATCTTGTTAAAGTGAAACGTTGTGAGCAACAGTTCAATGCTGAATTGTACCTTTGGGCATTTGGCAAATAAATCCTGTATTCCTCTTGGAGTAGAAATAGATTTTCCAGGAATACAGAAGAGCTTGATTAAAATGGAAACCTGAGAACCCTTCACGCAGAGTCTAGGGCTGTTCCTGCCTCTTAAAATTGTGAGATCTTGTGTCTGGAGACCTGTAAAGTTTCAGATACTGTTGTCCATGGCAAGTGGTCCCATGGACAGGGAAAACCAGAAGGAACCAGACTCTTTGCATGAATAAATCAGCCACAGCATTGGGCATCGTCAGGGTTTTTCCATTCTCCAGGTCAGCTCAGGGTTTCAACATGAAGTTTGATTTACCTGGGATGAGAGACGATCTGGACTTGTGTTTCTGTGTCTCTGACAGGACATGAGGCACTGGAAGAAAAACACTTTGCATCCTGGATTAAATCCCATCTTGGTTTCTGGAAGTCTTAGGCTGATGCAAGCCCTGAAGCACAAAGTATTATCTCTCTTCCAGCATGCTCACCATTAACTGGTGTGCCTCTCAGTCTAGTACAGAAGTAATAATAGTGAAAAAGACTCTTCTGAAGGAAATGGCTTGTATAGATCTTGTGTGTCAGTCTGTGTAACCCACATCACCTCTCTGGAGATGTCCACAGGCTGGTATGTCCAGCTGAGCTGTCACCCTGCATTCTGTTTGTACTCCACAAAGAAAAATAATCAATCCGAAGGTGTGATTCATCTGGCCTGTTTTAGCCATCACTTCAAAGAGGGATGAGTTATTTCAGGAACCCTGCTGGCTCTGCTCTCCATTTATCTGTTGGCTGTAGAGAAGGTCCAGAGTACTGACAGGTGTTGGAGATGTCTACTAATGCTAAACCCTGTTATTCATTAAAATGAGCCTAGACTGGGCCAACACAGCAGCTAGCATGAAGGAAAGTGAGGGTGCATGACCTGTGTGGATGATCTCCCTCTCCTTTATCAGCAGAGGACTGGAAAGGAGAACACTGATATGAAACCCATGAAAGCCTTAAAGGCATCCTTCCACTCACAGGGCGAAGCTAATGCCAGAGTGGATTTGGCTTGTCTGTACCTACATGTATCCAATCCTGCCGTTGTCTAAACATCACTAAGTCCAATGCTTGCAGCTGAGTCCAGACAGGCTTGTGCCTAGCTCTACACTGCAGTACTCAAGGTCTTTCTTTATCAGTTTTCTGTCCCTCTGGCAGTGAGAAGTTTGCTGCAGGAAATGGGAGGAAGATCTTATTTTTATCAGTGTGTTGCAATCATCCTGCTGTGACACAACCCTGGCAGAAAGTGACTCTAGGCAAAATTGCTGAAAAAACACAGGATGAAAGTGTTAGCATAACCTATTTACTAAACGGAGTTCAAGATAGAGACTTTCTTTTTATGAGAAAGCCACTTGGTCCTCTGTGCAAACATCCTGATCTACCTGCCCTGAACTTCAGTGTTACTATAACAATATTGCTCGGTATGGGACTATGGGAAACCATAGATTGAATTGCAGTAAGATATTTTAAGCTAGTCTTCGGAGACAAGGTGCAATTGCCTCAGCATAAGTGTACAGAGGCTTTTGAGATATGATGGGATATTTCCCCCAGCCTCCAACTACCTGTTCAGAAAGTAGTAGGTTTTCTGTGTAATATCAGCCAGCTTCATTAGGATGCTTGGCTAACAGAGGGTCTGAGGGGGCACAAAACCCTATGTTACACTAACTGCTTTGCATCTTGTTGACAATCAGCTGAAGAGCTCTTAAAATGCCAGAAAAAATGCGTCTTGAAGAAGTTCAGAGGAGTGAATGCTCTGGTCAAGCCAGGTGCAAGGACAAAATCATCACAGAATCACAGAACGGTTTGGGTTGGAAGACATTTAAAGCTCATCTGGTTCTAACCCCCTGCCATGGGCAGGGACACCTTCCACCAGACCAGGCTGCTCCAAGCCCCATCCAACCTGGCCTTGAACACTGCCAGGGATGGGGCAGCTACAGCTTCTCCGGGCACCCTGTGCCAGGGCCTCACCACCCTCACAGGGAAGAACTTCTGCCTCAGATCCCATCTCAATCTCCCCTCTTTCAGTTACATAAATTCATATGTTTAGGTACTCATCTCCAGAGTCAGAACTTCACTGTCATCCATGCTGAAGCTGGCAGGTTGACAGGATCTCCACCGGGCTTCAACAGCACTTGAAACCAGTCCCCAGGCGTCACTACAGCCAGCATGTCTCTGCATACATAACTGGCAGATCTGCAAAGCAAAGAGCGCACGTGCTGGTATGTGACTACAGAGACAGAGATGGGACTGAAATAATCTGACCTTCTTTTGTGCTTGCAATGGACTGGTGACTCCAAGATAAAGCTGGCGGCTCCTCTTGCTATTTGGAGTGGTCTTTATGACAGCCGAGTCTGGAGTTGGGAAATGCAAGAAAATACTCACTCTCTCCTGCCATGTGGAGGTTAAAAATAGCTCCTGTAAGGTATTTTGCTCTCCCTAATCCTGTCAGTGTGAGTGAAAGACTGTGGCTACTCTTGGTGGATGGGAAGTTGCAGCAACGCCCAGAGAGGTTTTCCTTTTCAATCCCCGGGCTCCCTCCAAGCTCGCTAAAGTTGTTCATAGGAGTTCTTCTGTGGCTTTTGCTGCCTTTTGGATCAGGTCCTAAATCATGCGCTGAGCTATACGTTGGAAACCACATCCACCAAATAATATCCTTTAAGTAGCAGAGAAGATTGCAGATTAAGTTTCACTTGGAAAAGCAGAAAAGGCAAAGCAAAGCTCGAGCACCAAACCTTTGCCAGGAATGGCTCCCTGTGCTAAAACGCAGCTATGCTTCAGGACAAAAGGCTGTTGAGCTCAAAGCATTGTGACAGTTCTACTTAGCAAGTGAGAAGAAGATGATGTGCACTAATAGCGCAATTTGCTTTAGCTGAAACTCCAGTATGACTCAGTGTCATTAAAATACTGGGGGAAACCCAAAAGCCAACATTTTGGCACAGTGCTGCATGCTTGTGCAGTACATAATTATTTTTAGAATAATGGTATAATATATAATGATGTATTACGTTATACGATATTATTGTAAGGATATATATACCTCATTAGAATTACAACCAGCAGGATAGCAGGTGGGGTCTCCAAACAAGACAGGGAGGCTGTTGTTACTGTAACTCAACAGCCCTAGACAACGTACAAACTGAGCAGGAAAAAAGGGAACAAAGGCAGGGAACAAAGCTGAAATGCAGAGAAGTATCCTGAGCATTTGTGAGGATACGACAGAAAAGGGTGAGAAGCCCTGGGTCTCTCAGATCATTACCTTGACTTCTGGACCATGTTTCTTGCTTAATTTATATTATTAAATCCTCAAGTGGCCAAATTGTCTATCCTCTGGGGTCATTTCCCCCTCAATTCCTTCTTAAACCCAGGACCAAGGACCAGTAGGACATGCTGGTTTCAGCATAAAGGTGCTCACAACACCAAGCCTGCCCTGTCTGCTGCCTCAACAATATCCATGTTGAAGTTAGATGAGCTCAAACCCATAACTTTTTAACCATCTTCGGCAGCAACTCCCTCCGTCCCAGCAGTCACTCACCCAAATCCATGGATTTCAGAGAAAAGCTGGCTCAGTATTGATGGGTAGGAAAGAAACTTGCTAGTGCTTAGACATGCTTAGGCACCTGGACGCGTCTGACAGCGCAGTCCTCCCTTGTGCTATGTCCTCATGCTCTTGCTTAGTCTGGGGGCTAAGGCAGCTCAAAGCTATTGGGATTCGTGGTAATACATGCAAATTCCTGAATTTTAGAGAACTAACTAACGCTGGAAGCAAGTTCTTAGGCTTCCTGGGGACAACTGCATGTATCTTAGCTAGGGTCCTGCCCTGACCATCGTCAGTACCAACTAGCCATAATCAATACTAGCTATTCAGAAGGCATAGCAACATGGGCAGTGATTTTTTTTTGATGCTGTCTATCTCACCAGGCTCAACTTTGACAGGAAAAGGAGGCAAACTGTCTTATCAGCCTTATCTGCAGGTGTACTTATATGGCAGGGGGTTGGAACTAGATGATCTTTCAGGTCCCCTCCAACCCAAAGCACTCTGTGATTCTAAGATTCTATGATTCTGTGACTCTTGTTAGATGCATGGCCTGTGATACTGGCACTCAGATAATTTACTTGTAGAGCAATAGCAGCAGCCCTGGATGGAGCTGCAGTGGACTGTTGCAATATGTTAGATGGGGCCCTTCTTTTAGTTCATCGTCATACCTTGCTGCATGGGCTGGGATCCTTCACTTCTCACTGGCAGGTCTGGTCACCGTGCAGAGGAGGGAACTGATGGGCTCTTCACAGCTGGTGGGGAAGGAGGTCCTTGCAGAGGATAGCCACAGGACAAGTGGCAGTCTGGGTGAATGGGGTTCTTCTCCTTTCTGAGGCCACTCTTTAACATGGCTCAGTTTATTGACTCTGAGAAGTTTGCATACAAATAGGGAGTTTCATCAAACACTCATTCTGGCTCAGGGATTACCAACAGCTAAAACTTTTAATCTTTTAAATCAGTCCTACCTAAATCTCTGGCTGCATAGTGTGTTTTGCAGGTGATCCAACCACTATCAAGAGATCTGGGAGAGGAGGCAATGATACTTCACAACTCTGCTCTCCTGGCTTCAAATGTCTGTGTGTAGGTGATATGTGCAGCAGTCTTGTGCTCTGCAATTGGAGCTGGACTTATTTCGCAGGTCATCTGCTTTTCAAGCGTGAACAGGATGTATTTTTTTCAGTTCTGTGACATTTGTTGCTGTCTGTAACACACGGGCCACTTGTGAGTATTATCAGGAGGGTTTTAGTTGCTGGAGTCAATCCATCAAATTATTAGTGAATTAACTTCTCTGTTTTGTTCTTCTGAAATTTTGCTTGATCACTCAGTTTTGATGCCTCCGTGTAAGCCTGTTTCAGGTATGGACTGATTTAGACACTGTGGAGAGTTGCCGGTACAAGTATTCTCCTTTACACCATGTCTTTACAGGCAATGTGAAGGCAATGTTGTTTCACACCAAGGCAGGTCTTTAAAATAAGTCTTGTGAAGCATACCATAGCAGAATCTTTCTTTTTCCCCAGCGTATGTAAAGGGAGTCACAAAACAGCGTAGACACAGAGGTCTGCCCTGTAGAAATCTAAATCTGGACAGGAATATCCTGTTCGGTATGCGTGGAAGAATAACTCTCTCATCACAGATCACTACAGATGTTACACAGACTAAAATGCATACTGCAAACAATAAATGAAGATATTAAATATTTTCACCTTTCATATCTTCATCGGGTTGGATCATCTTTTCAGTCTGTGTATTGAGTAGATGGTGAGACATCTGTCTATAGCTCTTTCTTCATCTTGCACCAGCAATTTTAAGTGGTAGCTGTAATAACAAGCAAGACCCCAGACCATTCCAGTCATGTAGGGTATATGAATTTATTGCCACATTAAATAAAACCAAGTAATGAAATAATATATGTCACACAGGGAATGAGCAGTTTCTTGTTCAGGACCTTGCTGGCCAGACTCCAGCTGCAAGACAAGGGGGACTATTGTAACTGACTTAAAGGTTATTCAGGCTCCAGTTCCCACCTTGCTTGTTCTCAGCTTCTCTTTTTATTGCATTTTTGCTTCCAGATCACAATGTTAACATCCAATTGACTCCATTTAATTGTCCTTGTTGCTGGAGAATCCAATAGGAAATGTTTTTTTGTTCACTTCTTTCCTGAGAGATTCTGCGCAGGCCCTTGGTCAGTGTGGTATCACTAGTAGCTTTGTTTTACACTGATGTCAAATCACAGACTAACTGGGATTTGAAGGCACCTCTGGACATCATTAGCTCCATCTCCCTGCTTATTGTCTTGCAGTTCTTTGCATACAGTATTCCCTTTACTGTAATTGGGGGTCTGACTGAATTTACATCTCTGTGAGGTTATGTGAAGGCTACGAAAGAGAGAGACTACAGAGTATGACTTGCCTATTGAAGCGAAGCAAACTCTGTATACACAGATATGTACAAATTCTATATACATAAGACCGTGGCTGTATTCAGGCTGAAAGAAATAATGTCTTTACATTATCAACACAGTGTATGAAAGAAAAGGGAAATAGAAACACCAAGTAGCCAGATCTGGTCTACGTATTCTCTCTTCTACAACCTCTTAACAAAAACCAATGTGTCAAGGAGGTTTCCCTGAAATTTCTAGCTAGCAGGCTGCACCTGCGGGTTTGTGACATTAGCAAAATCTCTGCTCCATTCTGCCTGTGACACGACTTTATATGCAGATTCACCACCAGCTGTGGACGTATAGCCTGGCACGTGGTGGGAAGGGACCTGCTCCTGGGATCCCTGGAGCACCAGGACTCAGCTCTTACTCCAAATGACATCCCTGCTACAAGAAGCGGTGTTAGCTATTCACAAATACCTGTGTGATAAAAGCAACCCTGAGCAGACAGCTGATGGATGACTTCGAGGAAAACTGGAGCTTGTATCTCGGAAAAAGGAAAATATCTAGTCTAGATATTCGGCACAAATCAATGACTATTGAGGCTGCAATCCCAGGCATCTTCACCCTGTCATACCAGGACTTCTGATTTCTCATTTTAACTGCTATATTCTTGTGCATATATATATGCATGTTTATATGTGCATGAACACACGCATAGGGGCTGATGGATGACATTTAGTGCACAAGCTTCCCAAAAGCAGAGGACCTGATTTTAATCTCATTTATATTGCTGTAAATTGGGAATAATTCCCCTGAAATTTGTGGTGCTGCACCACTCTAATTAAAACACAAAATCAGGGCTGCTTGCCTGCCTTTGTGCAGAGGGTTCTGCAGCCAGCCTCCTTCAATGCTCTGTTGTCCACTTCCTTTTTCAATTTATCCCCTAAATTCTCATTTCTTATGCCCTTTTCCCTTTGGGCAGCCTGTCATTCCCATGGACAGAGTCTGATATTAGCCCTGCAGCAAGAGCTGGAGGATTAACCTGCTCTCATTTGGACACAGGCAAAGAGTCCTCATAAGCTCCAGGGCAGAAACAGAACATTAAAAGCACCCCCAGCTCCCTTTGACACCAGAAGGGTCTTCTCTGTCGAAGAGACTTTCCCTGTGGCTTGTAGCACACATATAATTTCTGATGAACGAGGCCCCAGGGCATTGCCTGCAGCGAAGGGCTGTTTTGATTGTAACAGGCTTTGATTCAGAGGAGCCAGAAATTATTTGTTTTCATTCAGTTTCCCTCCTCCCTCCTCTTCATTCCAGGTTGGAATTAAAAAACACTGCAAGGCTCGCAGGCTCCAGCCACCTTGCTACCTGTGTCCTGATGGGCTCAGAAAAGTTGTGAAGTCCAGGTGGAGCAGGGCACCAAAGGCTTGGGCTGCAAATGCTCTCAAATTTGTCCCCTCTCTTATTCCCCTGCTATATGTAAAGACAGGCAGGAAAGGGAAACGTTGGTGAGCTGGTCCCTTTGCAAGAAACCTCCCTGCCAGGAGTGATTCCCTTTCGATTCACTGCAAGAAGGATGTACAAAAGGATTTGCACATGATCCCTCTCTTGTCGTTGGCAGAAGATAAGCAAAGCTCCCAGCGTCCAGAGCATTTTTTGCCAAATCAGACAGGGGAGATTCACAGAATATTTCCTGGCTGGAAGGTCTGTCTGCAGCATCCCAGCTCTTGGGCTTAGATCATATTCATTTAAAGTCACATTGCTGTGACCTCTCCCTTGCTAAAGACCAGGTGAAGTTCACTGCACAAGGGCCAAAGCCCAATCTCTTCTTCAATGGAGATGATATTCTTCATACAGAGGTCTTGGCACAGTTCTTGAGGAAGTCACTTCGCAATGCCCTTACTTCAGAGGTATCTAAATTTTCCTCTTCTGCTCTGGAATATAAATGCACAGGGACAAGCTTTCAGGGTGGTGAACAAGGAAGGAACTACTGGGTTTACACCAGATAATTCAGAGGAAAGTGCTGGAGTTACGATGAGGAAAAGGTGGCATCTGTCTCCTGAACAGGTCAACAGTCTGAGATGATGATCTCCAAATTTGAACCATAATGCGATGGATTTTTTGTCAGTTTTTGTTCCTGATTTGGCCCTGGAAAGTGCAGTGGTCTGGGGACATGTAAAGTTCTGTTAGCTAAAAGCAATGAGGGCTGGATGCAAACAACATTGCTGCTCCTGCATGTCACCTCCCTTCACTGCTGCCCAGGGCTTTGCACTCCTCCAGCGCTGAGAACCCACCACCTCCTTGAGTTACGCTCCAGGCTACCTGGAGCTCTGGAAAACTTCTCAACATCAACCTAGATGTTCAGATCACTTGACAGGCTGGCCAGAAGAAGGAAGGGGGTGTCTGGGGATAGCACGGTTTGTTTGCACAAGTCTGGTTTCCTGGATTAATTTTCTCATCCAAAAAAACCAAACACATGAGAAAAAAGATGTTCCTGCTTGCTACTAAATTTCTGTCTACTTTTTATATGACCGCAGCATAATGAGGGTGACCAGGGCTGGTTTTGACTGTTGGCTCGTATTTTTGGAACATCAGAACTGAAGTTGTTGACCTCCGTTTTAATTGGCCATCAACAGGCAGTGACAAGTATTTCATCCCAACACTGGGACAAGTGTCTGCATGGATTTTGCCGATTATACACAAACACTGGATATTTTCTATCAAAACATATTTTGACAAAACACTGTTTTAACCAAAATCCATTGCTCTTTCCAAATCACCTCCAGGAAGCAAAGTGATACATTTTTGGGTCAATGTGCACGGATACTTCTTGGAGCTGTCACTTCCATGGCTCATCCCTTGTTCTCTTGGATGGGCCTGACTAGACTTCGTCATCTGTGATGTCTCTTCTTTGGTTAAGATGCCATAATTCATGAATGCAATGACAATGATAAAAAGCCAAGCCAACTCAACCTAAACTCCCTTGTCCTTGGGAGAGACCTGTCCTTTGCGCCGTGAGTTCAGGCTGAGCCAGATAATTATGGTTTCCCCCTTAAAACAAAACTACTCAGATGCCTCAGCAGAGATTTTTGACCTCTTCAGGAATGGAAAACTCCAGTATTTCAACTCTTTCTCCTGCTGAGACAGGAACAAACACTGTAAGAATTTGGCCATTCTGATTTCCACTGCCATCACTCAACAGCTTAGGGAGACAGAACTGAAAGGCACCATGCAACCATCCATAGCCCCAGTTTGCCAGCTGTGTGAGGACCTGGAGTGGATCCTGGGAAGGCAGCTTTGGATCTGTGTCCTTCGGGGTCTGTGCTGATAAAGCCCACACTGAAACTTCTCTGCAACTCATCACCCCGTCACCCTCCTCCTTGGTATTAAGGGACTAAGGAGTGAGTGACAATCCACAGCATTACTGCCTCCCACACCTCCCATCATCTATACACTCAGAAAAATGGTAAAACCTCATTGGCGAATGCTTTTTTCACTTTGCAAAGTAGGATTCATTCCAGCGCATTGTAAATGCTTCTCATTTTGTGATCTTTTCGAATTCAGTCAGTATTCAGGCTTTGCATGATGTTGTCATGATTGGCAGTGATTTTTAATGGTAAGTTAACAAGGTTACAAAGAAAACAAAATCCCATCTGAATTTTGGTAACTGGAAAAGGAGGAATATATTTATTTAGCTGTCAGGACAGTGGTGGTTTTGGCTACCTCTCATCTTACCAGATCTCAGAACTCATCGATAAAAAAATATTGTGGATGCATTTCTCTTTCCATTGAGACTGTGGCTGGGGCTCTTGAATGATTTATCTGCCCAGTTTTAGAGATCATACATTGTGAGTTAATTTGGGATTGTGACAGCTACTTAAAAATCATCCATTTGGAAAAAATTACTTGCTGTCAGATGAATAAAAATACGATGATCTCTGTTTCTTGTATACATTCAAGGTGACAAGGACTCTTGTAAGTTTCAAATGTTTTTCCTTATTCTGATCCAGATTTTGGGTCTTTTTTTTTTGCATTACATTGGTGGAGACCCAAATGCAGTAAAAAAGGCATGCTTATCTGATGGTCTTGAGTCAGATGCTTTGCATTTACATGACAGACCGACAGTACGATGGTCCATGTATGAGGGCTTGGGTTGCTATTGCTGCTTGTCTGCAGGACCACCGCTAGCCCAGCCCAGCTCAGCAGGCGGCTCTTGGCCACACCAGGATTTTGGAGTGGAGTTGAGGAGGTGGCCACTCATCGTACAAGCTCTGACCCCTTCCACCGAACTGCTGTGGAGTGAGCAGACCTACTGACAGCAAGGCAGTGTAAGCTGCCTTTGCACCCTGGCTTGTGTGATGTGGCGTGAACTCAGCCATGGGACATCACGTTGCTGGAGGGGGGTGCATGGCTCACATCTGGGTAGGCACTCTGTGATCATCTCTACATTTGATCAGGACACCAAGGCAGGAACCAGCTTTGTAACAGCATGCTGTATGCTACTGCATACAAAATACCTGCATCAAAACGTTGGCCTGCGGACAGGAGAGCACTGTGGTAATCCTTATGGGCCATGCCCAGCGGTTAGTCCTCTCCTCTGAAAACCAGGTGGAAGCTCTTACATTGTGGTCTTGACCTGTTTAGATCCTTGTTAATGCAACAACTTCATATTCTCAGCCTATGCCTGCGCTGTGGAAAGGACAGTCCAGATGCAGGTTCTTGCCATATCTTGTTGCTATCAGGACACAAGATTCCCCAGACAGCTTGCTCTTCATAAGCCTGTTTGGTCAAGTTTGGAACCGTCTCTGTGGAGTTCAAGCTCTGAGCAATCCTCTCAGAATCCTTTCAGATCCTGCTGAGCAATCACTTTTGGTTCCCTGAGTTGCAAAACACTCTGGGAAGCAGAAATACCAGATGAGGTGATGTGTGATTTACTAGATTCAATGCTACGATACCATGTAAACCATAACATTGAGGGGAAATATGTAGTTCATATACATATCAACACTGCAGAGCAAGGAGTCTCACCTGGCAGATCCATGGTAGGAAAAAAGGCATCTGGACATCTTGATACCAGCAAAGTGTCAGCAATTTGGAAGGAAATCAAGGAGAAAGCACTGGAGGAAGGACTCCCTCGGCCATTAGGAGAAATGGAAATAACAAACACTCTTCAGTTTATTAAACAACACTGTGGATGTTTTCTTGCAATTTTTCATAGCCATATGAAATATATTAAGAGAGAAATATATGTCAAGAAATCAGTATCAAGTAGCAGATGACATTTCAATTTCTAACCTCACTTTCACGAGCATGCAATTAAAAAATTACCCAGATATCTGACATGGGATATGCCAGCACACCAAATTAGTTCTCAAGTGATGTTGGAAACACATCTGCTTGTCTGAAACACACGGATCATTTAAGTCGCACACAAACCTTAAGCAAGATATGAGTGGTACGTGGATCTTGTGAGACATCTCCAGTCCAATGTTGAAAGAACAGAGTTTAAATAACCAGACCTCATTCTAAATGTCATCATTTTATATGATATTATATTCTGGAAATGGGAAAATTTTCCATGGTTAGACAATCTGTCTCCCTGTTCCAATGTGGGCTGAATCCTGAGAACAGTTTGGTTGGAAATCTGTCCAAAATATCCCAAGCAATCCAGCTTTTATCTCCTTATCCTGCGTCGGTCTTTGGGCAAGAGGGATAACATCTGGGCTCTGTGTTGGGTCAAATTCCCAGCTGGTGCTGCCTGATGGGACTCCAGTAACTCTGACAGAGCTAAAAACTGCGGCACATGGCAATATGGTGCAGTGATTTTACCGAGTTTCCCCTTTGGTTTTATTTCTGGTTATTTCTGGACTTTTCCTGCATCCTGCTGTATAGATGGAGATCCAGTTTCTTTCTAGTTTTGTTCACACTTTCAGCAATCTGAAAACAATCATGGCACCATTCATGAAAATAGGAAGTCACGGCCTTCCTTGCAAGGAGGGGATTTCAGGTCCACCATTGAGAACTCCTGAAGGGGGTTTCCTGTCCTGAAAATAATGAGGCACTGAGGTAGATGGCTTGTTCTGGAAGAGACAAAGAGCAGATACCCTTTCTGCATCACTGTGGTTTTGTAGACATCTTAATGTCTTTCTTAAGTCATCACTTTCATGGGCTGAAAAGTGCCAGCCTCTACAATTGTTCCTCATCTTGGATCTGCTTTGAAACACTGGCCATTCTTGCGGCCCCACTCTGAACTTCAGAGCTTGGCTTTTCTGAAACCAGGATTTGGTACTTGAGGAATAGGTGAAAGCGGTAACAAATATTCTACTCTAACAGCAGAAACTGGAGAATGTAATTTGATTTAGCTAGCGGCACGGTGATAATAGATGCTTGCAGCTAATGAGGCATGTCTCAGACCTATGGTCAGCTTCAGTGAGAAGAAATGGAAGAGAAAACACTGCTGCTGACAGTGGGGTGTGAAATCTACTGCTTCGTGTTAAATGGGAGTACTTGCTGAAAACTTCCTGCTTGTTTTCTTTTTGCTGTTATTCCTCTAAATCCATGCCTGGACCTCAAACCAAGGGGTCAGAAGATGGAAAAAAATGTCTTTTTTCATCGCCAGTTTTGTTCCGACATTGCCAGAGTCTTTGAAGTTACCCCAGAAAAGACTGGGTTTGGGATGTTTTCATGCCTATGGTTTAGCAATCTGAGTTCCACTGAATTTTTTCAGCAATGGCTGTTAAGGACATCACCTTATGGCAGATAATAGGACTTTTGTAGTGGCTGGCAGCTGCTGCATTTAAAAGTGCAAATATTCTGTCTATGTGAGAAGAGCCTCTTGGGAAGGGAAAACTGCTTTCAGACTTCATGCAAATAATGAAAAAGTGGCCTGAGCATCTCACTGAAAATACCTTGTATCTGCAAATGTGCTGCACAGGCTTTTGAGCAAGGAAACAGAGGGATGAGGTGGTGACGAGGCAGGCCCACAAGCTGGGAGAGGTACTGGGAAGAGGAACCAGGTCTCTGAGGTCCCAGGCTTAGGCTTGCTGGGACAGTTTGTCTTTCTCAGCTTAAGGTTTTGCTGCTTCCTACAACTTCTGTAAGTGCCAGACTGAAGCACCAATGTTTTTCAGGATCAGTTTGCTCCTGTGAGCTGACTTTGAACCTCTGCTTATGGTGGAAACCATCAGACACCCCAGCACTTTGACTGTGAATGGAGCAGAGTTGCAGAGTGGTTATTTCAACTTAGATGGCTCTCAGAAACCTTCTGGAAATAGGGACCAGCACCCAAAACTCTTCTCAGACAAGTGCTGTAACAAGGAGGTTTATGTCACAGTCTTTGTTCCCTTGCACTCTTTGTTTCGTGAAGGCACCTGCTCATCACCCAGGGGTAGAAACTTCTAATTTTCTTCTCTGTGACCTCTCACAAAGTGGGCTGGTCTGAGGACAAAGTTTAGATTAATTAGATATGAACTTCGGGCAGCTTTAGCTGGGGAGTAACAGATTCTACCTCTGCAAAGCCTTGCATTTGTTGCCCTGCCCTGGGTCTCCTGGGTGCCCTTGTTGCTATACTTGTAGCGCTAATAACTGCATGTCTGAAAATGTAACTGAGATATTTAGGGGGATGCCTCATGCATTCCTGCCCTCTGTCACAGAGACGCTTTCAGCTATACAAGCAGAAACATAAGCCTCACTATTGTTGACTGTGGGGTGTGCTGTCGTTTTTGCTTAGTTATGTTATTGGCCATTAAATTCTCTGCTCCCTTTCTAAATCTGGCCACAGGACTTGGTTTTGCAGACTTTGGCAGGGGTGAATTCCACAGGATGTGGGTCCATTTCCTCTAATTTCTCTTAAATATGTCCACTAGTTAACTTTTACTGACTGTTTTCCTGTTCTCATTTCAGGGAGTGGGGGTGAAGCATGGGGGAATGGCCCAGCTGACACTGTGGCACTGTTGGTCCCTCCTGTTGCAGCTAGACGTTCACCTCATCAGTGGTAGCCACCTAATGGAGACGCTCAAGTCAGAAACCTCCCTAAATCAGTGTCCATCTGATGTCATGAGAGAAGATCCAGCTCCTCCAAAAATGGGGATTCCCCTTATCCTATAATCTAATTCACCCTCAAGTATGTGTTTCTGCATAGACCATGAGATGTACTGAAGGGGGCTGAGGGTTTGGTGTCCTCTGTTCTCCTCCTCCCTTGATGCACTCCCTGCCCACTACTGGGGTTTATGCATTCCCAGTTCACGACCATGTATTTCTCTGCAACCCTTCAATTTCATGCTCCAGGGTTGAGAACTTGGGGAAAAGAGGCCATGGTAGGCAGAGATGGAGAACTGTCACTTCTTCCAACACCTTGTCTAGTGTTAGGTGTGGGTCTGCCCTTCCTGTGGGGCTGACCCCAGTGTGATTAGGGCAGGGGAAGAGGAGAGGAATCCCCCTGGCACAGGGGCTCCTTTCCTATCCCTGCAGAGACCTGAAGCCAGCTACATCACAATCTTAATGCTCCAAACAGGTATTTTAGTTGGGGGTAGAGGTAATAGGTCTTCCTGGGATCCTTAAAACTTGTAAGTAGGATGGGGCTCAACTCTTATTGACTGCAGCAGTTCTCAACTATTTCTTATATTTCAGATATTAATGATAATTGAGGCCATTATGACAGATTCCATGCTTCCCTTTTCCCCTTTGTCTACACTATTGCAAATTGCCCTATATTCCCCCAAAATGTCATTAGTTTCTGACTAACCCTAAGTGAGAAAGATAATTTTGTGTTACTGGGTATTTAAACATTTTTTACTGCTGGTTTGTATTCCGAAGAGGCTCATTTCTTACAGGAAAGATATTACAAAATGCTGACCTCCAAGAGTATCCAAGTATTTCATTTTGATAATGCTGACCTAGTCTGTTGAGATAATGTTGAATTGCTTCACTTTGGCAATGCAGAATAATTTTGTTTTGAAAATGCCATAACTATAGTTTGTGATATAGTGAAATATAAGAAATATAGCATGATCTTGAAACAGCTCTTCAAATACAAGTCAAAGCTGAGTGAATCATAATGATAAATGGGATAGAAGGAGGATACTTCCTTATCAAAAGGAAGTATTTTAAGTATCATTGAAGCAAAATGGAAAAATAGAAGCAACCTGTTTCAGCATTTTCTCAGTGATATTTTCCAGCATTCCTTCAATATCTTGTGATTTCAGTTAAAATGCTGCTACAGCTGTAAAACTGTTATCTAGAACTTCCTTACTGCTCAAATCTAATGGTTTTTTTCAGTGAGGATGGCAAACTGTGGGAAGGATCCTTTTAAGCTGGGATTTTATCTTCTTTTTGTCTAAAACAGATTTCTTTTCCAAAGAAAAGGTCTGGGCACCTTCACTCATCCTGGGAAAGAGGCAAGATCCTCCATTGGTTCATCTCATCCTAAGATGGCATTTGGATACATAGCATGAATCACTTGATAAAAAGTCATTCTTTTCTACAGCTGCCTCTGTTTACCTGGGTGACCATGTCTTTCTGACATTAGTGGATTAGGTCACCTGCAAATGATCATGTTTTAGGACTGGATCAGAGGGATTCCCTTGTCTGATCTTCGAAAAACAGCAGGACACAGCAAGACTGCAGCAGGACCAAGACGTCCTAACTGAACTACAACACAGATGGGAAACGCACATCTGAACCTACCAACAGTCTCTTTGGGATGGTTTATACACAATGTCCCACTATGTATTACCCTACAGATTGAGTACTTTCACTGGTAGGGTTTGGTGTTGAAGGAGTCACAGGATGGAAGCCAAAAGCTTTTGCAAGGTCAGACTGGAATATCTTCACCCCTTCCAGTAATCCATGAACTTCACTGAGACAACTACTTCCATGAGTCTCAGAGTACCTGGGCAAACTGGCTGGAGTAAGAAATACTCAGGGTTCCTTCACCAAACACAGGGCAGTCTTGGGATGTGACATAGGTATTGAGATGCTACCGTAATAGAAGATCACAACAGTGCCCCATAAAGCCTTTGGAAGAATATTAGCGTAATATGCTCTGATGTTGAAACTGTAAATGTCAGTTTTTACTCTGCAATTTTTTCTTTTTTGTTTCTTCTTGCAAGAAAGAATCCCTTGAACACCGGCATGCCACCAGTGGAAGGAGTGATAGAGCTTTAGCAACGGCAGTACTACGAATTAACAGCCTTCATAAAATTCATGGGTTAGAAAGGAACTGAAGGAAAAACACTCTGCAAAGGTTACCAGGCCAAAGCCCTGGGGCAACTGAAAGCTAAACTGAAAGGGGGAAAAAAAAGAATATCCCCTACTAAACCAAAACCCAAAACCCTAATGAAAACACTAAAGGCAATGATTAATATGACAAGTGGGCAGCTTTCCCTGAAGACATGAATTCCCACCAGGGTAATCAAATTTGTCTTAAAAATGATAAATAGTGCTACCACTAACCTAAAAATGTACCTTGATCCCATCAAGCTCAATCTCTTCAAACACTAGCTGCTTCATTTGAAAAGAAAAAAAAAAAAGAAAAAAGTATTTAAATAAACAAATAATATAAAACAAAACCCACAGTACCAACACAGATCTTTTCAAAGTTACCTCAGTCTTTTTTGGCTGTTCAGTCCACTCCCTGGTGTCCAGGTGTAAACAATTCCCAAAAAGAGACGTCTGTATCCCTGAATTCCAGAAAAGGTAGCGCTTTGTCTTTCTTTCCCAAAAAGGCTGTCTTTATGCTGAGTTTCTCAACCAACCTGGGGATGTTTAGGCCTTTTGATTACTTTTCCCCTCCCCTTTTTTTTTAAACATTCCCCTCGACTTCCATTGGTGGCTCTTTATTTCTTAATGATATTCTTCTTCCACTTGCGTAAGGCTATCTCATCTTCTTTTCCACTGCCTGTTCCCCACAAATCCCACACTCCTTGGCAAACCTTTGTGCTTCATACCAATGCTCGCTGCTTGCCCTGGCACCTTGGAGGTGGACTGGGTCTACCACGGCTTTCCAGACCAGGATGAAAAGGGATATTTATGAGCATGGTCATGCAAGACGGGTCAAACACCACGTACGACCTCGGTGAGAAAGCCGTGCTCGGAGTTTTCGTTCATCAGTCCTTTCTCTTGCTCTTCATTTGGAATCGTCCCCCTTGCAGGTCCCTCCTTGTAGCATCTTGTGGCTTTTGGAGGAGCAAGTGGGGCTAGGTGAAGATCATAGAGAAAAGGAGGATTTGCTTGGACCTCTTGGCAACCCAGAAAACCAAGTGGAGGGCTTCCTCTTTGCTATGTCTGTTAGTTAAACAGCTGAGGGCAAAGCTAGGCAACACTAGCTTTGCTGTCAAAATCACTTGTATTTAGGTTAGTTTTCAAGCCTTTTTTTTCTGTTTCTCACTTTCCCTCTTTGTTCCTCTGTCAGCCTGGAGTCCTGATCCTGACACTATTGAGCTTTGTATTTACGTTGTAAAGTGCTGCAAAGGAGACAGCTGGGCAAACAGACTTTCAAGCATAGTTCTTACATGTCCTCTCTTTTATTTAGCTGGACAGCTACTTAAATCTTCCCTACACTTGAGGAACACTTTTGTAAGAGAGATGACAATAATATACCCTTCCCAGGCAAGAGGTGGTGCCTTTGCCATAAAGAAAATCAGTCCCAGTCAATTACCTGCAATCTGTCAATTCAAAATAGAAGCGGCTTTTGAACTTTTTTTACCTCTGCATTTCATCACTGGTTCTCAATGGCAGAACTAAATGCATTGACCCTCATAATCCCCATAAGCTCCCAATTGTTTAAAAATCTGTATGTGGAATGTTTTCTCTTTGCTAGCTAAAAATGAATAACAGTTTGTCTTCAAATAGTTTGATTTAAAATCTGTCATGGTAGCAGCAAGGAAAAAGTGAATAGGTGCCATCCTTCAGGCTTAGCCCCAGGATCTTAATAATGGTCTTATGCCACTTAAAGAAATCTTCCTGCATTTTATGCAGAGTGCATTCTAGGATTCCATGATTCTATGATATGGGCTTCTTGAAAGTAAGTGGGCACCTATAAACATTGGCACATGAGAGGCACATGAGATGCACTTGGGGAGCGCAGCTACAGTCTGGTAGGATGAGCAGGATTTCTGCAGAGCTCCTGCCCCAGTGGAGACAAATGGCCAACAATAGTGATGAAAAAGCATGTAGCAGCAATGCTGCATCACCTACATGAGAAGGCATACAGAGACAACAAAAACTCTTTTCTGACTTGAATGTGGTGGAATAGCAACCCCTGAAGATGAGTGAACTGCCAATTACCTATTTGTTAAAAGTCATTTCCACTCCACACTGCTTGCTATCTTTTTTCCTCTTGCTATCCAAGTGACTAAATAATTAGGTCGAACATGGAGCTATTGTTTATCACTTATTTCTCATTTAGACTCTGCCTTCTTTGGTCTTATAAAGGGATTATGTTTTTGAATGCTTTTTATATCATCAAGTATAAGAAAGAAATTACCTCTTCCGATAAGCCGCAGACCTCTAAATACATGTGACCTTGTTAACTGTGGTGGCATCTATTGGGATCTTCAGGTATTTTCTGAAGCCATATGTGGATTTAGTTTTAAGATCAGGGATGCATCACAATGACAACAGATAGACGACCTGCTGCAAGCACATTAGTATTCATGAGGAGCAGAGACTGCCCTCCTGCACCGTCCAAACTTAGAAGACTTGTTTTTTCAAAGGTGGGATGCAGGGAGGTGGAAGAAAAAACCTTTGAATTTCACCCTGCAGTTTTGTATGTACCAGTCAAGCAGTGAAACAGGTTGCAAGAGAAGTTCTGCAGTTCTCATCACCCCTGGAGGTTTTCAAGACCCAACTGTACAAAGCCATGAATAGCCCAGTCTGATCTCAGAGCTCATCCTGCTTTGAGCAGGAGATGCACTAGAGACCTCCTGAAGTCTCTTCCAGTCAGAGTTATTCTTGATGCTGTGATATCAAACTCTGTAACTTGGAGCTAGGCCACATCATACCTCTAAAAAAAAAACCCCAAAAAGCATCTGGTCCTGATTTAGAGAATGCAAACAGGGTCATGTTTTAGATAGCAGTTGAATCCACCCGTAACTAATCTCCCATCATATGGCGAGGACCATATGTCATGCCATGTGGTTGTAACCAAATGGGAGTGAGATTCTTACATCCTCTTTCATCTCCAGGATATATCGTCTTGATGGAGAATCTGTATTTCTTTAGTGAAGTTGTTCTAATAATTGAATTAGGCTTGCCATTGAAAGAATAATTCCGTGCAAAATTACTATTTTGGACCTTTCTGGTTTTCACCACCATTAGGGGTTTGTTCTGTTGTTGAATTTCACATGCAAGCATCTCTGAGATATCAGATACCATCTGCCATGGTATATCTTTCTCAACTAGGACATGACCATCTTTTAACCTTCTCTACCACATTTGAACTCCTCAATGTGCTCAGTTTGTGTCTTGGCAGGTATCCAAAACTCAATAGGACAAAGAGTGCTTTCCCTTGTTGCAAAGCTCCCATAAGTCAAAGTGGTCTGTAATGATTCACAGATGATTCAAGAAAGCCAGTGCTAAGTGTTCCTCACTTGATTTATAGGTTCATCTTCAATGATTGCAGCTTCTAGCTATGATTTCAGAGCAAAACCAGCTGACACAAGACCAAGGTGAGCTTCTCTCTTAGTCAGAGGGCACATAACTCAGAGAAAACCTCATGGTACTTTGGGAGTCATAGAGATGAGTTACCATGATAAAGAGCTGAGGAATCAAAGGATGGAAGAAGTTTAACGAAGAATGTGTATTTGTCTGTGCTCCCCTGCAAGAATCTCTCCTCTCTCAAGTAGAACAGGCTGAAATTATATCATGTGCTGAACCATTTCCAACCCCTCTGGTCGATCTTCATGTAGTTGTACAAAGTCATGTTCTAGATCTACAGGTCCCTTTGCATCCCATGGCCTTGAGATCAGAATTCAGCAAAATTCACAGGGCCATTTAGGCATTGATAGCTTTTTGGCAGCTAAAGGTGAGCCAGACGTCCTTACTCCCTTACAGATTCTGGACAGAAATGGGTGTCTCCAGAAAGCAGTTCACTCTGTAGATGGGTATGTATCTAAGATAGGTCAGACCAGTTTCTCTTTGGAGACATCAGTCGCTATAAAGAGTTCCCATCTTGCTCAGACGTCAATGCCAAACTTCTAGATATGTAGTGCTTGGAGAAGATGATGCTACCTCACACTTGCCTAAAATCAGTGGGAGGGCATGTCCCCAAGACTTCATCGACTCTGAGGCAGGTGACTAATTGCTTATGTGAATCCAGCTCCCATCCTTTCTCCCACTTCACACTGCTTAATAATTGGTTAACCTTGTTTCATGATGTCAAGACATCTTCCTGGGTATGGAATTTGCTCTTTCCCCAGAAAATCCCTTTTGAGAAGCTCACATATTCCACCCTGCCTTGGCTGTGCATTTGACAGAGCATTGCTTGGCTCACACAGATACCTGGGGTATTGCTGGCTTTTGGGAAGACTGTTTCTAAGTATCTGCCTCTTTAACCTGCTCACTGGCTGGTATTTTTTAGCCTTTGCTGTGCCTTGCCCTTCAGTCCCTGCCCCTGAGTATGCTTGGACAATATAGTAAGGTGCCAGGAGCATGTTACCTGGTCTGGGAGACCATGAGACCAGGATGGCTCAGTGTATGATGGGGGCTCCATGAGATGAGAGGGTGGCAAAGTCCAGCTCCTGTTTGCAGGAATGCAAACAGCTTTACACGACAAAAGCATTGTAATCTGCAGCCTTTTTCACACCAGGATTCCTCCTTCCAACTTTGGAGACCTCTTTCCATGGGCTTGTTCTGACCGTCCTCCATCCACAGTTCTGTGGCCTGGCAACAACCAGGAAAATTTGCCTTGCCTTCCTCATTGCCAAAATCATCAAAGTGATTTTCCCACTCACTGACAATCTCCAAACTGGTGGGGGGTCCCCCTTTACTCACCCGTGCTCCACTGAAAGCTCAGGGAAGGTTTTCTTTCCACCCCACTTGGTGCAGGATTGGGCTTTTCTGGCCAAGTCTCCTGTGATTTTTCCTTCTCCAACACTCCCAAGACACTTGAAGGGTTAAGCCAGCAGGACTGGGTTGCCACTGGACTGGGAAGGGCAGATCATTTTTCCTGCCTGTTAAGTGCTGTGGCATGGCATGAACGTATTTGTAACATGAGCCAGAAAAGCAGTCTGGGGATGCTATTAAGATAGCCCCGACAGTGAGTCCAGGGCCATGCTCAGCACTGAATATGATCCTCTGCTAAGCACAAAATGCACACATGTCCTTGTTACTCCTCCTCCAGCAACACTCCCATCACCCCTCCGACACCCTCCAAGAGCCAAGTCCTTGTGATGCTCTGAAAGCCACAGTCAAAGGATGCTGCATGCCCCTAGAAATCTTAAAAATACAGAGATGGCTTTGACATACCTCCTGCCTGAATACCTGACTACTATTTAGAGTGCATGGCTTGTAACTGCCTGCACTGGGAGAGGGGCTGTTACTGCAGCCTTGTTTCTGTGATTGAAATTTACTTCCATGTTAAGAAAACAAGGAGATTTCAGCTTCCACCTGCTTCATATATTTGAGTATATTCTGGGACAGACTGCTTTGATGGCAGATGATGGTTGGGATATGACAGGGACTGTCAGATGGCTTTGCTGTTGTAGTAGGTTTTAGCTTTTGTTTTCATCAGTCACAAACATTATGCTGCTCTCACTTTACCCAGGGGAGCTGGACCAAATCAGAGCATCATGCGAGGGTTTGCTTGGTTTCTTGAAGCACTCACCATTGCACAAACCCCAGCTCTGCCCAGTGTGATTGACTGCACAAAGTTACCCCCATCTCCCCACCCAAGCATCTTTCCTCTCCTATGAACACCTGCAAGAAGCAATCAGATTAAAGGAGAATGAGGCCAACCCTGGGGATAGCCACCCTTCACGAGCTGCCTTGGCTGTGACCAACCTGCCCAATGCCGAACTTTTAGTTAGTTTTTTGGCTTTCTTACACCCTTTTCTCTGATAAGACTGCTACTCTGCTCAGAGCCCCTCATGTGGTTCGTCCAAAATACTCTTATCTCTGAGGCACCTTTTTATCCTTCACAGACCTAACTTCCCTCTCCAGCTATGTGCAGCTGTGACACTTTTATCTAATTAGGGATCTATACAGCAATTTCCTCCTTTTGCTGTTTGCTTTTGCCTCTGCGTGGCTTTTTCAGGTTTATATGTCAGGTCACAAGCATAAATATCTCTTACCCCTGACTGGAGGACGATGGGTCCAGTGGCTGAGTTTGCAAGCTCTGGGCAGAAGGAGGAGGGATTAACCCAGTGTAGTGAGAGAGCAGCCACATATTGGGCAGTGAGCAGGCAGCCTGAGAGGTGACATGGGCTGCACTGTCTGAGCATCCTAGGCATGGCAGATTGGGGCTTGTGGTTGCCCTAGGAAAAGGGTGACAATGCTGACAGCACCCATGGTGTGGGGATCTGCCTACAGGGGGCAGATTTTTGGGGGTGTGCTGGGCATCCCACTGGATGCAGGCATTCCCCTTCTCTCCATTCCTCCCATGATTGTGGATTTGGCCCTGCCACCCCTGCTGAGTGCACCATCTGGCTTATGTGCTGCTATGAGAAGAGTGTGGGACCAGAAATACAGGTGTCTCCTAGAGCAGGATGGGGAAGGCATCCCCATGCAATCCTACATGGACTGTCCCAGCCTTTTCTCCTCACTTACCCGACTGTGTTGGCATCCCTGGTCTAGTGGAAGATGTCCTTACCTATGGCAGAGGAGTTGGAAGAGAATGGTCTTTAAGGTCTCTTCCAACCCGAACACAACCAGCTACAATTATATGATTCCAGACAAAAATTGCTCCCTGATGGAGCTGGAAATCTCCTTCCATCTTTGCAGATACTTCTCTACAACATCTCCCGTGTGGCTGTTTACTGTTGT
This sequence comes from Lathamus discolor, assembly GCF_037157495.1. NCBI lineage: Eukaryota > Metazoa > Chordata > Aves > Psittaciformes > Psittacidae > Lathamus > Lathamus discolor. The sequence continues at coordinate 59,126,886 of NC_088885.1, read as the reverse complement.
CATTTTGCTTTTCTTTTTAAAGAAAATAGCTCCGCCAACAGCAAAACCCAGACTGCCTGGTTTGTTGTGGACTTGAAGTGCGTGTTTAAAATCCCCCTTTCCTGATGTTTCATCAGGGCTCAGCACTCCTGCAGACTTCCCTCCCAGGGGGATGCGATTTTTTTTCCCCTTGATCTGACCACTTGTTTTCAGAAGTGTTTCAGGAACCCAATATCTTTGAGAGCTTCAGCCCTGTTCTCCAAAGCGGCTGGAACTGGCCAGTGGGTAACACAGACAGAAATACACATGGCCGGTGATGAAATAAGGTTCTTTCCCTTAAAATCCAGCCAAAAACATAACCCTCTGAAGTGCACTGTTACAGCCTACGTTGTTCCATCAAGCCCCATAACTTCAACATTTGGAGACAGGAAGCTAAATTTAGGCGTGTTACTATTTCTATTTTAATATCCTGGAATTGGCTCAGAGTCTGATGCTGGAGTTTGCATTTGTCTTTGCCAAGTTTCTCCCACTCAGGAGTCCTGCCTCAATGGAGGGTCCGGTTATTATGTGCCTGCAAATCCCTCTTCAGTCTGATAGGATGGGGAGGTTTTATTATGGTGATAAAAAACAAAAGTGAAACTGGTGCATGATGTTCAGCAGGAGATGACTTTAATGTGTCAAGGCCCAGATCTGTGGACTTAAGCTGCTGAGGTGGGGCTTGTACTCACTGCAGGTCCCCTCCATGGGCAATGGAGAAGGTGGTTCACCTCCTCCTTTTGCTTGTGGCTCTGCCCTGGCTCTTGCAGGCAGAAAGCTTGACTAATGCCTTTGGTGCCTCGGGAAGGTTCTTGACGGAACATGGAATAATTTTACCCCCAGGTGGCAATAAGAATCTCTGGTCTGGCCCCTGTAATGGGGTTTGTCAGTGGGGGAGTGAGTGAGGCTGTGCTTCTGTACCATGCCTTAGAAAACTGCTTGCTTGCCGGCTGAGCTGAGCACCTCAATGGCTTCAGCCATCAGTTCTCTCCTAGACTGGTGCTCTTTCCTTGCATGGGATCAAAGCAGCTGGTGGACAGCAGACATCAGCCCCTTGGAGCTGAGGCCCTTGGGGATAGCGACTGGAACCATAGGGTTGTGCAGCACACATGTACGATGCAGCTGCAGCAGCATGGGCATGAAATAAATTTCCCTCTGCCGGGACATGCATAGGCTTATTGCTTTGAGCTAATGGTTAGGTCCTCCAGGTCCTGCAAGACCTCAGACCGGGCAGAAGAAAGACACACTTGGGAAACTTGTGGCCCTGCTGTTTTAGAAATAGCAATAATAACCATGGCTGCAGCATGTAATGACTTTTTAGTGCATAGCCAAACAAACTGGCTTTTTACACGGGATATCTTTATCTTAAAAACCAATCCTCTATCTATAATATCCTAAGGAGACTGATGAAATGTAGTGGCTCCTAATGAAGCAAGAATTAGCACACTGTGGCATGGAGGTATTATACCACAGACAACACCACCCTGCACTTAGAATAAGTAATGAATGATGCTTCTAATTTCAAGAGTGTCATGGAAAGCAAACACAATTATTTTTATTTCTCTTTTTTTCTTTTAATTATTCTTTTTTTTTTTTTATTTTATTTTTTTTTTTATTTTACTATTCCTGGTTGGAATAATGCTCCTGTTGTACCTCTGTGCACATTGTTATCAGGAGCCAGGACAAAGCTACCTTTTTCCAAGCCATACCTGATTTCCCCACCAGCTCCATCCTCCCCATAGTAGAAGGTCCCTGTTTGGCTTTGATCTGTAGCTATGTCATCCTGGTCACCTAGCCAGCCTTCTCCCACCCTCTTTCATTGATCTCCACCATCGCAGTCCTCCTGACCTTTGTTTGATGGTCCTGTTTGCTTCTGCTTTGGTCCCAAGGTGCCAGGGCTGCAGCAGAGCATATGTTCTTGGTGGGATTTTTCCACTGGAGAAAGGGAGCTGGGTGCTGACGCAAACAGGACAGCTCAGAGTCCTGACTCATGCAGTTGCACTTAAAAAGTAATTGAAATGAACTGTTTTCTTGCTTTGTGGCCTATGAGATAAGTATTGATTCCTTTTTGTTCTTTGTCTCTTTCTTCCCACATCAAGGTTGAAATTAGTTTCTGGGAAGAAGGCTTGGCTTTACTGAAGATTAAAGATTTACTAATGTTTTAAGATGAAGGTATCTGTGTGTTACGTCATAACAAGCCTGTTTCATGCTTTTTTATGAGCCTTCCTAAAAGGCACCTAGAAAGAAAGCGGGAGAGGGGCTTTTGGCAAGGGCCTATCCTAGGGAAAGTACAGGGGTGAATGGCTTTAAAAGGACAGAGGGAAGATTTAGATGAGATCTGAGGCAGGAGTTCTTCCCTGTGAGGGAGGCGAGGCCCTGGCACAGGTTGCCCAGAGAAGCTGTGGCTGCCCCATCCCTGGCAGTGTTCAAGGCCAGGCTGGACGGGGCTTGGAGCAACCTGGTCTAGTGGAAGGTGTCCCTGCCCTTGGTGGGGGGTTGGAACTGGATGGGCTTTAAGGTCCTGAACCATTCTAAATGCAAATTTTGCTGACGCTTTATACCTGCATCTTTCTTCCCAGTCCTTCATGTGCTCTTCATCATTCTTCTCTGATGACCTTCTTCAATGTAGACTGCTTGTCCTCTTGGCTTAGTGAGGTTTCAAGGTCTGACTCAATCTATTTTCTTTCCCTGCATGCTCATCTTGTTTGGATTTTTCTTTTTTTTTAATTTTTTTTTTTTTTTTGGAAAAGGCTGCAGTGGGAAGCTTGGGTCTCATGGCACATGACAGGCATTTCACTCTGCCATTACCTTCCAGCACTGCTAATCGGCTTCGGGGGGAGCTGGCCGTGCTCAGCGTGTGCTTGTGTCTTTCCTCATCTTTGGCTGTATGCTGTGGTTTTCAGCCCTTTCTGAATCCCCCAGTGTTCAAGAAGAGCCAGAGCAATTCTCACACTCTGTTTTCTCTCTCTTCCTTCACATTTTCCCTGGCATTCTCCAGGTTGTCACTTGCAGCCCAAGATGCATGTTGAAAACATCATGTTCCACAGGTTTATTTTGCATTGGACGTGAAAAGAAGATTAGTGTCTATATTAAAGCTGCTATCCCTTTTTCCTCTCCTTCCTGTCTCTTTTACTTCTGCCTGTAGGTGTGTAGTTTTGAGGTTTCTCTGCTTCTGTCAATGTCCCAGCAACTTTCAGCTATTCATGGGTATCAGATATGCATCAGGATGTTTAAGTCTCACTATCACAAGGAACTTTCCAGTGAAGGCATAAACCCCTTTAGGAAACCAACCTTTACAAAACACTGTATATAAAGCACTGCCTAAGGGAGATAAGTTACAGAGCAGAGAGGCAACACAGACTTTGCTGTTTGTAATAATTTGCATTTTTGCAAAGAGAGCATGAAAGTACCATGCTAGTGATAGAAACTGCACAGAGAGTAAACAGAAGTTAATAAAGACTGTGTATCTGTTGACTTTGATTAGCAGGATCATAAATAACCCATAGATGATCTGGACTGCTGCAGAATGTAAGGTGGAGACGTCATCCAGTGAGTCCAACACCAGACTGTATAATGCGGTGACTCTTAGTTTCAAGGACTTAATTCTCATTTTTTCCCCAGTAGCAGTACTTAACAAAGCACTCAGAGAAATTTAGAGATGGCACCAAAATCCCACCTTTCAAGGGATAACCTACCCTGTTTCCAGAGGATTACTTATCATCGCTATGAAAAAGTTGCACTGAGGGTGTACTCTGAAAGTGTCTAAATTCACTTTCCACTTCTTCACACTGCTGGAGCTCGCTTCTGCCTTTTTATTGTAAATCTAAATTACAATAAATATAAATTAGATTTGTGTAAACTACAATCGAATTATTTCTGCAGGAGTCTTGCCTATGACAGGGGAAGTATGTGACCCGAGAGGGCTCTTTTATCGTAAGCATGGTGTGATACTCCACAGCGTTTTGCACTGTCTTTGTCTCAACTTCCGTCATGCCATGCATGATTGATTTGCTTGCTTTCCACAGGGCTTTGCTCAATTATTTTGTTATCTGTATTTGGGCACTGTTGTGTTTAAATCAATGAAGTCATCTGCTCAGTGTTCAATGGCCATAAAAAATAAAGTAGGAGCTTGCAGATTGTTATTTTGAGATCAGACACATTTGTGCTTACTTGGCTGGTGGCCAGGAGACCATAAATGTATAATGGGACAGTATAGTCTTCCCTTGGTTATTACACTCTGGTTTTATGTTCAAAACAACACAGCAGAAATAGAAAAGGTCTAGACTTGAAGCTAAAGAAATGCTAAGACATTTCTGTAGCAAGGGACATAAAAAATGATCCTAATCAGTCTCGAACAGCTTCTCACAGCTGAGTCTCTGTTCAGCTTCCTTGGAATTATACTTGAATTACACCAACAAGAGAGGATAATGAAGCCCAGTAATTGGAGGTGAGACTGATGTATTAACCTACAGCCACAGCCCAATGCAACTACAGGCTGAGCCTGCTCTGGGCTATGCCATTTTGCACAACTACACCTTTGGCTGGTTCATAACAAAAGCAAAGGCAAGACAGCTCATACACATAGTGCTTACAGAGTAGGATGTTCCCACATCCCCATCTTCCTTCCACAGGTCTAGCTCCTCATAGAATCATAGAATGATTTGAGTTGGAAGGGATCGTTAAAGTCATCTAGCCCAACCCTGCTTCCATGAGCAGGGACATATTCAACTAGACCAGGTTGCTCTAAATACCATCCAACTTGGCCTTGAATGTTTCCAGGGATGGGGCAGCCACAGCTTCTCTGGGCAACCTGTGCCAGTGTTTCATCTCCCTCATCATAAAAAGTATTCTTCCTCACATCTAGTCCGATATCTTCTGTTATGTCCTGATTCATTAAGGGTTGCCACATCTTTGATATTGGACTGGTGACGGAGATGGAAATCCTCATGTACTCAACCTCGAAAACACAGCCAGCACTGGATATTTTCAATGAAAAATTGGTGTCTCTGTGGATAATACTTTCCGAAACATGTCTGCTTTTCACTGTGAAAAGTCCAATTTGCAAGAAGAAACCAAAGATCTTTTTACGGTGTTTCTCAGGTGATTTGCTGAATTGTTAGTGTGGCAGCCTGTTGTTGATACCTTTCCTTGTGGATAGGCTTCTCTGGTAAGGCTGCACGTCCCAGGACTTTTCTGAGATCTCAGAGAGCAGAAAGCAGGTATCTCTGGAAAAATTGATCTCTGGATGTATTATTCATATTCTCTGGACATATTCTCCAGGGCTGTCTTGTGTCAACGAGATGAAAAGTGTAATGTGACAAAATCTGTGTGTGGGGTTATGTGTGTGTGCATTTGTAAGTGCATTTGTAAGCCTGGCATGCTGCCCATGCCATGGCACGGCTCTTGCTCATGCTGGCAGACTCTTCTCATAGATTTGCCTCTCAAAACACACACACGATAAGGTTGTCTTGTTCATATGGTCTACTGGGAACAGTTTCTGCTCTGGAACAGTCTGAGGGCCCCTATTAGCATGACCATGGAGCTTGTTAGCAATGAAATGGCCTAGATGGCTATGCAATATATATGCTTTGCAGATCCCAATGTGAGGAAGAATGCTGTTTTTAAACCCAATTAGGAAGGAAATGGGCTTGCTCCTATCAAGGGAGCAGTTTCTGAGAAGGGAACAGCAACTGCAGGGAGCAAAGCTTGTTGAAACTGTCTTAATTATCACTTCACATCCTGTTTGTGATTTCAGACACAGCAGGTTCTGCTGAACTGAACAAAGCAAATCCGCCATAGCTCTAGTGTATAGTTATGTCTCACTCTAAAGAAAAGACAAACAAAGTTAGCCCCAGTCTCACACCTTTAAAAAGATATTTATTTATTTATTTTTTTCCTTCAGAGGGAGATTTTTCTTGCATTCATCTTTTTCCTCTCTTAGAAGTCATAGATGAGAAGGGAACACAGTTTCTGATAATGGCACGGAGCAGAGTTTCAGGTGTTTTGGGTTCAATCTGTGCTCATTACCCACATGGGAAATAATCCCTCTCTGGACCTTTAATTCCCAAATCTATACAGGGAGGACAATAATTCTTCCTTTGCTTTCCTTGCATCAGACCTCAAACGCCTGTTGGCTAATGCAGCGTGCTTCCCTTTTCCATCCTCCATTTTGCTGTGGGACTCTGGGTGCTGCCACCATACAAACTGCAATTTCAATAAAGCCAGTCAGCTGTTCCTGAAGGAGACAGCACTCCTAAAGCCTCCCAGAGCTCCCAGCCTTTATCAAATCCTATAGCTCCTTGGAACAGCTTCCTGGGCTCCTTCTCTCCCCTGTCCTCGCTAATAGCACAGTCATGCTCACTGGCTTTCCAAAGGTGTGGGATTGTAAAGTGTTGCAGAAATTTTTGCCGGAAAAGTGAAGTTTTTTCCTATAGAAGGGCTTTGTCTGCCCCAAATCAACTGGCTCATTCTGTGGCTTGAAGAACCACACGCTTCTTCTTAAATTTGACTTTACCTTGGAAATGTTCATCCCTGAAGAAAGGGGAACAGAATGTGTTCTGGCTGCCAACAGTCGGCCCTCCACTGCCAAGAGCAAAAGGTTGTAGGAATGGTTTGCAAAGAGCCTGTATAATTGTCTGAAGCCCTGGGTAAGATGAAACAGGCACTGTTTCAAATGGGACTTGTTGCTTCATTACAGGCTAACCTTTCCTCCTTCTTCAGCCCAGACTGGCATAAAGGCTCCTTGATGCAAACAAAAGCAGATGTACATATAGCCTGAATGTCATAAACATGCTCCTTAGGGATACATCGTCCCAGAGGTTACAGAGGCACCTTGTCAAGATGCTGACAGCTGGAGAACAGCTACGGCCAAGATCAGCATTTGTTTAGTCTTACGTGCAGGCAGGATCATGCTTTCATTGAAGTCTTTCCCTCTCTTGCCTTTCAGGACTTATGAGAAGCAGCCCTCACTCAAAGAGTGCCACCCTGCACTTGGAATCCCTTCCAGTTCCTCCCATGGGGCTTGGGCTCCCCCTGAAGCTGTGAAGGGTGAGGGACCAGCCACTGGGTTGTTCCACCTTTTCCCTCCTGTCTTCAGACTGTGCAGGCCCAGCAAAGGGAGCAATCTAAAAAGCTTAATGCAGATTTTGGATGGTTCAGATCATCCATAGCATGACCCCGTTTTGCCCTCTGGAGTGATTTCGTGGCACTGCAGGCTTTGGCATCCACATGCCAGCCCCCTGTGTTCTGCTATTCTGTGGTCCCCCAGCAAGGACCAGCCTCCAGCTGAGATGCTGGGGTATGTCTGTGACTGAGATGCAACAGAGAGAGGACTCAACAGAAGTGGTGAGAGACCCCGGAGAAGGAACCAGCTGTTTGGTCTCTCTGGGTGGGATTTACTTCCATTAACTACAGGTGCTTAACTATGTGACATCCAGTCAATAGCAGCTTTTTAGGCTTCCTCTGAAGTCAACAGGCAGAGATCGGGTCATGGCTTGTTCTGCTCTAAGATTAGTGCACAGCAAAGATGGCTTGGGTTGCCTTCTGAAGGCCATTTCTCATTTTTGGGGAGGCACTAGGTAAGAAGCTTAGACAATATACGACCTTTTGATGGCTAAAACTGTCCAGGATGAATCCTGTTCTTTCTAAATCCAGCTTCCATTTGTAGATGCCAATGTTACTTTTCTTCCTATTACCAGATTTATGCTCATTAGTAGCCCTGATCTAGTATTCACGGCAGGACTGAAAATATATCCCCAAATTTACCTCTTCAGTGGCAACATAATCTTTCTCTCCCTTCTGCTTTTTCAAAACATGGTAATATTTAAAACTTTTATTTTTCTTTATTTTTTTTTCCCCTTCAAACTGGAGGTTTCCCACTCCAAGAAGCCTGACAGAAAACCCAAATCACAGCACAATACACAATGAGCAAAGTCTTCTTTTTGGCGTTTGTTCTCTTGTTTGGTTTTAGACTCTGTAAGAAGCCCTTGGGAATTCACTAGGACTATTCACATAATGAAGTGTAAAATCTTTTGGAAGCAACCACTTCTAGCAAATACTTGTAAGCTAGACAAAACCATGGTTCGAGAACAGGAGCTTGCCCATTGATGGTGCTTAATAGTTAGCATGCTCTGCAGCACAGTTTTGGTCCATGCCAACTTGCGATCGACTAGACATGTCCCAGTAATTCCCTGTATACGGAGAAGGGCATAGGATGTATGAAGAACATCCTCTCCTATGCTACGTACCGGAAGCCAACCTTTTTTTCTGGGAAAAGAGAGTTTGGCTGTACCAATGTCAGCTGTACCACATCACTTGTTCTCATGGCCCCAACTGTCGTAAAGAATCCCAGGTTGGAAGGGACCTCAAGGATCATCTGGCCTAACCTTTCTAGGCAAGGCAAGACTAAATGGCCCAGCACCCTGTCCAGCTGCATCTTTAGAGTGCCCAGTGTTGAGGAGTCCCCCACTTTCCTAGGGAGATTATTATTCTTCCCTGTGAGGGTGGTGAGGCCCTGGCACAGGTTGCCCAGAGAAGCTGTGGCTGCCCCATCCCTGGCAGCGTTCAAGGCCAGGTTGGACAGGGGTTGGAGCAACCTGGTCTGGTGGAAGGTGTCCCTGCCCATGGCAAGGGTTGGAACTGGATGAGCTTTAAAGTCCCATCCAACCCAAGCTATTCTATGATTCTATGATTATTCCAATGGTTAATTGTTCTCATCGTGAAAAATTTTCCTCTTGTATCCAACTGGATTCTCCCCAGGAGTAACTTCTGCCCATCAGTCCTTGACTTTTCCATGTGACTCCTTGTAAAAAGGGAGTCTCCATCTTCTTTTTAGCCACCTTTTAGATATTGGAACTTGGTGATAAGGTCTCCCCTGAGCCTTCTTTTCACCAAGCTGAACAAACTCAGTTCTCTCAATCTTTCCATATTTAAAGAAAATATTACTATATTTGCAATCTATATTGCCACAGCAGCATCAGGTTTGGTTTTGGCTTAGGTCAAATACAGTTTTCATGTGCAACTCCCAGACATGGCTTCGAGTTTCGTGTGGGTGAAGGACAACTTGCAGTCAGCATTCAGCCACCATGGTCTGCACATGAAAATAGAGTAATAATGGGGGTGTAGGATGAGTTGTACAAGCTGATGGCTGTGATGGACAGCACACAGGACCAAAGATTGCCCCAGTACATCTTATTTCCTAGTGCAGATGTGACCATGGGCAGCTTGATCTCCTGATTCAGCCTGAGTAGAGCCAGAGGTTTCCAGACTGCTGGTGGTATGTGAAGCACCTCCAAGTGCACGAAGGAAAATTCAATGATGAGTGTAATTTTCACTTTCCAAGCACAAGGGTTCATTCCCAGTGCAGCGTGTCTGATGGGCCTTCACTTCAGAGCCCCTGCATGACTCTTTTGGCTAATTGGGTGCATCGATACAGTTCAGGAGCATCCAAAAGAGCAGCAAGGCAGTGACAGTAAGCCTAGGAATAACTTTACGCTGCTGCTTTCCCTACCTCTTTGAATGAATGTCCTTCATACTTGAGCAGCTTTATAAGCTAAATATTCACACCTCATTGATTGCCTCCTGGATGTTTATGGGGTCTGGGCAGAGGTGCTGTAATGGAGGGAAGGATAAGAGAGCAAAAGAATAACAGCATACGCCTTAGAGAGGTTTCATGTGCAGACGAACTCGGGGATTTGTCTGCCTCTGTCTCAGCCAGAAAACTAGTTGTTCGAAATGACATCATGGGATACCCTGCTAATTCTGTCTCTGTGCGTACTTGTAGATAAGATTTCGCTTTGCAAATCTCTCCGCTGCTTTTTTAAACCTGCCAAGAAACATGCACTCAGAGTGACACCAGCTTGTTTATCTCCCCTTGCCCTGTGTCACTGCACCTGCATCTCATGGGAAATTCCCTGGAAAGAGTCTAGTGTTGCTTCTTCACCATCTTCAAGCCATCAGTCATGGTAGGATTACTATGTCCCCAGTACTGTATCCATGCACTGAGAGCAAGAGACTGCAGTGAAGAAAGGCCACCCATAGTCCAACTCTTTCTCATTAACTCTGGATATACAGGGGGAGGAGATAAGCCCAGAAAGGACAGGTTTTTTAGGGTATAAACCTCCACTTAAGCATACTTCTTCCCATGGCTTGTCTTGAAGCAAATTGTTGGGTATATAATGCCTGCTCCTAGAGAACTGCATTGTGCCCCTTTACCTCTCCACTGGCTATAGAGAGACCCCCTCAACTAACTGAGAAAGGGTGTGTCATAGAGAGGGCTCACACAGGGTAAGGTGAATCCCATCCTCATGATTTGCTTTCCTAGCTTGAGAAAGGGTAGAATGAGCACACAATGCTTCTTTAGGGAAAGATCTTGTAGTGATAAAGACCAATAAAAATAACCAACATAAATAACCTGTTAAGTGCCCCAGACCCAGGTTTCTGTGCCTGCTCCTTAGAAGACAATGGACTTGTACTGGGGTATAGCAGAAGATGAACTAGCTTCACATTTATGGGGATGTTCTTCAAAACATGTCCACAATTTGAAAAGGTCTCTTTTTGTGACAGGTAAATTTGGGTGCTGCTCCACAACCCCCAAAGAGCTTTGCAAATATTAGATGTATTTTGCTGAGTTCCCCCAGGATATATTCTAGTGCCAGTTTCAAATACCCTCTTTTTAGGGTTTGGACACACATAACGAAATTATTGCTGGTTGACAAATTAACACACATTTAGTGACCCATGATCATTGCTTATATTAATTTTGCTGATTCACGGCTTGACTTTTATGAAAATTTGGTGTCAAGCAGCAGAGCTATTGGAATGGAACAAAAGTAGAATTACAAACATACGGCCCTCATGGATTGACTCGTATGTATTATATCATGGTTTGCTCTTCATGGCTTGCAAATATTTGCAGGCTTGCTGATACTTGCAAAAATGTTTGTCAATGCTATAAAGACTGTATTTTGTCACAGAAATCTGTGTGTCTGTTTGCACAGTTTTGCATTTAGGTAGAGCTGTCTCTAGACACTTCACCAGTCCTCCTCAGTGGATTATTAGTTGTCCACTCAGTAGTGTACTAAACCCAGCTTTAAATGGGGATTAAGCTCTTATTTGTGTGCATTGGAGAGGCGGTTCACAGTCAGAGTAAATGTATGTCCTCAGTTCACGTCCATCCTGGTTCTTTATCTTACTCCTATCATTTGTTCTTGTATTTTAGAAAGTCAAAATCAAACAAAAATCTCTTATCTGCATTTCTGACCATGGTTAAGTGGTTTGGAATGTGCTCTGCGTGCAACAGTTTTGCACAAGGTCTGCCTGTTATTATAACTGATGAGCAACAGGAGCCTGTAATTGTTAGCCTTCAAATAAACTCACGCTGAGTTGAGATATGAAAGATTGTAACTTGCGTTTTAGGTTCCCTTAATAATGCTGTGCCATTTCAGGCTTTATTGATGATAACATTATTGTTCCCATTACCTTTCAAAATTATATTAGTTGAACCCACGCTTGTTCTATTACCTCCAGTCCCATTAAATAGGAAAAATGCACTAAACACAGCAATTGATGTCTCCTTGCCATTAGCACAAATCCTGCTGATGGAATTGCTTCCATCCATTCCCCTCTTACTCCCACTAGCATCACAACAATCCCATTCTTCTGACTACAATCACAAACAGGCTCATACTGAGGAACATATGAAAGTGATTCTGGGTATTAGATGCAGTTTAGAAGATGTTGAATAGCCTTGGTGACAAGTCAAGGCAGAGTTACTTCTCTTCTGGGAACCTCCAGGATTTCTGAAGTAGTTTGCAGGACAGGCAGTGTAAATCTGCTTCACCCTTCACCATGTGTTTGCACATTCATTTCCTAGTCCTGTGTAAAATCAAGGGGTAATTCTTGGATACACTTTTGCAGCCAAGGGTTTTTATCATTCTCCTTGGCTACAAAATGAAGTCTTCTGCTGCAGAAGGAAGGCTGCAATCATGAAAAATATTCTTTTCTGCCCTTATATCCTCTCCTTTTTTGCCCATGCATGGGTCAGAAATAATTTGGAATCAAAATGTGTTTTCATCTGCAGTTTGAGCCATTGTTGTTGTATCCTGTAAATGCTGCTTAACAGCCCAGCCTCTAAGTGGAGAGACTCAAAAGCAAAGTCACCGTACACTCCTCTAATTACTGCCACATTTTAATAATCCTAATTTATGCTCAGTGGTAATAAGAAGGGCAATTGTAATTACTTCATCACCTCATTCTCAGTTTTTCAGGAATCTCTCTCCAGGGCTCTCTCTCACATCTTTGCCTCCATCTTTTCTAGTGGATTCCTATTTGCCTAAAATTTCTAATTCAGTTCCACCACAAAACTATTTTTAAGATTGAGATGCACGTTATCCTATGCACAGCTCGTATGTTTTATTCCTTGAATGTCTATGTTTCACAGTTAATCTCCTTTGCTTGGGTTCAGTAAAAGTATCAAATACTTCAATGTTATCTATTTCTGGAAACAAATATGGTTTTTTTTATCATTCTCCTTGGCTACAAAATGGAGGCTTCTGCTCCAGCAGGAAAACTGCAGTCATGAACAATGTTCACAAAGTAAAATTAAGTTCATAATCTGACACAGACATTTTTCCTAAAATGGTTGCAGTGATGACAGAAATATTAGCCACTCGGCTGCTAACTAGCAAAATCTGCTTTAAGATAAGCTTATTTCCTGAAGCAGCTTGAAAAGAATGCTTCCTTTCATATAATTTAGCTTTTTTTTTTTTTTCATAACATCAGTTGGGCTTTCTTGAAGCGTGCTTATGAATTTTAGGAGAGAATTTAACCCCAAGTACCCCATTCTTCCAAATGGGCTTCGAGAAAAATGTTTTCATTTTTTTACACCGGTGGAAGATAGGGAAAGTGTTAGTCCAAGAGAACAAAAATTGCTGCTTTTTCTTTACATGCTTCTTGAGGGAAAACCTGGCATTTTCTTTGAAAGGGGACACATTTGTCATAAAGTTCATTCTAATAGGAATACTAACGGTTTAGAAAACCAGCAGAAACAACATTGCAGCTCTTGCGAAAAACCAAACCAAACCAAACCAAACCAAACCTGGCACCAGAGAGAACCTCTCTTTAAAGTAAGTGACATGAAATGTTGGATTGAGGGATCAACATGAACCTATATTTTTCTCCCAGGCTTTCACTCCTGCTGCTCCTCATTCTGCCTTGCAGACATCAGTCCTTTGGCTGTTCTGATGTTCCGGTGGGACTACACAGTGCATCACCTCAGGGTGAAATGATGATCATAGTCCTTTGTATTGTGGTATGAAGAAGTCCCTTGTCTGACATTGATTCCCATGCTCTGTGAAAGGCTTGTGGAAGGGAGAAGTAGCCTAAAACTTCTTGGACAGGCTTCCTTTCCCAAGCCATGGTTTGGTCAGAAGAGTGCAGGAAACTTTCTAGTATTTTTTTTCTGCTGGAGCACACAAAATTCAGAATTGTAATATTTGAGCCCAGATCTTCAATGAACAGTCACACAAAAGAGGTTCAACTCCTTTGTAACTCCTTCCTATGCCATAAACATGTCTGGTCCCATATATCATTAGTGTAGACACCACCAAAGCTGCTGAGAGTAATTATCACTGACCTAATCAGGGAGAAGCTTCTTTGTAACACTGATCAACGAATTTGCATTGCATTGACTTTAAAGGCTCAGAAAAAAAAACCCCAAACAGATAAATGAAATGTCATATCTGTTTGGGTACCAACAGTCCTCAGTACATAAAGGGGACACTGGGGGTAGCGGATGTCCACTCCTTGAACAACCAGGGAGGAATTAAAACAACCTCATGGTGAAGTCTTCAAGTGGTTATTTTCTGGGACAGTGAAAAGTGACTGTGTAACAGAAGCTGAAGGCATGTAGTGACACCACCATGCTGTTTGATGCCATGTTATTGTTATTAATGTCACTCTTTTTTCCAGAGCATGCAGTTAGCTTAGAAGAAAATAGCCAAATATCACTAAAAATGACAGTTTGCTCATATGCAGAAATGCTGCTGAAATGGAAATGATCGTTGCCTCTCCTCCCCTGACAGAGGAGACCGACTTCAGTAGCCAGAAGGATAATTTTTCTTTCTACAGTCGTTCAAGTTGTTGAACTCTTTACAGGCAGATGGGTTAACTATGGGTGAGAATGGGATTTGCATATCAGGGATTGCTGGATCATCTTAGAGCAATCACTTTCTCACCCACAAAAATACACTCCGGTCATGATTCATGGGTTTGCGTCAAATGATGACCTGTTCCTAGGGAGGAAAATAATACAAAATAAAAGAACAAAAAGACAAAATAAATCAGGAAAGTCATTCCTAGCAGTCAGTGTAAAGGTCTGTCTGTGGTTACTCATGACTTAATTCCTTGTCCTGTAGAGAGGTCTCAGTCCCGCTAGGCACTTAGCTGAGTAACTCCCTGTAGCTTTTGTGGTAATGCCATAAAAATCCTTAAGTTTCTGGTCTTTAAGCTCGTAGAGGAGAGTGGGGGTCAATGTGTGGTACATTCATGTCCTTAAGGATGCCTTCCAGGGGAAAAACTAAGGGGTTTATCATAGTAAAATCAGTTCACAGAATCAAATTATCTATGACGTACCAAGCGCATCGGGAGTCCGGCTGACGGGTTCGTAAAGCAGGGTTCATCCCTCCTCCCATTGCCATGTTTTTTGAACATGATACAGCTTCAAGAGTAGAAATCCTCAGAGACCCTGCTTCGATACTAGGTTATTTTTTTTAGCTATGGGAAATGATATAGTATTATGGTCTGGCAAAACCTGAAAGGTCTTGGTCTGTGTCTCAGTGGGAAGTGGGCTTGGACTGGTCTCCAGGTTATTTTGGACACTTGGTGGCTTTATACCGGCATTTGCAAAGATTATATCAATGCTGGGTTTTGAGAGCAAGCAGTTTGAGGCAGATTTTGCCACTTTAAACTTGGAATAAACAATCCTTCAGGCTGATTCACACAGGCCAGCCAATCTCCTTTTTTTTCCTTTGTTCTTTGAGTGTGTTTTCTTTTCCTATCAATCACAGAGCCAATTAATCTGTCATGGAGAGATTTCCCTGACTATGTCAGACGAGCAATAGTCTTTGTCACATCACTTTCATGGTTTGTCACGAACGCCTGTGGAAAATGTGTGGTGCTGGTGCTAACAATGAGAAGGGCATCCTCCTGAAAGTCCAAATCTAGGAGGGAATCTTTGGGTTTTGAAAGCCTTTCATGCTTTCCAAATGGGTCTTGTTTCCACCCTCTTTCTCCTTTCTGCTATTCTTTGAATGGTAGGCTAAATCCAGTCTTGCTTTTGCTTGTGGATCTAAAGAGATGGTGGAGATGTTTTTATTTTTGTTTAATTATTTTTGTTTCTATATATAAACCTAACATTACACTCAGCAGGTACTTCTTTTACATTTAGCATGAGGTGAACTCTGCCTGAAAAGTGCTTCTGCTATCTACTGACTAAAATGTCAGCTGGCAGCATCTATGCTTTTAAAATCTTTTCTTGACTACAATGATTTCACCTTTCATATTTAGGTAATGAAGTTACCTAAACTCAGCCAAAGGAGAAAGAAGAAAGGAACAAAACCACCTAAGCATGTGGTGACCCCAGTAGACATACATCTTTAGATACCTATAATTTTAAATAGGAGTGCTCAGACTTGTCTGAAGTCATGTGGGCAAGCCAATCGGTATCTGTAACTGTACTGAATTTGATGTAGCTTGTTTGGTTAATGCTTCCTGATTGGGTTTAGGTAATTGCAAACAAGCAGGTGCAAGACCATATGTGACATAACTGGAAGGTCCATGCCAGTGCCTGCATCCCTGACGCATGACTGTGATACCTTGTCATCCCTGTCCCTCTTCTTAAGGCACAGTATTTTGACTAGGACAACTCTGATACCATCTCTGTGAGTGACCTTGCCAATTGCCTTTGCCAAACACAAAGAAATCGGTGGAACAGGAAAAAAAACATAGTTCTGGACCCTTTGTGTTTGATCTTGGATCCTGCTTGAATCCAAACCTAACAATAAAGGAGAGGAATTTGAATCTGATAATGGATGCAGGCTGCAAGAGAGGAGCAGAGTCCTCCAACCACAGCAGATTTTCATTTCTGAAAAGACATCTGCATTGGATGTAATGTACCCTGGTTCTAACACAAAACAATTGGAGGCAAGATGTGTTCCCTACTTGGTTCTCTACAACTTGAAAAGATGAGAAGTGATGAGTGTGTGTGAGTGATAACTGAGACTGGTGATTGCCTCCTGTGTGACGGACTCCACATATTGTTGGAATGGGACCTCTTGAGTGGTGCCCAGGGCTGTTCTGCTTTCCCCGTCTTGACACCCCCTCCTCCTTCTCTCAAGTGCCAGATGGGAGGAATGTCTACACCACAAAATACATAGCAGGCTGGAGTATGGGTGCAGTCTAGCTGAGTCCTGCAGTCTATACGCTTTCTGCCTGCACTGCTGGCCATATAGATCACAGGCAGTGGGTGGGATCCATCATTGCTAAAGCTGGATGTTGACAAGACAGACACCTCTTCCTGAGCTACACCACCGTGGAATTCTCTTACTGAAATTTAATCAATATATCTAATGAAACCGAAGGTGTGATTTCTTTCAACCTAGCTCAAGTGCTTCAAGTAGGATGTATGAATTAGCCTCTAACATTTCCTGATTCTCTTCATGGGAGATATGCAGTTAGCATCTACCCTGCAGAAATTTGGAGCTGAATGCTTCTTGGGGTGTCTGTGATGTGCTCAGGTGGTGGACTAGGATGTGTCAGGATGAGTTCCTCTTGTAACTGACTCCTGGCTGTGCTGAGCTTTTCCAGAGAAATTTTGGCAAGGTGATGAGTGAATTCTTGCTCCCTTCCTGCCAGAGGGTTCAAGCTAACCCTGTGCCTGACACTGACCACCTGTATAAACAACACAGACAATGGGTGAGCTCAAATCTGGACTCAATTTGCTACTTAGATAGCTCCCGGAAGGACATACATTTTACTGAGTGGGCTTCTGAGTAGGCTTATCTAAATCATAGAATCACAGAATGGTTTGGGTTGGAAGGGACCTTAAAGATCATCCAGTTCCAACTCACAGCCAAGGGCAGGGACACCTTCCACTAGACCAGGTTGCTCCAAGCCCCATCCAACCTGGCCTTGAACACTGCCAGGAATGGGGCAGCCACAGCTTCTCTGGGCACCCTGTGCCAGGGCCTCACCACTCTCACAGAGAGTTTCTTCCTAATATCTAATCTAAATCTAAATTACCTTGAAGAGTTAATTTGATAGCAAAAGAAAGCTGCAATGTGTATCCTAGCTCACCACAAGAGCTCCAGTGACTCAATGACACTTCACCTGAGCTTGTTCTCTTGCTCTACTTTGATGTTCACAAGTTGTAATCAACTCTCATAACCCCTCAGAGAAAGGCGATATGGAACATAAGAGCTTCCTCCTCCCTGTCCTGTGTCTCTGCCACTGGTCCCTGCATCCCAGCTGGCATAAGTCACAGCCAGGAAAGGGCTCACTGCAGGATGGGTTTCCAAAAAGACAAGCCTCATAGCTTCTTGACGCAGCTGGACCATTATGAGCAGATGTTGTGAGAAGACGAGCCCTGGCATGACTATTAGTTTTGTGGGGCAAACTGCAAGCTGTATATATTAAAAGCAGACCTGCTTGGAAGGCTTTTAAACAGAAATGAAACATTCCTTTTTGGCAAGAGGCTCAGGGGAAAATTTCAACTTGTTGGTTAGACCTTCTCCTTTCTCTCCTCTCTTGGTGTCTTTTTTCCTCCAATTTTGTTAAATTTTTCTTTTTTCTTCTTTTTTTCTTTTTTTTCCAGCTGCATACATGAAATTTCACTTGCGTATTTTCAGTGAAAAAGAAGCAAAAGCTGATTTTGATCTAAATGTTTATGTTCCATGGGAATTTTCACTGAGGTGGAGAGAAACACTCTCAGGCAGGAAAGCTTACCTGAGTTTTGTCTAATAAAAGAAGTTATCTTGCTGCTAAGCTTTCCATGTGCTTTATTTCTGTTCCATGGCTGGAACAACACAGCTAATAAAAACATAAACAGCAAATTTGTGCCTGCTTTTAATTAAAAATGGGGTTTTTCATAAGCAATCACTAGTGGTTGAATTCTGCTTCAGCAAAGTCAACCATTTGCCCTCGAGGTCAGAGAAGTGGCTATTTCCAGACTGTGTGGTCTTGGGCAAACTGCTTTCCCACTCTATGCCTCAGTTGAATGGTCTCTCATGCTACATGTCTTCCTCCAGGCCACTGTGTGGACTGAACAAAGCTCCACAGAGTTAATGCTTATTATTAACATACTGCTGCTCTGCTCATCTGTGTAGTGGAACCCTCGGTGCTGCTCAACAGCCACTCTCCTAAAATAAATGCTGTAGTTAAAAACAGAGCTGTATTTTTACCCACATATTTCTGAGTCATTTGGGGTCAGAGGATTGATTCCATTTGTCACCCAGCTTTATCTTGGCTTGAAAATGTGTTTGCAAATAAATAATCAGCAAGAAGGAATTCATGGGATGTGATGTCATTACTCTGCTTTCCTGCAGAGCCAAAGCATCTTGTGAGTTGCAACAACACAGTTTCTTCTCTCTCTTTCATGTGGCTCCTTCATTGGTATTGTTCCTGAGTTAGTATCTCAGTATTTCACAATGGGTATGCTCATCAATCCCAGTGTTTTCTCTTCACCTTCTTCCAGAAGAAAACAAAGCAGCACGCAGTCTAAATGTTTGCACCTAGGGTGAGCAGAAGGGTTGTGGTGAGGGCAAGAAGCACGTACCCTTGGGCTGCCCAGACAGTCCCAGCCCAGAGGGAAAACATCCAGCAGAGAGCCCTGTGAAGTTTGCTGGAGGTGAGGAGATGATGCCCACAACCAGGATTGAGACCCAGATGAGGGTTCTTCCATTAATTCCTGTGTCATTGTTTCCCCACTGGGGTTGACATTTATCTCTCCCAATGGGTAGGTTGAACCCATTGAATGAATTCTTTGTGCTCTTCTTGAACCATGTGTTTAGTGTTTGCTTTGCAAAAAACATTGACTTTACAAACCCAGGCTGGAACGGCATTGCTATATCCAGTTAGGAACCCATCTCCATTGCTCCTCTGGACATATTTTTGTTTTTCTGGTGGCGGCGCAACATGACTGGAAGGGGGCTGTCAAGGTCTTGCTTGGATCCAGAATAAGGTATTTCCTCAAGACTGCATATCTATGGAGGTTTATCCCCTGTAATGGAGAACACTTTAGTGTATCTGGAGCTGATAACCACACAGCAGTCAGTTGTCCTCTGAATGTACTCTTAACCACTCTGCGAACCGACTGCTCTGACCTCAGCTTGTCTGGTGGGTGTGTAATGGGTGGGATGAATAAAGAGCCAGGAGATGTGAGGATGTCATGGCAGGACAGAACCCCAGCACTAGATTCCTTTGTGTAACCTCGTCCAGAATTAGCAGATTGCTCTGTGTATTCAGAGGAAAACAGAGATCAGCCAACAGTACAGACTTTATTCCTCTCCTCGCCTACACTCCTCTCCCTCATCACACACCTCTGGGGAGGGGATCTTTCTGCTGCCCTCTCATAAGGAAGGTTGCCAAACTGTGGTGCTTGACACACTTTTTCTCATGAGCTCAGCTCCTGGGCTTCATTACATCACGTGGATGTACTGGATGAAGGGCAGCTCGGTGTACTTGAATCCCAGCAGTGGAAAGAAGGGAGACAGCTGTAGCTCCTGAAATCTGGTTCAGCCAAGCTATATCCTCCTTGCTAGTAGAGTGGGGAAACATCAAAAGTGTCACTGCCATCATGGCAGCAGCTGCTCTTGTGGGGACACTGGACATAACATTAGCTGCCTGTGCCCAAGGTAACACCAGGTTATAACAGGGGTCAGAAAGCTGATGCTTTCCCTGCTGAAGGCATTGCTAAAAGAAACAGGTAGGCGATTGAGACATTTCACTGTCTGCTGAAGTGTGAAGCATGTGGGAGGTGAGCAATCCAAGCCACGGCCATCAGCAGGCTGATAAATACAGCATTCCAATCCCCACCCTTCCTTGTAATGCAAAAAAAGAAAAGATTAATAGCTAACAGACCATCAAGCTGTCTTCTGCTTTCTGGCTGGGAGGTGTCTCTCGTTCCAGATGGCTCATATGATTGCCAGGAAATGTTATTATTAAACTTGCTAAAAATGGGGGAATCATTGCAAGGTGTAGCATTTCCAAGACTCTTGGGGAGAGGAGAAATCTTCTGCTAGCAGCTGGGGACCTAGAATTCCCAAGACTAAATGGGGTGAAGCGGGAGGGTTAAGACTTCCTAGACCAAGGGTTGTATCCTAATTGCTTCTGGAGCATCCCTTTCAGGTGTTCAGCTCTGTATGAGTTGCAGGATGGTCTCACCAGAAAAGAAACAAGCAAAAAAAACCAAACAACCCCAAACCCAAAACAAAGGGTTGAACCCATGGAGAGTGAGAAAAATCCAATTCCCGTGAACTGAAACAGATGCCTTCACACAGGGCTGAGCTTTTGTTTCCATGTGATAGAGAACATTGCCTTTGGTGTCAGAAAGGCTTGTTCCCTCCCAACGTGTGTGACATGTCAGCGTGCTGCCCGCGCTCTTTCATGATGAAGGGTCTGTTTTTCCAGCCTAAGCTCTCACATCGCTGCCTTCCTTTGACCTTTTGTTCTCTAGAAAGATCATTATTCACTTGTTTGGGTCTGCTTAGAGAGCACATGGTCTCTTCCGGTTGGAGTCATTCAGTGTATTGCATCTGCAAAAATATTTTCAGCCCTCACAGTCCATGCCTGGAAGGAAATCCCCCTGCCAAGAAGCTGAATTGCTTTTAAGAAGTGATCTAAGCTTTCCGATGGCCTCCATCAGCTCCTGATGGAGAAGAGGGAAGAACCTCCCCAAAGGTCATCAGCTCCTAGTGACATTAAAAATGAGTGGAACTACCTCGATCTTCCTACCTTGGACATCTATAGAAATGGTGAAGTGCCGGGGGCCAAATCCCAAATCTTTATGACTATATACATGGCACATGGCTGTGGTGAAGGGAGGCAGAATGGCTATTTGAAGACACAATGCTTTTGAATCTTGTGTGGTGACAGGCAGGAGAATGAGCCAACCCTATCGAAAGGGAACAGAAACAACCCATGACCTTTGAGGGAACATTTCTCATACAAATATTCATGGACTCTGACCTCTGTCCTGAGCCTTGATGCAAAACATCTCCTCATGAAGAATCTGGACACAAACCTTTGCAATTTGACATGTCATTTCCCTCCTCCTCCTCCGCCAAATGAGCTTTGCTTCATGCACATGAATTTCTTGAGTCTTCCTTCCCCAAGTGGGATAACCAGCTGCCACCTCTCCACATGATGCTCCCTGCTCTTAGCAAGTACTATCTCTTCTGTCAGATGGTCTAAGGGATCCATAGCTTATTAAGCCAAGCTGTCAACTTGAATTAAGCTGTGACATTTGCTACTTTTACAGATCTGAAAAGAATTTATTGCATCTGTAAATTCAACTTTTTTTTCCCCAGCTATATTATTAGGTCTAATAAAACACACGATTTTTACCCAATAAGCTGTCCTTGCCTGTGTAATGAAAGGCAGGCAGTCTGTCTGTATCTTCTGCACAACAAAAGGAGAATTTTATAACTAAGATGATGCAGTAGCATCGCCCTTCCAAATGGGCAGTGGACCTGCAGGCAGGTCACAATGTTCACCCATGTTTCTGCCCTGTTTATAGGGGAGGATGCTCCCTTTCACTCTTGTCTTCACTACACAGACTCTCTGGAGCAAGAACTGCTGCCTGAAGTATCTTTGATAGCATGTCCAGCTCTGGGCAAGAGAGCAAGAGACTGGATTAGATGACCTCCATGGCTCCTTTCAAATTTAAACTATTCTGTGATTCTAGGCTACATATAACATCTCTCAATGCAGCGAGGCTCTGGTCTTACTATGGACTGAGGCTATATGAAACAAGGATGTGATGAAACCATGCTGCAAACTAATATTTATGTGTACATATATATATGCGAATGTGTATATACTTGTTATACTTAATAGGCTTATGAATTCAAGTTCATTTTAAGGAAACCTTTATAGGTGTCTCCTGGGGATCAGGACAGGGAGGTGGCACATGGAAGGACTTACTATGCATACCCAAAGGCCAGAAGAGCCATGGATTTAAGTGTTGCTCACCCTGTAGACACCTGGAAAATATTTACCATATGAGGCAAGTAAAGGTCTGTTATTCCACCATCTCTGCCTCGTTTGATGCAGGAGATGGGAGGAGATGGATGGACAAGGCTAAAGCCTGCTTAAAGAGGAGAGATGATCCTGAGTTATGCTGAATGCTCCCACATTTGTGCCCCCTTAACGATAGACAGCTGTTCAGTGAACACTAAGCTCTGCCTGGTCCTTTCACCTGATTTTAAGCACCTAACCATGGCAGCTAAGAAATCCCAGTGCCTTATTTGAAATAGCAGGGGCTGGTTTGCAAAAGTGCTGAGGGCTTACAGCTGCAGCTGATGGGTGCTATATCTTTGACATCAAAAAGCATTACACAAAGCTAAGTGCTCTAAAATAAAACACCCTGGAGGAGGATATTTGTCTTTCTTAAGATGAGCATCTGAGTCTGAGCTGGGCCTACTTTGACTGTGTTACTGGAGAAAACAGGCATGTCCTGAGGTCATTCTTCTCATCGTAAGATATATTTCTCATGGAAATAGTACGTTTGTTCTCTGGAATAGCAGACTGATTGCAGAGGGAGCCTACAAGGACTGATTTGACAGGAAATTTTAAGGTATCTTAATTTCAGAGAGAAATCCCTCCTGAAGCACGAACAGATTTCCCATTCTCCTCTGCTGCAAGCTATCTGGTAGTCTCAGGATTACTGTATTGGCATTGGTTTTGTAGGATGCTGCAGTGGTATTCTTTCTGCTCTTGAGTGTTGCTATGATAGATTCCTGTTTTGAAAATGCCCAGGCATGAATGTAACAAGTGCTGCAGGGATGCCAGCGAAAAAAAACCCTCTTCAATCTTCAGAGTGTGGATGGGTCAGTGACAAAAATATGGGTCACAACATCAAACAAGGATAAGAAAGCACACTTCTGTCAGTTTCTTCTCCAGCAAGCCCCTTCCACTCCAGACAAAAAACAGGTGATGAGCCGCAAAAGTTGGGCCAGAGGAGCATACAATCTTCTTGTTCAGTTAAGCTGTGATAAATACTCGCATGGAAGATAGATGCTGGCAATTAAAACCACATGTCTTTAGGACGTAATTAGCAAATTGGCTGGAAGCTGCAGTCTGTGTGGGTGAATGAAAGAAAGGGCATGGGATGGCACTGGACAAGTAAAAATTCTGAAGATTTTTCAGCCATTTCAAACAGAAAACCTCAGGAGGAAGCAATGCTGCCGTTTCAAAGCTGAATCAAGACATCGTATTGAGGGGATCTGGTAACTGCAATATGTCAGCTTTTGTTCCAAGCTGATCTCAAATGAAGTCATGAAGACTTCTTTTTTTTCTTTAATCTCATTAATCCATTTCATTTCAAGCGACTGATTCTAATCCCTGCCCCCAGTCAAACAATTAATCTTTTCATTTAAAACTAATCTATATTTTAGCTTTGGCAAGCAAACAAACAAACAAACAAACAAAATCCCTATTTGCTCAGCATTATTGCATGGTGATCTTAGTTCTGGCATTCCCTGAATTTTAAGTGTTAGGTCCTGCATCTTGGATGTATTTTTGAAGGCAGGTGTTTTAATGCAATTAGAATGGCTTATGGGTTTCCACAACAATCCTTTGGCCCATAAGACCGACCTGTGTCTCAGCCTAGCCCTGTTTCATAAAATGAAACCAGAAAGTCCCCCCAGAATAGCATTTATCCTAAGATTATCCTAAGTAACAAATTAATTTCCCTTTGAGCTCCAGTGAAAGATCTGTGGGCCTTAGAAAGTGTTTATGAAATCCTACCGGTTTCACTTCCCCTCCTTGGAGCTGCGCAAGCTCTTGTGACAGAATTAATCAAGAAGGTATGGCAACTTGAAGAGAGAAGGGCAGAGTGCAGAGCTGTGCCAATGGAAAGCATGTGAGGCTTTGTGAAAACAATTAACTTCTTGTAAAGGAGTATGTCATTGTTTTGCCATGTGGGAATTGAAACAAACTCCCTTTCCTTTATCCCCCACTATACCTGCTCAAATGAAAATAGATCTGGATGGGCTCATTATTTTGGCTTGCAGCAGGTGGACCTGCTCTCCCATCTGAAGTAACCCTCCCCAGGTCCTCAGAGATTGGAGTCTCTTTCAAGTCAAACCTTGGCCAAAACCTAAGTAGTCCAAGGCGAATTTGTGTAGTTCCACAATAATCTGGCCAAATCTTGGGCAGGACTGGGTTGCATGTCAAACAAACCTGGGCTGGATCTGGAGTGAATCCAGGATATGAATTTCTGTGCAGGCATGACACAAAGGCATGCCAAGTTTCAAATTAAGTTGGGCTTATTTTTATCATTCCAGTCAATCATTGCGATTTTCTCTCTCTCCCTTTTCTTTACTTCCCTTCTTTTAATGTTGCTTTTATTCTGAATTTTGTTACTCAGAGCAACATGCTGTCTTTTGATAGCAATGAGGGCCAGAGCTTTCTTCCCACTGTTTTCCCTTCAGTGAAGGAAGTAAAAGGATAATTTCTAGCTTTGGCTACAGGCTTGTTTCTGATGCTAGAACAGACATGGGTTTACAGAGGGTGTGCAGATGGTGAACACGAGGAAATGCCATGGAGAAGGAAAACCTCACTGAACCCTCCAGAGACTGATGCTCACACCAGAACAAGTAAAGAGCACTGGATACAACAATGCAATTTCAGCGTGGGTTTGTAAAGTCAATGGT
Source organism: Lathamus discolor (assembly GCF_037157495.1). Classification (NCBI taxonomy): domain Eukaryota; kingdom Metazoa; phylum Chordata; class Aves; order Psittaciformes; family Psittacidae; genus Lathamus; species Lathamus discolor. The sequence continues at coordinate 59,101,942 of NC_088885.1, read as the reverse complement.
GTTTGCAAAGCAAGCACTAAACACATGGCTCAAGGAGAGTGTAGTGAACTCATTCACGTGGTAAAACCACTCATTGGGACAGATAAATGTCAATCCCAGCTGGAGAAATGACACAGGAGTCAATGGAAGAATCCACATCTTGGACTCAATCTTGGTTGTGAGCACCATCTCTGCATCTCTAGCAACGCTGAAGAGCCAGGCTTTGAATCACTTATTGTAGTATCCTTATTTGTGGGTTTTTCTGAAATGGTGTGGAGAGCAGGACCCAGTAGATGTGGCTAGAAGGTGACCAGAATTCTCCCTTGTTCCCTTCACCTTAGACATAGTCCATATTCTCAAAGTTGGTTTGCCATACATGGTCTCTGTGGTCTCCAGAGCTACTGCTGGCTGTGAGATAAAGTGCTGCCCATGGACCATGAAAGGTCTCTCTGCTGGAGTGTTCTGGCTTATCTGTATTTCCTTTGCCTTCCTCATTCTCAGGGTTTTCAATATGGGGATGCTTCACAAGAAATGAAAGGGGGTGCATTTTCTGATGCTTGGGATTTACTACTCCAGTGTGATGGTGCACATGCAGTGTCACCTGTGTGTGCCTAACAGCCCAAGCTGTAGAGGCAAGCCTTATTTTCAGCAGAAGCACTGGGTTATGCTTTTAAAGCTCCATATGTACTTATCACACCCCCAGTCTTATTTCTAGTAAAATGACTGACCTTTTTCTTCCATATGCCCAAATCACTGAACCTTATCACCTGGTGAGACTGCTTTCTGTTGATGCTATTAGTATATGCAGTGCTTATTCCTTACTCTGAGACCTGCAATTGCCCTCTTGGAGTCATAGAGGAATTCAGAATAAAGTGATTATTGCTGGAGTTTCAAATAACCCTTCTCAAGACGATTGTTCCTTTCTGGGCTAATCAGTTCCACAAGTGCAATAAATTGGACAAGAGCTGCATAGAGGGAGCTGAAGGAAAGCCAAGGCTTGCAGCTAAAAGGCAGCCTCTAGCTCCAATTTCTCCTGCAGGGAAAGAGCAGTTGGGGCTCCCCAGGGAAATTTTAATTGATCATGTTTCACCTTCGTTCTGAGTCCCCCTCTCCTTCCTGTTTCAACTTTCTCTCCTTTCTTTTACTGTTATCAACATATTTCCAGAAGTATTTTTCTTGCTTCCTGAGAAACTAAGTAAGTTCTTGACAATCTTTCTGCACCTAACTTCACACTTCATATGAATTAAGGTCCAGCATATGATGATCAGCATGATTTCCTCTGCAGTCTGGATATGATTTTTACTGCTGCAGTAGCTGAGAAAGCTGATAGGATAAGGGTGGGGGAATACTAACCCCTGCTGAAACACATGTTGAATTTGTCTTCTGATTTTAAATTGTTAAAACCCTAAATTCAGGCTTGAGTGCCAGTGAGTTACAAAACTTTTCAGCTCCATTAAAGCCAGCCTAGAGGGGCAAAGATTATTTGGGTCTAGCTGTAATGCAGGTGGGTCTTTGCCTGGAGGCTGGAGGAGTCAGGCAGAAGTTTCCCTGCTGATGTATGGTTTTGCCACTGCTATCAGCCCAGACACCTACCCGCACAGCAACCCAGAGCAGTTGGTCCATACGCTCCCCATGTAAAAATCAAGTCTAGTTATAACAGACAAAGTAAACACAGATTTAATATCCCTTTTCTCTGTATTCTTAATGTATAAAATGGAGGGGTTCCTTCTGCCTTTCCATCAGGTGGATAGAGATTTTGTCTTGCTATTAGACCTGCAGGGGGAAATTCTAAGCAGAATTCTACGACAGAAACTGCAAATGGATTGAAATATGTCTAAGGAAATGGTCAGGGTGTGGAGAAAAGGCTAAAGGACTTTGTTTCTTCATTGAAATATCTGTTTAATTTCTTAGCATCTCTTCTCTTTCCAGGAATGAAAAAATCTGGTTGGCCTAACTCAGGCTATGTTTTGGGGACTTTTGTTAAAGCTTTCATTTCATCTGACATGGGGAGCTCAGGACCCTACTGCTGGTCTTCCTGTCTGTACTGGACTTTGGGCATATTGACAGTCTCATGTCTATAAAATATATAAATAAACAAGTTGGTAAGTTAAAAGGGCCATTTAAGGGCCATACACACTATGTGGGGATGTACTGAATTGTATGCACATTTGCTGTTAGCTGAGATTTCTTAAACACTTCCTTCGTTATGCCGCGCTGATGAATCAGCCTTGGGAGGATGCTGTCCATCTGTACATACTCTCCAGGCTTTTCTTCTCCCCTTCACACTTTTCTAGCAATGTGCCATTTTTACATAAAACTTCGTGGTGTCAAAAGCACTACCAAGACATTGCGTCACTAACTCACAATGGGAGAGAATAGACACATCAATTCCTTCCAAAGCCACCACTTGCTTAGGGAGAAGGTTGTGAATAAACCCAAGCTGTTAGTCTTGACGTTCAAAGACTCTTGAATCAGTTCTTCTCTCTCGTCTTGGTTTTTAAATAACGTTTGTGAATGGTGTTCTTAACATATCTGATGGATATTACTCTCGTAGAATACTTGTTTTTAAGCCTTTTAGCATGTGAACAAAAAGTACCCTTTAAAGTGACAGGAGACTTGGAAATGAAATGTTCATGAAATTATGTAGTCAGTGATGCAAGAAATTAGGGCTTTGGGAGAAATATCAGTAGGCTCCTGCTGGGAATAATAATAATATGAGATGTGGGAACACAAGTCTAACTGCATAACTCACACAGTCACTCCCGACAAGCTTGTCAGCCCTTTGAAAACCTGAGATGAGATGGGCAAGGATGGAAATGAACCATGAGAGGAACCTGAATACTCCTGGTTTTAGTCTTGATCCTCAGACACAAGATCAGCTGAAATAAAACACTGTGATGCGGGACCTAGGGGAGATACTTGGCTGCAGCAGGAGATGGAAAATAGACAAGATGACCCAGGTAATCTAAAATAGTGCTATACCCTTCCTATAGGCAATGAACTGGGAAAAAAGTGAATAAGAAAAAGCAAAGGAGAGGAGAGAAACCTGAAAAAGCAATTAGAATAAGGAGAAATCGTCTAGAATGAGCAGAAGGGACTGAAAGAACAGAAAGGAGGGAGAGAAGAGCCAAAACACGTGGCAGTAATACGCTTGTTCAATTGAGCAATACTGTCTCTCTGTGATTGCATTACCCTATCTGTAACAGGACAAGTTCTTATTGCTTCAGGGAGGAAGGACAGATGGCTGCCTTGATATACTAGATTAAAAATGTTGCTGCTCTGGATGTCATAGATAGCTGTTTAATTAATTGGAGGGGAAGAAAACAATTTTAGAGCTCATCCGAATGCCCCAAGGGTGTCTCCAGCAGCAGGAGTGCCAGGATCTCCTCTATCAGCTACCAGCAGACAGACAAGCTGATGGCAACCTTCTGAACATCTTCCTTGGCCACAGCAGTCTGGGTTTGCTGGACTCTCTGCTGATTCCCACCTCTTCAGCAACAGCACCAGACTGGACGGAGTCAAAAACTCCTTTTTTTTTGTCATTTTGGTGCATTAAATGAAGACTAAGGTCTGCTGACGACCCCCAAGTTGTCTAAAAACAGGACTTGGAGACAGTGGTAAGAACTATACTACCATTGAATTCCTTGCTATGGATTTAATGCACTTGAAAGGATGCTCTGGGGTATTTTTCCATAGTAGAAACCACTCGTTTTGAGCTCTGCATGACCTCCTTTCCAGGAACCTGCTTGATAATTAAACTGAATCTTTCTAAGAGGCGCTGATTCAGCAGCCCCATGCTCTAACAGAGCAGTGCTTCACCGTTTTGCTAAACTACTCTGGCATGAAGAGTCATGATGGTTGAATTCAATTCGATGTCAGTGAGTGGAAGATCACTTTGCTTCAGTATCTGCATCTATAAATGATGATGTAGGAAAGGCAGGTAAAGAGTTGATTGTGTTCAGAGCTAATGGTGCAAAATTCATTACTCTGAATTCTAATCTTTTGCTTGCACAGTAGATCATGCAGAAATTCATCAAACCCCACAGATACAGTTTGACTACTACTTGCAGAACATTGCAATATTCTTTAACACATCATTGTACTCATGAGTAAACAATTTTTACCTAGCTGTTTTCCCTCTAGACAGTGATTCTGCCATGAAATATAAATTCACAATCCAAACAGCAATTCTTGGGATATCTTAAATGACAAATCCAATACAGGGTCAAGTTTTTTTTAATAGAGGAGGCAATGAAAGCCAAACAACACCATAAATAAATGTGCATTATTTATGATGGTCTCTTATAGAGAGCAGACAGCAGCTGTTGCCATGGATTATTTCTCTCCAACAACCTGTTGAGCAGTGGGTGACGGAGACACGCAATGGGGCAGTCAGGAGATTTCCATTACGTGCCTCCTTGTTCTGCTTCACCAACTGGGAAAGCTGCAAAATGTGTCTTTGCTGCTGTGATTGCTGACTGTAGGCAGAGCTAGAGCAGGGTAGTTCAGGGTGGAAATTAGATTGAAATGGCTTTGCAGCTCTTTGCTTTGCTGCCTCTATTGCAAACACGGCTCTTGATTTCACATCTCCTGGGGTTTCTTCCCTGTGTTTTTTTAAAAGCTTGTTGAAGAAGGAAGCTCCAGCACAGCCATACTTGCTGTTTGCCTCTCCAAAGCTGTGCCTATGGTAGAAAAAATCATGGGCTCCACTCCTGACCTATTGTGGTATGTTGATCCTGGCTGGACACCAGGTGCCCATCCAGCTGCTCTATGACTCCCTTTCTCAGCTAGACAGATGAGAGGAAATATAATGAAAGACTTGTGGGTAGACATAAGGATAGGGAGATAACTCAGCAGTTATCGTGGGAAAACCAGACTTAACTTGGGGAAGTTAGTTTAGTTTATTACCAATCAAATCAGAGTAGGATAATGAGAAATAAAAACTAAATCTTAAAACACCTCCCCCCTCATCCGTCCCTTCTTCCTGGGCTCAACTTCACTCCCAAATTCTCTACCTCCTCTCCACCCAGTGGTGTAGGGGTACGGAAATGGGGGTTGTGGTCAGTTCACCACACATTGTTTCTGCTGCTCCTTCCTCCTTAGGACTCCTCACACTCTTGCTCTGCTCCAGCTTGAGGTCCCTCCCATGTAACAGTCCTCCATGAACTGCTGCAAAGGGAGCCTTTGCCATGCGCTGCAGATCTGCATGAACTGCTCCAGTGTGTATCCCTTCCACAGGGTGCAGTCCTTCAGGAACAGATTGCTGCAGTGTGGCTCCCCTGTGAGGACACAGGTCCTGCCAGCAACCCTACTCCATCATGGGCTCCTCTCTCCATGGGACCACAGGTCATACCAGGAGCCTGCTCCAGGGTGGGCTTCCCACAGGGTCACAGCCTTTTTCGGGCATCCCTCTGCTTCAGCGTGGGGTCCTCTCCATTTATTCGAACATGATGGATCTGTGTTTTTTTGCCTGCTGTATTACTATAATTGCCTGTACAGAATGAAGTTAGTGTTTGGAACAGGAGAAGCCATTTCTCAGAGGGTCCCAAGCCCAAAAGAAATTTGTTCATTTTATGAATGAGTGAAAATGTTCAGTGGTTTCCCCATCAAGACCAATTTTGAAAGATTTTTGGCTTCTGTGTAGACGAATGCAGCAGCCTCAAGTCAGGCTCTGTTCAATGCATTTACTCTTTGCTCCATCACTTTCTTTCAAGTAAAACATTCTTTTTAGAACAGCTGTTCTATATTACAGATATTGCCTGGCCAGGTCTTCATCTGTATTCATAGCCCAGGCTGTTCTCTGAGAACTCGTTCTCTGCAGTAATGTTACTTTCATCTGGGTTGAATGTGGTTCAGTGTGGCTATAACTGATTGCATATTGATATCGCACCAGGTTCTGACATGCTTCCTCTAGAACAAGTTGTATTAACTTCAGTGGGCCATGACAAGGAAGAAGATAATATTTGCTATAAAGAAATGTCATAATGCCTTTTTTCTTCTAGGTTTCTGATTAAATGGAGGTAATGACTTGGTAGAAGACACTCAAAATGCAGCAATTTGAACTTGGGGCAGCAAAAAGAGTTGAAATACAAATATATTTCTGTAGTTTCTTTATAATACTGTCAGGGCAGAGCCTTAGCTGGTTGCTAAGGTTTAGTGGACAGCCATTACAATCTCGCCATAGTCTAAGTATTAGCACTTATTGCAAGAGCAGGGTTGATGGGAGGGGGTCAATGATGCCACTCAAAACAGGTCAAATGCTGAATGCTTCTCATGAAATGGCAATAAAAAAAAAGCACTTTGTGGGTGAAAGTCCAGTTCTCATAAATTGTTTTATAAATAACAGGTGAACTGGTAGGCATTTTTATGTGTTATCTGACAGTTTGTAGATGGGGAAAGAGACTAAAGCTTCCAAATCAATACTCTTACCTTTTCATGGTTGGGAATATATATCTATTTCAGATAAAAGATGATTTGTAATGGTTGATATTTATCACAGACACTATGTGACCAGACCGTTATTTACTCTCAAAGCCTAGCACTTGTGCTGTCTTTGATGAGCTCTGAGAAGACGATGGGAGCTGATGACAGCAGCTATCAATTGATTCAACTATCCTACAAGCTGATTAAACCAGTGATTAGTGTAACAAATCTGAGCTCATCTTGGACCTTGCAGCTGTCACTGAGCTGTTTGTCTTGCATCAAAGCATCCATGAATATGAATGGAGAGCTGAACTCAGTGCTTAGAGAATTATATTTGACTATGGCTTGATGTGGGGGATATTCTTTTCTATCCCCAAAGCCCAAAGACATTGATGTGAAACTGAATCTTTCTCCAGCACCCCAGCAGAGGATCTGGCACAAGATACCACCTGAAAGTTACTGCAAAATTTAAGCACACCATCAAAGCTCAGAAGGGCTCAGTAGAACAGATTTGCTGCAAAAGCTGCTGCCTGTGACACTTCCAACCTGTTGAGACAATTAGCACTTTGATCTCCCACAGGCAGACACCTGGTCTTGGAAGGACTTTTTAGGTTGACTTCACCCTGCAACCAGTATAATGGCCCACACTGAAGGGTGGATTGCACATGTCAGCTGTGTGTAGTTCAGAAGTGCTTGAGGCTGCCTTAGTGTGGACCAGAAAGTCTTCTGCCTCAACACCCCTCTCCAGGGATGAAGCTGATGCAGGCTGAGTACTGGTGCTGTCATGTGGAGCCCTGGTTTTATGAGCCACAAGAGCTGGCAGTGATACAGAAAGGTCTAAAATGTAAGATGTGCTGCTCTTGCTTTGTGTTGAAACGGGCTGCTGCAGATCTTTTCTTGCTGCCAAATACCTTATTTACAAGATAAAAAATTAAATTCTTCAGAAAGCTCCAAGCCTTGAAACAACTTGAAACAAAATAGATTATTACTGTTATGGATTCCTCAGGAGAGAAGGGAGAGTCAACTGGAAGGCGATGGGAAAACACTCCCAAAGTCTGCTGATGAAAGGGCAAAGTGGGTTATTTTCTCTCTGAAGTCAGGAGATGCTCAAATAACAATAAATCGTTAGCCTCTGCCATTTTTCTAGTCCTGTTGTCTAATCAGGAAATCTATTCTCTCTCAGCTGGGCTGATGTGTTTAGATGTTTCTGTTCTTCAGGTGATGAGATGAGGTGATATGTTGTATTCTGCGCACAGAGTCACTAAGGAGAAAGGTACCATAGTTTTTCAGTGGAGGTGTAGAGCCTGCAGCAATGAAAATCCATGTCCTAAGCATGGAACCAGAGGCTTATCTAGCTGGTTAATGGAGTTACTTTTCCTACTGACTGTTGGTCCTATGTCTCTGGTTTCCCCACTGTCCTATATCAATCACTACTATTCTGGAAAATGTGGGGTAAGATTATTTAAGATTATTTATTTAAGATTATTTATTTGGATTACTGTAATTTTAGTCTATTTTCATCTTGGGGCAAATGAGCACTTAAAATGCAAAACTACACAGAATATATGAAATACATGGCAATACATGGAATCCAAAGTGCTGCAAAGTTGTGAAGCATAATACTTCAGAAAGGATTCCAAAGAAGAGGAACTTGAAGCAGGAGTGAAAACTGAAGGTCTGGTTTATATAGAAAAGAATGAGGAAAGGAAATGGTCTTCAAACACTTAGGAGGCAGCTGCAGTAATGGAAAGAATGATTTGTTACTTGTACCTCCCGGTAAGTAGCTGTCCAAACCTGCAGCAACTAAAGATGAGGTAGGAAAACTCTAGGAAACACTTCACAACAATAAATAGGTGAAACCTTAAACTGACTAGCTGGGGAAACCTCCATCACTGGAGGCTTTCGTGACTATCTTAGACCAATAAGAGAGGAACATAAGGTAGAATGTATGTCCTCAATTACTGCTATGAGATGTCTTGCCACCACTGCTATGCACAGTTTCGGTTTCTGCAGGTGGACCAGAGTGTACACACATGCAGTGGAGCAAGAAGAACAAACAGGAGAGCTACAGTATTCAAGAGGGTGGCTATATTTCTCCATAAAGAGAGACTTAAATAGTCTGGGACTCCTCATCTGGAGAGCAGAAGAAAGATGGGGATGTTCTCCAGGTTTCCAGCATCATGAAGACAGTGGCTAAGGTGAAAGCAGAACTATTCAGAAACACTTCAGTCATCTCAGTGTATCATCCCACTTCTTTTCTTCTTCTCTTTTTGTCTTCTCTCATTTCTCATTTTTTTTCTCCTATGCAACAACTTTCCAGAATAAATCTGTTGCAGGCTGAGATTATTTCCTTTTAGCAGGAGAGAGTAATATGTACTTCTGCTTTTAGCTGTTTTCCACCTCGTGAGAAGTCTGCTCTGGTTTATGGCGGTACAGCAGCTTCTACAGTGGAGCTGACATTTGAGAACTTTCAGAGGGTTTGGGGTTTTCTTAATTTTATTTTAGTACCAGGAATAAAAATCTCTCCATGCACATTCCTCGCAAGAGGCTTTTCTGTCTTAGCACCAGATATGCCAGCCATTCGCTTCAGTTATAGTAAAATGCCAGATGAACCAGGCTACACAAGCTGCTCACTCTGCTTGAAAACTCCTCAGGTTGAGAACATGTTTTCAGCTGGAAAAGAGGAAGTGTAGACCTAAAATCAGAATTTCTGGTGACAGAAACAAAAAAACCCAAACCCCAACATTTTAAGTCTCTCCTCCCACCCTTTCCCAGTCACGGTCCTGGGAAAACCCCCACATTTACTTCATCCTAAAATGAATCATAGCATTTGGGACCATTGTAAACCAGGAATAGATTTCTGGGAAATTTGCAAAGAAAGTATTGATTGGGGTGGAGCAAATCTGAATGCCACTCTGGTCACCATCTACCCATCACATCTGGAAATCATAGAATAGAATCATAGAATAGTTAGGGTTGGAAAGGACCTTAAGATCATCTAGTTCCAACTACCCTGCCATGGGCAGGGACACCTCCCACTAAAGCATGCCACCCAAGGCTCTGTCCAACCTGGCCTTGAACACCGCCAGGGTTGGAGCATTCACAATGAAACCTGTCCTGAGCCAATAGCTGTGTACTGCGTAGGATGACATAGAAATTAGTGGCAGAAGGGATTCTCCTTAAGGATGTGGTTTGGAAGTCAGGGTTGGTGTTTGTTGAGGTAAAGGAAGATGTGTAATAGAGACCTTTCCATCAGTGATGATGAACCCTGCTCCCTTTCATGTTAGCAGAGTTTGAGTCAGTAGGATCATAGAGTGAGGAATAAGATTGGTCTCATCCTAATGTCAACATCTGAAAATAAGACTAACTAATAACACTCTGAAAGTGCTTATTTCCCTCCCCTGATGTTAGGATGCAGCCAGCCTGATTGGCAAAGAGAAAGATGTTATCCCATAGATATGTGGGGCTTGATTCAGTTGCCAAAACAACGCATCCAGAGACATTTGTGGTATCCAAATGCCTTTTCCCTCCTGAACTTTGGCTGTGGCTCTGAAAAGACAATGCTCTCCTTTGGTCTTAAGCCCCATCTACAGTCCCATGTAGATGTTGCAAACATCCCAACATGCCATAACTGGCATAATGTGCCTATTTCGACAATTATATCCTTCCCTCAAAGGCAGATGAGACAAATGCCACTTTCTAAGTCTCTCAGGGTAAGTGATGATGTTTTGGGTGAGTACCAGTGCCTGCATTTTGGACAGATAGCATCCTCTGGGTGAATGGACTCTTTTGTGGCCACCCAAGACATACAGTCATGATGCTCCATCAACAGCAAGTATGGTCCTTACTAGATAATTTTCTCACCCCTTTGGTCACAGAGGAAACTCTTTCCTGGATAATGGGTGCTCAGATTGCCCCAAGCAGGAACATGAAGAAACAGGTTATGTCTATTGTGGGAGCTCCACAGAAGTCCACATCTGGTCAAAGAAGTACTTCCAAGTCAGGCATAGACTGTTGGTCATTCAATAGGGGAAGCCAAAAATGGGGAGACAAAAGAGCAGACTGCTTTGGGGGAAAGGGACTTTTTACAAGGGAGTGAAGTGATAGAACAAGGGGTAATGGCTTTACACAGAAGAAAGGTAGTTTAAATTAGATCAGAGGAGGTTCTTCTCTGTGAGGGTGGTGAGGCCTTGGCACAGGTTGCCCAGAGAAGCTGTGGCTGCCCCATCCCTGGCAGTGTTCAAGGCCAGGTTGGATGGGTCTTGGAGCAACCTGGTCTAGTGGAAGGTGTCCCTGCCTGTGGCAAGAGGGGTTTGGAACCAAGTGATCTTTAAGATCCTTTCCAAACCATTCTATGATTCTATGATATAGGGATGACTTAGCATTATTGCTGTATCTGTAAGCTTGGAGAATGATGAAGCAAAAGAAGCTATTTTCCAGGTGCATAGCATTCTTTTACTGGCAGTTAGCATATGCTGATGATTTAGCAGAATATTTTAATGAACGTCTGAGGCTGTGGATGTGCAGTCTTTGACAGAGACTCTTTGAGTCTCCTACACTAGGCAGCACAGTGCATTCCACTTCTCTTGTTTTCCCTGGCTTAAAATCTGGTTGTTTCCCCAGCATCCCCTGTCTTCTCCATTCCTGAGCCTTGGGATGCAGCCTGGGATCTCAGAACAAAGCTCACCAGTCCAAGAGTCACAGCATTCCTCCTAGGGTGCTGCAAAACCCAGGCCTCTGTCCTGTTGGGTGGTAGGCTTCCAGTCCCTGCTCTTGCATCTGGGACAGACTCCAAGCCCTGGAGGGGGATGTCTGTTTTCAAATTAATCCCTTTGAGACTGTGTAGCTCTCCTTTCAGTCTTCTTTTTTTTTCTTCCCTCAGTTCTAATTATTTCCCTCTTTGAGAGAACAATATTCATATGGGCATAGGCGATTGATAGCTTGCAGAGCTGAAGGGAAATTAGCAGAGTCTTAAAATCCACATGGGTGGCTTTCAGTCAGAGCAAAAAGTAAGAGGAGAGTATTGAGTGATCTCCCCTCTTTCTCCAATGACAGTCTATACATTGCTCGTGGTGCTAAAGGCAAACAAGTAAAATAAATGTCAAAGCAGAAGGAAGCTGTGAGGGCAAAGCTGTGTTCCTCTTGCTTCACAGCCTTGTTTTGGAGGCAGTATGAGTGACAGCTCATTGGAGGGAAGACATGAAGTAGAGGGTGCAGGATGAACAAGTAGGTCCAGATAGTAGCATGGTGAGCATCACAGGGCAGAGGATGGATTCAGCTAACTGGATTGAAAGGAGCTTTCGTGACTGCTGATGCAATTCCTGTTGCAAGTGTTTTGTGAGCTCCTTGGTATGGGCTTGGCTGGCCTTTGGGCACTGGGTACAAGGCAGGTACATCAAAAGAGAGGTTTACCTTGGACCAGCATTTATCTGGCAGTGTGAAAAGGCACATAATAGGTAAGATACAAAGTAGGATGTGTTGGTACTAGGGTGGAAGGTTCCCCTGCAAAGCTCTGAACATCAGGCAAGTTCAAATTCATCACTATTTCAGACAAGAATGGAGAGGAGCACACATCAAAAAACCCAGTGTGAGAGTATGCTGTGAGTGGTCTGGCTTGTGGTCAGCTCTGATGTTGCTGCAGCTTCTCTGATATGCCTGCCACTTGCCCGTTGCTTGTGCAGAAGCCAGGTAGCACAGCACAGGAATGGGAGGGTATTCCAGCACCCTGACTCTGCATGATGTGTTACCTTTGCCACTGGCAAGTCCCTGCAATAGCCTCTTCATCTCTTCAGAGAGATGGTTCATCACGCAGTGAGATGTGATGGCTATGTAGCTGGCTATGGAAACCTAACCTCAGGTGCAGACCTTGTGGGACATTGCTGAGGTCTGAGACAGCTCTCAGGATAGACTGTCAGGCGGAGCAATCCAAGGTGTGCTTCACACTTTTTCATTCACTTCTTTTCCTTATCCCACTGCCCCTGAGAAAAGTGTCAGCTTTCCGCAGGGTGCTGGCCATTGAGTGTGGCGTGTTGGTCCTTCCCCTCCTCTGTGAAGGAGATATGTGAGTTGCACCACTGTCTTTTTCTGAACCTAATCATTGCCACTGCTGTAATAAATCCCATTCACCCGGGACATAAATTCAGCGGGCATGTGTATGCACCACAGAGGCTTCAACAGCTTCCTGCAGGGCCTGTGCTTTCCCAAAGCTTGGCAGCTTTTCTTCCTATCAGTTAGAGTGTCTCATAGGAGGGACCACCCAGAAACTTTTCTGCTATTGTTCCACTTGAGTGTGGAGTGACGGCATGTGAGATGCTGATTCTGCAGGTAGATGGCATCCTGGCTGATCGATCTGGCTATTAAAGACTTTAGAGCCACCCCCATAAATAGCCGATGACCTGACCCAGTGGCTGCTGAGCGATTTCAGGTTTTGGTCTCCTGCAGTAAAAATGAGGCATTAAGAAAATGTCCTTGCTTTGAATCTCCCTGTGTGCTTAAACTCAAGCCTGTGCTTGAGTGGAAGATAATCAGCAGGACAGGAGGTCAAGGGATGTTGGGAGAGGTGTTGGACGGAGGTTGATCCAGGACAGCATCCACAAAACGAGCACACAGGGGTAATGGAATAATTCAGGCTGGAAAGGACTTCAGGAAGGAGGTCTCTATTCTAACATCCTGCACAGTGCAGGGTCAGCTCCGAGGTCAGACCAGGTTCCGCAGGGCTTTGTTCAGTCAGGTCTTGAGAACCTACATGGATGAGGACTGCACAACCCCTCTGGGCAACCTTTTCCAATGCTTTACTTCCCTAATGGTCAAAACAGCACCAGTGGAAGGAACTGGAACATCACTGATGAGGAAGGTTAGATGAGCTGGAATTCAGAGGTTTTAATATCTTAACTGAAGGGGAGAAAAGTGCTCACAATAGCTTAAGGATCTCCATAGGGTAAAGTGGACTTACTCTGCTGAAGATGTGAGGCTGGTTGTACCATCTGACACTTTGTTACTATAAATACATTTTCATTACCCCTCGCAGGAGGAAATTCCCAAACTGAAAGCAACTGCATTCAAAACTAGTTAATGCGTTGTCTGCAGTGCATGATAAAGCAGCCAGCTCAAGCCTGGAAAGGAATAATCCTGGGATATTAAGGACTGACAAATGCAATCTGACATAATCAAAATGCAGTCAGCAGACTGGCTATCCCAAATTTGCAGCTCCGGCTGTAATTTAAAGATATCTACTTTACCATCTGCAGCAAGCAGAGAGGTTTCCACCAGGCTTCCACGCTGCTGTCTCACGGAAACATCAAAGAGGAGCCAGCAGGAGGGAAAAACGAATCCCAGTTTGCTCTGTTGCCGATGACAATGCTTGAAGATTTTGTCTCTGACTTGGAGGAGAACACGTGACTCTTCTTTCCCACGACTATGACAGCTTAATTGGAGCTGCATGCAATTGCTTTCCTTTTGCAGTAAATAACATGAAATTTGACTATGCCCTCCCTGGTCCTGTGTCAAAACTCTCAGTGACTGGTTTTACTAGGGGTATGCATCTTCTGAGCAACAGCGGAAGCAGTAGACTGATTTCTGTGCTTAGTCACAGCAGTGTGGAAGTAGAATAGATCTCTAATTGAGTGAATGTAGCCTACTCCAAAGCAATTGAAGTCAATGCAGTGGTGGGGGAGGACTCTGAGTGCAAACCATTCAGAAGTCACCGTGATTTATCTAACTGTAAATGGGGGTAAGCAGAGTATGAAGATTAGCAGTCAGGTAGGGTGGGTTTCAACTCCTGCTTCAGACACCACATGGAAGCCAACCTCCCATCACTAGCAGACAGCAAGAGGTCTCTTGCTAGCAGAGCTTCAGGACTTGCTTCTGTTGTCCACACAAGGGCAACTGCAGGCAATTTAAGATGCCCTGAGGTACCTTAAACATCTACATGGGCCCAGCAAATATGACACAGGACTTATGGGAGATCTGTGCCCTTTCGTATAGGTGGATGGAGGACAAAGAGGAAGTACTAAGGTATGTCGGATGGCACTAAATGTACATCTGGTAAATGCAGTCTGTTTGACATGCTGTAGAGCAACCACAAGCCTGCTGTACATTTGATTTTCGAAAGCAATCATATTCTACAACCTGTACGCCAGGCCCAAAACCCAAAGAGCTAGGCACCCCAGCACATCTTTTGCAAGGGCATCTGAGATACAGGTTTCAAGGAGGACAGAACAAGCACAAGTTCATTTAGAGGAGCACAAACAGGTTGACTTAGGTGTGGTTTACAATAACCAGTTGGGACGGTGAGGAGAGATAGAAAATCTCATCGCTAAATCAAAATCTCACAGTAGTTTTCCTGGGAGACACACAGATGTGACTGGCAGTAAGCATGGCTTGTTTTGGGGTCTGGATATCTGCATTCATCTTCTGGATCTGTAAGAGCCCACCACTGTGGTGCCGAATCATTACACACATGTGTATGAGAGTGCAAAGAAAGGAGAAGTGGGCCCACACTCACAGCAAAGCATTAATAGCTCATTGAGTAAGATCTGAGATTTCCAATCCCTGAGTCACATTTGCTGGAAAACAATGTTTTTTCTTTCTGATAGAAATACTGACTTTTTCTGAAATGATGAATTGCTTGTGAGGCTAGGAAAAGAGCTCATAAAGTGCCCAAACCATTAGCTCAATTTTCTCATATTGCTTGAGCAGTTGAGTTTTAGTGATCCCTTCAAGTTTAAAATGAGTCCCTTTTTCAGTATTCAAGCTCTGTCAGAAGTCCTCACTCACAGTCATCCACTTGTCTCTTGGGCTCCGGAAACCTCCGAACAGCTGAACATCTTTGTGAGCGGAGATGTCCTAACCTTTGCATGTGCATAAAAGCACAGTGAAAAACACATCTATCTCACTCCACACATCTGTATTAGGGTGACATAGAGTGAGAAGCAGAACCAGGAGCATTGCAATTGGAAGTAATTAGCTGAAGAAGCCTGTTCCCAGGTGGCAGCTGGTGTGTCGTGAGGTTGCAAGATAATGAATTCCGACTCCATGTTTCTTTCTTATGAAGGATTTTGGGGTGGAAAGTTTGGGGGCCGTGCCTAAAAGTCTGTCTCCACTGAGGTTCACTGTAGGAGCTCTGTCATGTCTCAAGCTTGTGTCTCACTGCGTTGCCTTGGGGTGGATGTGCTGCTAGCCTGCCCCTCTCTGCTTTCAGAAAAGACTTTTCTGAGCACCTTGTTGTCCCATGCGTTTCAGTTGTGTCTGTGTACACACGCGCATGCCAGGCTCTTTCCCCACTGACAGGCAGACCAAGAATAAATTCAGGAGTGACAATGTACTGCTCACTGGCAGCACGGGGACCTTTGCAATGCATGGACAAACAGAATGGTGGAACCCACTCCAGAAGCTTTCTGCTGAGTTGTGCATTTTGGTGATCAGAGCCATGGGAATTTCTGAAGCTGTGTGAATAACCAAGACAGGAATGAAGCAATTAGACTTGAAAGGGATGGAAGGAGCTCTGCTCAAGGGAACATTGCCATGATGCAGCTCATATACCCCAAATCTCCTCAGCTGTGTTACTAATTACGTACTGCATTATTAAATCATATCTCCACTCCAGGGAAGAAGGAAGGGGAAGAGAACATACAAAAAATTCAGTGAAGCCTTGGTACTTTAAATCTTGATACTTAAAGTGTCCCACCTGTCATGGAGACTGAGTGCTGCCTCTTTCAACCACAAACATTTGGTGTAACACTGGCTAAGAATAGCTCTGTGGTACGTGTTGCGTGAACATGTAGGGACAAATTCAGAAAGCAGGACAGCTCATGAAGTTGAGGGACATGTGTCTCCCCCAAAGGAATATCACAAACATACTCACTTTTGTAGTTGCTAGTAAGGTTCTGTATGTTCTGCCATAATTAAGTGAAGATCCGAGAGACAACTGGCTCTGCATTCAGTGGTGCAGAAGAGAGGTTAATGGATGTGCTGAGAAGGGTGAAGTGCCCTTTTTGTGCAGTCTATCCTAAAAATATCGGCTGTGACCAGAAAGGAGTATTAACACCGGGTGATGTCTCAGTGTAGAGTAGAGAAGGAGCCAGTTTCAACACTCAAAAGCATGAGAGAATTTCAAATTGCCTACCTTTGCTTTATCCTTAAATATTTTACGAGAGAGACAGTGGAATTGCAGAGCTTGTTATGACTGTTCTAGTGAGCACATGGAAGATGGATGAGGTACTTGAAGATAAGAAAAGGTGTGATGCAGTACTTATCTTTAAAAGGTGAGAGAGAAATGAATGAAAGAATTATTGATGAGTCAATTTCTGTAAATTTTTTGAGAAAAAAACCCTGACATGAGTAATTATACTGTTTGTAACACCAAACAGTGCAAACTGGCTGCCAGGTGAGATGGAAGGCAGGTTTATATCAAAGAATGAGGGGGTGTTGGTGTAAAAGAAGGTGAATATGGGTCAGCATTGCCCTTGGGGCAAAGAAAGTTAACCCCATACTGTGCTGCACCAGCAAGACTGCATCCAGCAAATGCAGGCAAATGATCCTTCTCCTGTTTAGTACTTGTGAGACCACATCTGGAGCACTGCGCAGCATCGGATATACTAGAGCGAGTCCAGTGAAGGGCTACCACGATGGTTGGAGGGCTGGTGCACTGGAGAGGCTGAGGGACCTGGGTTTGTTCTGCCTGGAGAAGAGAAGACACAGGATAGACATGCTTGTGTCCTAACAGTTACTCGATGGCACAGAGATAGAGCCAGGCTGTTCTGGGAAGGTTATAGTAGATGAAAAAGACAAGATGAACAAGATGAACTGCAAGAAGGAAAATTCAGATTAGATACTGGGAAAATGTTTTACACCACAATAGGGGTCATATACTGGAACAGGGACATAGAGAGACTTTTGGGACCTCCGTCCTTGGAGTAATCAATACTCAACTTCAAAGTCCCAAGCAACCTACTCTGTTTTGGCAGAGGCTGGAGCAGAGGCGAGCACAGTTTCCTTCAAGCCTATTTTACTCTACAAATCTAAGAAGTTCTGCATAGATATGATTTGTTACACAATGAAAGTTGCTGCATTGGAGAAACTGAGTTGACTCTGCTGAGAGCAGAGCAGTTTTCACAGAAAATCTCAAAATATAATACAGATACAAGTTAAGATGCAGCAGACGTTTCAGCTGACCTATTTCAAGCTTCTCGCAGCAACTGCTGAACTGCAAATGCCCTGGGAGACTTATAAATGCCACAGTCTGGGTTTTGTCAGTGGAAACAGCAGGTCAAGAGCAGAGACTTAGAGCAACCTAGGATTAGCCAAGAATATGTGTTTTGGCTATGGACAGTTAATAAGGCTGTTGACCATAAGGCTCTGGGCTATCCATGCTGAAAAGAGGGAGCTGGGTTCCTCATGTTTCTATTTGCATCTATCTTAGTTTATTTTATTATTGAGCTTCTCAGGTGCCCGGTTGGGTGCCAGTTTTCTTACAAATAACATAGTCCTAATTGCAGTCTCTTTTTCCATGTAGCTCTGTTCTTCATCCCTGAGATTGATGGATTGTGCAGAGGAGGCTCAATTCCTATGAGATACTAATTGTGGGAGAACTCCATCATTTATAACATAATGAATTGAGTTAATAAGGTCCATTATAGGAGAAAAAAGCCTACAACAGGCTGGCTGGAGGATGATGAACATCTCAAAGGGTATTTTCACCTAAGATGCATCAGTGTGTAGCGATTAGATAAGCTGTTTGTGACTACTTGATTGATGGAACACTGAGCTGACTAATCTGCTCTGATTACAGGGGACAGGCTGCTGATGAAAAAAGTCAACAATAAAACCTGTGAATGTGGTTCAAGAGGGTCTTGAGAAATCATCTAGTCCAGGCTCTTAAGTGTATATACATGCATGCAAGCTGCACTGGAAACTACAAAGGACCTATTCATGGTCCAGGGGGTTCATAGTACAGTGCAACTGATATTCTAACAGCTAACAGCACTGCAGCCCTGCAGAGAAGGACTTTGGAGCATTGGTGGATAAGAAGCTCACACCCAGCACTGTGCACTCACAATCCAGAAACCAGCCATGTCCCTGGCCTGCAATCACCAGCAGCGTGATCAGGAGGTCAAGGGAGGGGATTCCCCCCTTCTACTCTGCTCTGCTGAGATCCCATCCCAGAACACTACGTCCAGCTCTGGGGCCTCATCACAAGGAGGAGGTGGGGCTGTTGGAGTGAGTCCAGAGGAAGCCATAGAGATGATCCAAGGGTTGGAGCAGATCTGCTATGGAGACAGGCTGAGAGAGCTGGGCTTGTTCAGACTGGAGAAGAGAAGGCTCCAGGGAGATCTCAGAGCAGCTTCCAGTACCTAAAAGAGGCTGATAAGAAAGACTGGGACAACGTTTTTAGCAGGCACTGTTGTGGTAAGACAGGGGGTAATGCTTTTAAACTGAAAAAGGGTAGATTCAGACTGCATATAAGGAAAAAAAAATTATAATGGGGGTGATGAAACACTGACACAGGTTACACAGAGAGGTAGTAGATGCCCCATGCCTAGAAACGTTCGAAGTCAGGTCGGACATGGCTTTGAGTAACCTGGTCTGGTGGAATGTGTCTCTGCCCATGGCAGTTGGAACTACATGACCATTAAATGTTCCTCCCAACCCAAAGCATACTGTGAATCTATGATAACATCTTCCCTCCAGTGAAACAAGACAGCCTCATCCCCACTCACAACTGGGGACAGTCCTTGGCCTGTGCAATCCTGCGCTTGACAGCTTGGGCAAAAACTGTGCCAGGGTCTGTGATAAGCCTTAACAGGATAGTTCTGGGAGAGTCCTTGAACCAGTGCTCTGCCCAGTTTGGAGAACGATGTTCTTGAGCCAGCTGTGTAATTGCAATATCGCTAGGTGGGAATTCCCAAGGCTCAGTTTCACGTCTGAATTGGTAAATTTAGTAAACTGACAAGCATCAGGAAAAACCTTAAGAAGAGGTAAAGTAGGGCTCAGGAAAAATTTACAGCCAAATTTTGCTGCCTTTGCTGCCTGTAAATAATTTCCTGCAGGTTCTTCTCTTATTCAGCCAAGTTGGCTAGTAATTGCTTGAGGGTAGATCTTTTTCACTGAAGCATGAAGAGGATTCAGTAGCAGCCATTCATTTTCAGCTGTACTTGTTACAAAAGCTGGTCAGCAAAATTAGGGCAATACAGCTCTTCCTCCAGCTTTGCTGATACATCAGTTTTGACTGATTTTCCTCCAACGTAAGTTTGCTTATGAATGGGCTCTCTTTGCTGTTTGTCACTGCAAACTTGCTGTTAGAGTCTGCAGGTTTGCTGACTATATAAAGCAGATTTTCATTTCACAGAAAAAAAGTCTAGATCTGGAGATTTTTATCCAAGAGAAGTCCTGTATTTGGCAATATTGGTGTTTTGTGGAAAGCAGAATGATGGCTGGATTTTGTTTTTAAACGGTGTAATACTAACCTGGCTCAAGTCAAATCCCAGCTGCAGGAGCCTGTAACCATGCACATAACTGAGCCTAGGTTACTGTGGGACCATGGGCAGGCAGAAAACGGAGGGGACTTGTACTTCCAATCATCCTTCCGGAACTGACCCCTCATTCTCCTCATTTCCCTAAGACCTTGGGCATGCAGAGAACTGAAGCAAGCTCAGTACCTCCTCCTGGGTCCATGGAGGTACACTCAGGATCCTGCCACATGGCACTCAAGAAAGAAGGGCTTGCATGGTCTCAGCCCTGGGCTGGGTGCGTGCATCTCGGGATAAGCAGAGTTTTCCTCCAGAATGGCCTGCCTGCTCCAGAAGCAACCTGCAACAGGACCTTTGTCAGCACAGCACAGATGGCAATGTCCTTTAATTGCATGTGGTCCACCACTGAGTGAAAGTGAGTAGGTTAGAAACTGCCTGGCTTTCTTTGCTTGAGTGTAGCAGCCTACCACAGAGATACCTCTACTTGTGTCCATCACTTAGGTTTCTCTATAGACCATGGACCCTAGGGTCAATGCAGTTTTTGGGTACAATTAATCTTATAAAGCTGATGGCTATCATTTATTGAAGAACCTCAACAGCACCCTCTTCTTTCTATCAGTTATAAAGGGAACCTACGCGATGAGTTCAGCTGGAGACTGTTGTGCTTGTTGCATTTAGATATTTAATAAATCCCAACGTTTAGGCCTCAATTCTCTGTCTATGTAAGTGGGATGATGGCATTTCTTCATTTCACCTGGGTGTGCGTGCTTGTGCAGGATGGGGGATCACAGGCACAGAAATTGGTGGAAAACTGCAGATTAGAAAGTCTAAATGAAGAGCTGAGACAAAAAAATCCACCCCCACATAACATGAGAAATGTAGTTGGTGTTTCTGATATGCTTACAGTTCCTCGGTTCCAGGTCCAAGTCCTTGTGTTATTGATGATAGTAAGTACATTTAAGGAGAACCTAAAAGGGTTTCTTTTTCTTTCCCCCCCTCTTGTTAGGCTTTAGAAGGCTTCAGCTTTCAAAGAAAAGGAGAAAATCCAAATTTTAACATGTGCCAGGGACCCTTGGGGGAGGTAATGTTCTTTCAAGATTTCACATATTTCTCTTTTCTTTTGCTATGAAAGAGTCACACATAAACCTGACCATGCCTGCTGACTGGAACAGGGAGACAGTGGCCTTCAGCCTTGGTCCCATCAAGCATGAAGTGGAAAGTGGCTCTGAACCATGTATTGTGTTTCCAGCCAACTGCCTGACACCAACATGACTGCCAGCCTGAACTACTTTAAAAAGTGATGCTGTCATCTGTTTTATTACCTTTTCTCCCCCTTCCTCACTCAAATACCCACAGCAGTCCAGGATGCAGACCTGCAACTCAGCATCTTTGAATAATCCCAGCAAGAAGAACGACAGGCATTTTCTTTCACTGACAAACAGACTCAAACTGAATTTCTAAGAGGGCAGAATACCAGGCTGCAAATTAAGCATTTACTGGGACACCAGCAAAAAGAAAATGAGCAATAAAATACAAAAAGTTTCAGCATTTATTTTTCTTAATTTCAACAACCTGATGTGATATTCTCCCCAGCAACAGTTTGGCTTCATCTCCTAGGGCCGACACAGGGCTGGTATGGGGAGGGGAGAGGAAATGCCATGGTTATGAACCCCAAGGGGGTCATAAAGAAAGTTACAGTATTTGCTTGTGGAGCAGCTGCTGGTTTTCTTTTTCAGCCCTCACCTCACTGAAAGATGGAGCTGCCTCAGACAATAGGAAATCTGTTGGTGAGGTGTACCAGGTGGAGGTGACCTTCATATGTATGTAGCCAGGCACGAATGAGTTATGAGGCCCATCACTGAAGGTTGGGTTTGCCACCACAAATGGGTTTCTTAGCTTGGGAAGGATATGTTGGCAACACATGGAAAATTTCACTCCACTAAAGTTGAAAATCTTCCGTTTCCTCCTTATTTTGGGTGTTTTGTCCTGTAAAAGCTATATCCGCTTTAAAACAGCAGTTAAATATTTGCACATTAATGCAGTGGAACACTTCCAGTATATTCCCTTTCTCACTGTGAATAGTTGACTTTTTCTTCTCTCTTTGAGCCAGCAACAAAAAATAGAATACTGCAATAGCTCCCCAGGATAAGGAAGACGGATATCGTGCAGCTCTCGTACTTCAGGACATGGTCAAATGTACTCTTGTCAGTCCAGCTCGAATAGCTCACTCTCTGGCTGCATCTCCCCATGGATACTGTTCCAGAGCTGAGCAACATTTGCAGTCCAAGTGATCACTCTTCACATCTTCAGAGCAGTGAGCCAGCTTAGCTTAAATGCCCACAAAGGTGGTTTCAGCCAACACATCTGACTTGGAAACTTAAATGGTGCACAAAACACCTCCTCATAGTACATCCCCATCCGTGCTGACTCAGTAAAAAACCTAAAGGTCTGGCTCTGACCCAGGTGGGATTCATCTCCAGCTGCAGAGAGCTGATTTCCTATGTCAGCAGGATATCTACTGATGCATGGAATATAAGCGACAATTAGTGACAATATCAGTGATATTAATGACAATGATTCAGTTTCTAAGCATTGATGGCTAATGTCATCTGAGACACTTTACGGCTTTACAGTGCTCAAGTAGGAGGGAGGACCAAGGCTCAAGATATTTCTGCCTCAATAAATGACATTGGACCTTTGCTTGCCATTGACTGGAAAAGGAATTTAGATTATTAGGGTTTAATTCAGCTGTCAAAACAGAGTTCCCCAGTGCCATTTGAGGCTCCCTTGGGTAACATAAGACCTGTGGGCACCTCCATGTAGCCCCTAAGCTGAGAGATATGAAATTGTGACCTAAAGCTTAGCTCATGGGGCTCTCTTTTAGGAAGCATGAGTTAGGCAATATAAATCTCATGCTCAGTCTCTAGCCCCAAGCTGTGTAAGAGACCTATGGCCAACTTCGCAAAATTTAGGTAATGCAGCATCAATGGATTCCAAAGAATGACTGTGTGTGAAGACAGCTCTCTAAGTGGTGAGTTATCCACAGCCCTGGGAGGACACCACAGCCCTGAGCAACAGATGGGAGATTTTAACAGGATGAAGTTGCTCAAACTGGAATTTAGCCAGGACAGTGGGATTAACACTTCTTCTCATATAGAAAAAAATGTCAGGGTATTTCCATTACAGTCAGGCCCTCTGTTTTTCACGTCATTTGAAAGATATGGGAGGAGAAGAAGAAAAAAGGACATCTTCTGTAGAATCACAGAATAATTGAGTTTGGAAAAGATCTTTAAGATCATTGAATCCAACTGTTAACCTAGCATTGCCAGTGCCATCACTAAACCACATCCCTAAGTGATACATCAACATGCCTTTTATGGTGACTCCACCACTTCCTGGACAGCCTGTTCCACTGCTTGACAACGCTTTGGGGAAGAAATTTTTCCTAATATCCAATGCAAACCTCCCCTGGTGCAGCTTGAGGCTGTTTCCTCTTGTCCTATCCCTTGTTACTTGGGAGGAGAGAGCAACCCCCACCTTGCTACAATCTCCTTTCAGGCAGTTGTGGAGAGCAATAAGGTCCCCCCTGAGCCTTCTCTTCTCCAGACTTAACAACCTCAGGTCCCTCAGCTGCTCCTCATCACACTTGTGCTCCAGGCCCTTCACCAGCTTCTTTGTTCTTCTCTCCACCTGCTCAAGCAACTCGATGTCTGTCTTGAAGTGAGGGGTCCAAAACTGAACACAGGATTTGAGGTGCGGCTTCATGAGGGGGATGACCACTGCCCTGGTCCTACTGGCCACACACTATTGCTGATGCAAGCCAGGATGGTATTGGCCTTCTTGGCCACCTGGACCCACCGATGGCTCATATTCACCAAGCTGCCAACTAACAGCCCCAGTCTTCTTCCTCCAGAAGCCTTCCAGTCACTCTTTCCCAAGCCTGTGGCATTGTGTGAGTTCTGACTTATGTGAAGGACCTGGCACTGAGCCTTGATGTACCTCATACAGCTGGCTTTGGACCATCAATCCAGCCTATCCAGATAACTCTGTAGAGCCTTTCTGCCCTCCAGCTCATCAACAGTCCTGCCCAACTGGATGTTGCCTGCAAACTGACTGAGGGTGCACTCAATCCCCATGTACAGATCATTGATAAAGATACTAAACAAGGCCTGGGGAACCAGGGCACCAAGTGGATTCAGCTCCATTCACTACCATTCTTTGGGCCAAGACATCCAGCCTTTTTCTCACTCAGTGAAGTGTACGCTTGCCCAGGCCATGAGCAGCCATGAACAAGTTTATTCAGGAGGGAGGTGATGACAGATGCTTTACTAAAGTCTAGGTAGACAAAATCCAAAGTCTTTCCCTCACCCTCTAAGCAGGTCACCTTGTCATAAAAGAAGATCTGGTTGGTCAAGCAGGAGCAACCTTTCATAAACCTGTGTTGACTGGCATGACCACTTGGTTGTACACAAAAAAAAATGTACACAAGAAAACATCTTGTCTGGATTCACCTGTGAGTTAGAAAGTGCCCATCTCGGATAGCTGGTTTTCCAGTATAATTTTTCTTTCATGCTTCATTAGCCTTATCTTGTTGATTCTTGGCTTTATACCATATTTTCAGTATCTTCTGATTTTTGATGTGGGGATCTTCCACACAACAGTAAGAATCAGAAGGGAATTCCCAGGAGACTGGATGGTGTCTATGAACATTAATAGAAAACTGTGTAGGTAGTTTTTATTCCCTGCTATACCAAAAAGATGTGGACAGGCTGGAGAGAAGGGCAACAAAGATGATCCAAGGACTGGGAAGCCATGTGAGAAAAGGCTGAGAGAGCTGGGGTTATTCAGCCCTGACAAAAGAGGGCTCAGGGGAGACCTTATCACCATGTTCCAGTATTTAAAGGATGGCTACAGA
Source organism: Lathamus discolor (assembly GCF_037157495.1). Taxonomy (NCBI): domain Eukaryota; kingdom Metazoa; phylum Chordata; class Aves; order Psittaciformes; family Psittacidae; genus Lathamus; species Lathamus discolor. Next base: position 59,077,159 of record NC_088885.1, on the reverse strand, counting down.
GAAGACGAAGACTCCCTTTTTACAAGGAATCACATGGAAAAGACAAGGGGTGATGGGCACAAGTTACTCCTGGGGAGATCCCAACTGAACACAAGAGGAAAATTTTTCACCATGAGAACAACCAGCCACTGGAATAATCTCCCCAGGGAAGTGGTGTATTCCCCAATGCTGGACACTTTTATGATTCAGCTGGATAGAGTGCTGGGCCATCTAGTCTAGATCATGCTTTGCCTAGAAAGGTTGGACCAGGTGACCCTTGAGGTCCTTTCCAACCTGGGATTCTATGATACTATTAAATGTGTATAGGCATTGCTCCAGGTACACTTAATCTTGAGCTTAAAAAGTTACCACACATCTGCAGCTTTGGAATGACCTCCATCATGGATGCCCACTTCTCCTGGGACGTATGGAGAAGATGGGCAATTTCTCACTCTTTCTGTGAGAGACAGCCTGCTTTGAGCTGCTTTGCATCTGCTAAAGGGGGAGACCATTGCTCAGACACTGTGCAATAGCTCACATTTGGTAACCAAAGATATTTGCAACTGTAGGTTTCCTTCATTCTCTCTGCATGCTTGCTCTGTGCCTGAATTCCTTGTCCTGCAAATGTTTTGTATCCATTTCATGAAATTAATCCTCAAAACTCTCCTTTGCCTAGATCCAGTAGACAGACTGCAGCTGGGCTGATGGATATGAGACTAAATACTGCCTTTGATGATGACTGGTACCTTCTTGCAGTTTCTTTGATGCATCTGCCTTTTGCAGAGCTCGTCCTTCTAATCTATGTTTGCACCTTGCCAAGCTCAGTAGAAGTTCAGTTCACTCAAAGTCAATTAAAAGCCTCCTTGGCCTGTGTCCTTCATGCTTTCACACAGCTATATTTTCATCCATTCATTGGGCGTTTGATTTCCGTTAGTCCCTCCACAGATGTGGAGCTCCTTGTGTGCACACAAGCTCACCAGCCTTTACATGGAAAGGTTTTCAGGATCCAAGCTGAAGTGTTAATGATGCTGGAGGAGAGGATCAGCACTTTTCTGGATTGCGCTGGAAAGGGTGAAACTGTTGCTTCCAGCAAGCAAACATGCAGACTTCTTGCTAGACCTGGAAAGGGGAAAATTGGAGTTGCTGGGACTTAGCTAGCACACTGGACTTGTATTTACATCCCCAGCAGCAAGATGAGGTGTGAAGTTAGTTTCTATATGGATGATTTAGTGGTTGGCAAAGGCTGGAGATGGTAATTGGTACCATTTGTGCTAATTTTGTCAGCATTTTTCCCCCTGCTCGATTGGCTCATGTCAGCTTTTTAAATTTTTTTATTTGGTTGGTTTTGTTGGTTTTTTTTTTTCAGTTTAGGGGAACAGAGTTGTGGTTTCACATTCTTGTTATAAAGACCAGGGCTGTGATTTATTCTGGGTGGAGGCTGGAGGGGAGAGCACAGGGAAGGAGGTTATAATTGGACTTGGGTTTCATATTAGGTTTATAAAAATAAATAAACTGGCCGGAACAGCAGTGGAGCCAAGTAATTCTATTTCACTTCACACCAAATTTAGTAAGATGGAAGACCTCCCCCCCCCACCCAAAATGTTCAGTTTCACAAGCCCGTGGCAATTCCTTCATTCTACCATAGGTTTTACTCTCCTTGGTTTGTGTCTACTGAGAAGAGGCACATGAAGCCTTCATCTCCCTGGCTTCCAGCTTTAAAAACTGTAAGCTTTATATAGCATTGCAGGGTTTGTGGGACTAGCAATGGGTCTATTTCTGCTAGGTCAGGGTTCAAATCCTCTCTTCCACCACTAGCAAAAATCCTCCAGCCTTCCGAAGTGTCTTACTTGCAGGAACAACCTCCAGATGTGATCATCTCACCAGGCTTATCTAATGCATCTCAGAACAATAAAGAGAAGGTCCTTTTTACCTGCTGGATACCCTGGCATTTGATAGGAAAAGAATGTACGCTGGCAGTTTGCTTTTCTTCAAAAGCTGCCCCAAGGGGATGAGTTTTGTCTAGCCTGAGCTGATTTGCAAAGCTGGAGTGGAATGTGGATTATCCTTCAGCCGTCACAGCATTCAGGTTCTCAAAGGTGTGAGATTTGAAAGACAGACCTCAGCAGATCTGCTGTGCTCTCCAGCTGCCGCAGGGAAGCAAGCCTATGTAAGCCAAGGTTTTGGTAGAACTTGGTCACTGGGGATCAGGTTGATCTCATCCCAGTCTAGATATTTCCAGCTGAGCTTGTCAACCTAGACTTCTTCTGTAGGCAATAAAGAAATACGTAATTCTTAGGATACCACATATTTGATCTGTTTTCAACGTCTTCTTTGGGTGACATGAATCACACGCATGGCTGATTACACATCCCTTCAGTGGAGAGGGAGCCCAAGGCAACCAGGTCTCCCAGAGATGCCTACATTTGACTGGGTAAGCCTTGTCTTCTGCAATAGGAAAGTGCTCTTCATGTCAAAAGGATATGAAGAAAAGCCCCCAGAAACAAGTGGTAGGACAGTTTTCTGCCTACAAACCCATTGCACTCTTCTAATGGTGCCCCAAGCTGCAGAACAGGTAAAAGTACCCTTCATTTTCATTTTCTTTGTTGTGTCCTCCTTTTCTCTTCAGATATCTTCTCTTCTTTGGAGAAGCATTTGCTTAATCAAGCACATATTCACTGGGAGCTTGCTCAGAGCATGTACAGGAAGTTCTTCAGGTCTCCAAAGTGATGCATTTACTGTGTGCACAGTTATTACCATCTGAGGACCTTCAAAAGGGAATACAGCAGCCTTTAGGACTTTCCATTAGTATACATCCTACTTCAGACTGTCAACTCTTTGCTCCAACAGCTTCCTTGGATATATTACTCTGTGTGTCATGGCTTGCACGATTCCTTTGCCCTAAAATGGTTTATCCATCTCTAGTTCCCATAGCTCCACCCCACAGATACACTTTAAAGACTAACTGCAGTTGTCATTCGGTCATTTTTCTCCTTGTTCCTCCTGCTTGCTTAAATCATGGGCTGTTACAGGTGAACACAATGAATAGTCCTAGGGAGGTGGTGCGCCATGAGACTCCCAGGTCAGAAATGAATTGCAGAGGATCCACCTCAGATTTCATTCTGATATAGGGCCTTAGATGGCGACCCTGAGTCTGAAGATCAGCTGAAACAAAAGGTCCAAGAAAAGACAGCTGACCTGTTTGTACTCATGAAGTTCTTCTGTGCTGAGAAATTCAGGGCATGTGCCCATGAGCATCCATGTATGATGTCCTTGGTCTGGGGTGGGGGCATCCTCACTCAGCTGTATCACAGTTGTCTCAAGGGTGGATGGAGCTCCAGGTTACCATGCCAAGGATGGGTGTGCTGACAGGCCTAAGGCAGAAGCAGATCTGAAAGGCTCTGCCCTGATAGGCTCTATTCCACTGCAGGCTTGGCTGTCTGGTCAGAGCTATGGACTCAGCAAAGCCATTGCAATTAGAGCCTGGGCAGCCCTAAAGGCCCCTTCGTTTATATTTATATATTATTTTTTTTTTTTTTTTTTTTGAGGAGAAAACCACCACACTTCTTTTGATAGATTTTACGTAGATAAAGTTACAAACCCACAAACATACCTATGAAATTGGGCCTTTTAGGTGAAACCACTACATAAACAGAAGTGTTTATATAGAAATGAACCTGGCTGAACTGCTGCCTGTCTAGGTCAGGAGCCCACATCTACCTCCCCCTGCACCACTGTGTCACCTTGTGAGTACCAGCTGTTCTGGCTTTCTCCATCAGCTCGCACACTCTGTACATGGCAGTTAACATGGACGAGGGGCTTTTTCAGAGAGGAAGGGTGGTGGAAGAGCAGTAGAGGCACATCCATTTTCCTGGATACTGAGGATCTTGGGGCAGAAAGCAGTTAAAAAGGGAATGAATAGAAAACTATAGAGAATGGAGGCTACCCAGTCTAAGGGGAGATGTTTTAGGCGTTTTGTTTCTTTCCCAGGGACTCATAGATGATCTTGGATTCGAGGATCATAAGGAAATGTGAGCAAAGAGCTGTGAACTGACAGGATTTACACCGTTCACACTCATAAAGCACGAACATTAATTAATCATTATTTCCTGGCACTCCTCAGTGGGCAGAGAGTGCTGCCAGGAAGGGAGCTTTCTGGGATGGTGGCTGAAAAAGTCAAGATCTCCAAGGATGGAAAGAACCCATTTTCCCATCTTCCTTCCAGGGAAGAAGCAGACCGTGCCTTCTCCTGTGTCCCTCCAGTAGGAGGGATTACTGTAAAAAGAGGCTGTGCTCTTTGCCAAGCCATCTTCACAGAGCAGCTGGAGCTCTTCTCAAGCCTTGAGCTTTGGGTTCCTTCTTAGGCCGGCACACTTTGAACCTGAGCTGTAGCAGGGCTGGCACAGTCATATGGCTGCCTGGATATATGAATCCCCAGACTTAACCAAATCCGGGTTTAAGTCTTAACCAAGTCTGGGACTAAGTCTGGATCCAGCCACATCTAGACTCTTCTCTGAGAAGGAATTTAGAGCACAAGTGTCCTTTCTGAACCTTACGACTCAGTAGGAGGGTCTCCCTGACAGTTTTGCCTGACCCTGCACTCTATGTAGTAAATACTCAAGTGCACCTGGCCATTGAATCTTGTTAAACCACTATCGTATTTACTAGCAAGCTTTATCAAATCCCTGTTTTACATCAAACATATTGCTGCTTCTCTTTTCTGAGTGAAGTGTGTTGCTCCAACTGCAGCAGTCGAGGACCACCAAGGACAGACATGGATGAGCATGCAGGTAGGGAGGACATGGGTTGGGGGTTAAAACAGAAGGGAGAGGGTCTATGTGCATGACATACAGGCATGTTTAGTGTGACCAGGGAAGGACTGAGCCAAGAGGATCAGTGGGATCTGTGAGAATTAAGGTATTACAGTTGAGTGAGGGTTAACTCTTCAAACAGATGATAATTTGGGGGTTTTTTTGGTCTGTTTTTTTTGTTTGTTTGTTTGGTTGGTTGGTTTGGGGTTGTTTTTTTTTTGTTTGTTTGTTTTTTTGGGGTTTTTTTTTATTCCCTCCCATCATTTTTGGTTCCTGCAACCTGTTTCCCATTTTTCCTGGACTTTGGACCCATGTCCTGAGAGCTTGCTTTGGAGTTGAGCAAAACCAAAGGGTGACTTTTCTTTGACGCCAACAAGGACTGGATCAGACCTTTTGGGGTTTCTCTCTGCTGCCCACACCAAGCCTCTAAAACAGGATTTTCTGACTGCCTCAGCCTTTTCATTGTGCTGTACCAGTGACACAGAAGAACATGGGTCATTTTTGTGTTCTCTTCTTCACCCACAGCCCCATGCACACACCCCTTTGCCCCCTCATTCTTAGTGTGTGTGCATCAAAGCCCACATACGACATCACAGTGATCTCAAGAAGAACCCCCTGACACTAGTGTGTGCACAGCATTAGTCAGGCTGCTGCTTGCACTGTGCATGAAGAATTTAACAGATTCCTGAAGATTTTAAACCAGAATAACAAGTATGTTTGTTTATATTTTCTACTAATTTGTATATTTATATTCTTCCACAGAGCGTGAGGGTGGAGAGCTGGGAGGGAACTAATGGTCTGGTTTTAAAGGGGGATCTGTTGAGGCCTTTTGAAATCCAAACCACCGTAAAAAAAAAAACCCACCTTAAAATGCACTCAAAAGAGTAAAATAAACAAACAAACATAGTTCACTGAAAACAGCTCAAAAGCAGGGGGAGATGAAATCACATCATCCCCACTTCTGGTTCATTATTGTAGGGCTTTTTTATACGAAAGCGACCCCCAGACTAGATAAGCGTTTAGACGGGGACCTGCAGGGGTTGTCTGCGTGTGACATATGTGTGGACATATATATGTGTACACCATCCTACTGCCTTCTCCTATTTTTTTGATTTCCAATGGGATTTTGCACTTTCTTTCTCCTGCATGTGTCCCTTTTTGTAATCAGGAGCACAGGCCCCTACTTTGCCCATCGAGAACTTCTTGTTTCCATCCTGTGCTTGTTCAATGCATGGACCAAATTCATTGAATCTGAACTGCGCCTCCCTTTTACAGAGCTGTCATGCCCTCAGCACTACAGAAAAAACTTTTCGGGGCTCCAGAAGCTCAGAAAAGTTTGGGAAGAGAGATCTGTTTCACAGTCATCTACAAGGATTGCCAAAGAGATTAGTTGTGTCAAATACTAGGAAAAAGAGAGAAGGTCTCCCAGGAAGCACTAAACAGTGCCTCTCTGATGAAAAACAGATAGGAGGGGTTCAACTGATTGCTGAAGGAAAACCCTGTATTGTGACACTGTGTTAAATGGGAAATTAATCTCGAATGATCTAATGGTCCCTTGTTGCTTTAGGAAAAAAAAAAGATCTATGAATTTGTTCCATTTAGTTGTTCATGCAAGAGGAACTGTGGAGGAAAATGAGCCAGGAGAAAGAAAGGATTGCTAAAGTATTTGCTTCCTGCAGAGTCAGCAGTTTTAAGAGAGTAGCTTGGAGGAAGTCCTAGCATGGACAAGCCCCTGCACCCTCACAAACAGGGACTTTTAACAAGTGCAAATTCTTGCTGGATTTCACCTAAACAGTCATGACCCCTCAAATCTAGAGGGAGCTCCAGGTAAGTTGCTGAGGCCCTTTAGATACCCATGGGCAGGCACTTCAGCGTAGCTGAGGGAAGATAAGCTGTACATTTGTACTCTGATCAGGACCTATGAGTAATATCTGCCAGTGGATGTTGGGGCAAAAGCTTCAGGGTACACCCTTGGTTTGCATTTTAATGAAGATGGTCTTTTGGTACCAGCAGGTCTAGGCAGCACTTGAAAGAATTTGGAAATGCTCCCTGACTGCTGTGGGTTTAATCAAGGGCTCTCCCTGATCTTTGAGACCTCTCTACCACAGCTCTGATTCAGTGGCAGCTCCACTTACAACCCAGACCTTTTTCTACCAGTGTAAGGGCTTGGTTGATCCCACGTCAAGCTGGCCAGATGCATTGAGGACTAAGAGAGGACATAGAGCTTGTCTTTATCTGAAGCAGTGGTCTGCCTGTGAAATGGGAGAGATGCAAAGGACAGGTATTGAAGGAAATTTCAGAGAGGGCATGCCTGCAAATTGCTTGCAGAAATCACGATATGCTGTTAAATGTCCCAAACTTCTCTGCTTTGCAGCAAAGCACGTGCTGAGCACAGCATGTGCTGAGCTGAATTGGGGCCAGTGCCTAAAACCACAAGACCTCTGTGGGAAAGCTTATTAGCTCTTCCTGCCTCTGCTGACTTTTAATTCCTCACAGCTGACTTCCAACTCCTGCTAGCATCTCCCCAGCCACAGTGCCCATCCCCAGTGAATTCAAAGACAATACTGCTCTTAAGGAGCAGGAGGAGTAATTATGGGATTAACAACTGACCTCGTCTCATGTGTTTTCATGTGCTCGTGTGTCTCCAAGGACAAGATTTGTACTTTTTGTCCTGTTTAGAAAAACATGCTTGACCGTATTTGTGTGTGTGTGTGAAGTGGTGTAGAATTAGCCAAGAGAAAAACATGAAGCAGAGTGTCATTGATGCTGTAAACAGGGGAGGAACAGATGTTTCTTCCCTTCTGCAGAGAACACGAGGCAAAGGAAAGGGAAAGAAAAGGGGAGAGAGCCAGGGCTGCCCAGGAGGGAGGAATGAAGTGTGATGTGATTCAGTTTGGAAGGAGCTGAAAAGATCTTGACTGCTTGAATTAGAATACAGCTTGATAGATCTTGAGTGTGCCTCTTTACTGGATGGAGCCACTGGAAACACTGTGGGCAGGACAGAGACCTGGCAAATCTAGTTATGCAGAAAAAAGGAAAGAAAGCCAGGAAAGGATAATTTCCCAAGAATGAAGATTCCTGGCCACTGGCTAACTTGACCTTTACAACCCAAGCAGTGTACCCACCACCAATGGTCCATGCTTGGCTCTGTGAAGGCAGGTATGGGATGAAATGGCCGGGCTGAAGGAGCAGTTGAGGCACTACTGGGAGGCCTTGTTTACATGTGCCTGTTGGTATTTTCGACTCCGGTCTAGATGATGAGCCATGAGGAAATATCACCATGGCTTCCGGACAGCCACGTAAGTGTGGTTGGAATCCTTGTGCTAGGCCATAGCTCAGGCTTGGCGTGGTGAGACTGCCTGTGTGGGTTTTTTTAATGACGGTGGGACAGAAAAGACTGAGGTGGACCAGGTTCTATCCGGTCCTAAGAAGTTTTGGGGCAATCTGTGTAATCTAGTCATTGCTGGACTGCATCTTTCTGTCAAACACAGGTCTCATGAGAAAGAAGTGTTTGGGGCTCCTGTGTCTTGTTCTCACCGTCTTGTGTGGTCAAAGAAGATGCCTTTGAAGTGGGAATGGTGCACAGAGTTGACAATATAAGATCTGGTAGAAAAAGAAGAGGTCCAAACTGAGGAAGACATCAGTTTTGATTAGCAAAACCAGTGCAGGGTGGGGATATAATTGCTGTGGTTTTTAATACAAAGATCAGTGAGAAAGAAAAGTCATTTAAGTCCAGGGACAATGACAAAACAAAGGCAAATAAAGATAAACAGATCAATTCAGGGGTGCAATTAGAAGGTCCCTAAAGCGTAGGAAATGGATGTTTTGGAACACGTTCAGTGAGAAGCAACCAAGGACAGATTGTGGCCACTCATCGCATGGAGCTCAATCAGTTTTGGAAAGGATGGTGGTGCTTTTGCTTGTGACAGGAGGGACAGGAACTTGTGGGCTGGTTAGTCCTTCCTTTCCTTACTGTTGGGAAACCAATATGTAGAGGAATAAAAAGTCCCCTTGACTAAGACAGTCAAAAAGCTAAAGAACTCAAGAACCCCAAGGCAAAAAGGCTCCAGAAACTGACTTAATTAAAAAAAGACATCCCTAAAACACAAGCAGAAATAGTTTGAATACCTCATTAATATAAATAAAGAACAGAAAAAGCTTAATTTTCCCAGGTCATTCATCCCAGCAAGTCCAGCTGAAAGCAAGACTTATATTTCCCACTGAGTGCAATTTCCTCTTACCTTTTTGGTCAGTATTTCGCAGCTTGTCACTTCATTTTGCTCCTCCACCTAAAGCCCTGAGTGAAGTTGATTGTAGATGATCGAACTAGTTGTATTTTTCTCCCTCCAGAGGTGGCTGCCTTTCGGTAGCAGGTCAGATGATAATGACATGACTGTAGAAACACCAGTTTAATCCTCCAGGCCAGGCTGGGTGCCTTTCTCAGCAGGACACCTGGACAGACAGGTAGAACTCTCCAGGAGACAAACCAGAACATGAGGGCTTCCCTGTTTCCCATGCTTTCCCTGTTTCCACCTTGAATTACTCTTTGGAGATGTTTAGAGAGTAGCCTCAGGGGAATTCATGAGACACCACTTTGTGTGGGTGCCACCACACCAAACTGGGTTCCACCACAACCTGGGGTTTCTCCAGCAATGGATGGGTGAGGTTTAGTCATGGAAATGTGCTGCTTATACACCCATCACCTGGGCTTCTCTCATGGTCCCAGGAAAGGCCTTTTTTGTCTTATGAGTGCCATGACTAAAGAACAACAAATTTTAGATCATTGGAAAGGTTAAAGGAGATCTTGTAATGTCTCTGTAATGGTCTGGATGCTCAAATGCAGATATATGACTCAGAGCATTGATTCAATACTTACAGACAGATGGTTTAGCTATTACAGCTCATTGCAAGAGAGGACTTTATCTGGTAATCCAATAATCTTAATGATATAATTCTGATAATAAACAATGAGGCAAATTCATGGAGGGCAAAGGCTAAATACAGCAGTCCAAACAGCCTCCGATTTTTTATGTACAATCTGATTTTTAATCATGACATCGTACCTGTACTGGATTTTCAACCCAATATAAACCTGTGCAGCTTTACTGAAGTCAAGGTAACTTGGTCAATTTTTCCTGCTCTGAGTATCTAGTCTGAAGTGATTAATGTTGGTTAACTCATTTTAACCATGTGAATCATGAAAGCTGTGATTCCAGTAAAAGGCTAGGTCTGCCTCACATCTAATCAGGTAATTGTATGTAATTGCAGATAATCAGAACACTTGGATCTAGAAAACATAGCAGCAAAACAACTTGCATTTAAAAAAGGCTCCCAATTAAATGAGTGGTGAATGCAAGTGTGGTTTTCTTTTTTTAATTTTTGTGGGGCTAATTGCAAGAAAAGAGCTCATTCTTAAATGAGGCTGGTTTGTATATTAAGTATCGCTTTCAATTACTCTGAAAGTCTCCATTCCCATCACAAAAGAAATCTGCATGCGCGTTCTTTTCTAGAACAGATAGGGCAGGCTACATCTGTGAATTTTCTTAGTCCACATTCACATGCAAACATAAACAAACTGAATTAGAAAGAAGCACTCTCATTTCAAAACAATGCTATGAATACACAAAATACAGCTATCACAATGAGGGCAGCGCTGGAAACTAGAGTTTATTGCGGAAACGGCAATGTATTTTGGACACATTTTTCTCTCATACTCTGAAGCCCTGAAGGAGAGAAGACACCGGTTGCTTTTCACTTTACATTATCTGAGATGAAGTTGCCTGAGGTTGGACACAACACCCTCAGGGACAAGCTACATTAACTTGCCTCCACTAGATTTTACATCAAATAGGTTCCCTTCAATTTACAAGGGATATTTTTAGCCTGAAAAGACAACTGGCATATCATAAAATAAGATGGTAATTTCAATTTTTTTTGGTGGGTTTTTTTAGTGTTAGTTTTTCTGTTTTTTTAAGAATAGTATGTCCAGCATATAGTTGTACTGTTACCGCTGAAAGCCTCTTGCGTAACGATGCTCCACCAAATCTTAAGCGACGTTACTGATGTAATTTATGGCAGAGACATAGAGCTTCTGGAGGATGAAGCTCTGAAGTTTCAGGGGATTACTGACCCATAAAGCTCTATCCTGGGTTACTATGCCTGCAGGAGTTTAGCAAGGATGTCACTTGAACCAGCAGACAAAGCATCTCAGGTCACATTGGTATCTTTGTTTTAGTCATCAGATGAGCTTATATTAAGGTGTCAGGTTGAAAATAGATTGCTTCCTCTCTAACAAATTGATTTCTGCACCTGCCTTTCTTCCAAGCTACCTTGCACATATTTATGAATGCAGACATTTCACTTTATTTTTTTTTTTGATTTTCCATTCAGAGCCATATTTTATAGGCTAATTCTCATGACCTCAGCTGGTTGTGTCTCACTCCACCCCAAAAACTGAGGCTTTCCTGCTCCCTTCCTGGCAGGATGAATAAACTCACCTAGCCTCAAAGATCAAGAGCATTTAATGGTCATCGTCACTCAGTCAATGGCTAGTCCCTTGTGGCTCCCTCCCTCTGATCATGGTGGTGTTGTCCACGGCGCTTTACTGTTCTGAGAATGATCTCCACAGCCCCATTGATCACCTTGGTACTCCTTTGTTCCCTTGACAAAACCACACTTGCTCTCTTCAGCTCTCCAAGAATCAACTCAGTCTGTTCCATTCCAGATAACTAAATTATTTCTGTTACGGGTAAGGAACTGTTGGGACAGTAGCTTTTTTTGCTAACCAGGTATCCTGGGACTGTAGGATGCCCCTTCCACTCTCCTTGCTTCTTACCACTTCTCACCACCTATGCTAGCTATCCAAGTCCATGAGCTGGAGCTCCTGAAAGGAGAGGCATTCACTCCCAGTTGTCCTGGACACTGTCCTGCATGGCACAAAACACGTCTTGAGTTTTCAGATGTGTCTGGCTCTCCTGGGCAAGACTGGACACATTGCTTGTAGAAGCTAGCGGAAAGGCTCTCCCCAGCCACAACTTATGGATTGTGGCCAAATGAGAGAGAAACTCACTAGATGAACACCTTGGAGCTCAGCAGAGATTCCATCACTAGCTCTGCAAGATGTCATTTTCTAGCCATTAATCAGGTAGCGATGTGTCCTGGTACACAGGGACACGCTCCAGCACCACAGCTTCCTCCTGAGATGAAGTCAGCTACTTTATTTTCCACCCCATCAGAACACCTTATCCTGAGTGAATTTCAGTGTGGCTGAAGAATTATTTTATTTTTTAATGTTAAACTGATTTGAAATAAAGGCTGGCACTTCCCTTGAATAACCTGGGATGTGGGATACCTGCTTAAAGAAAAAGGCTTGGTTGACTTGAGCTGGTAGGAAGCTCAGATAATAAAGGCTCTTTTAGATACATGGCAGCTTTTTGAAAACTGGCAGGAATTTTTGGGTGAAATATGGTGTTTCACAATGCATAGCAACACAAAACAATAGTGCCAAACAGGAAGTGAGAACAACTAATATAACTTCCTCACCTTTGAGGTGATTTTAGGATGTTATTAACATAATTAGAATAAAGACAGGACAGTGAAGTTTGCCACAGAATGAAAAAGAAGATGTAATAGTACATTTAATAGCCAGAAACTCTGTTTTATAACTACACAAAAGGAAAAAAAAAAGACCCATTCACCTTCTTCTCTTTTTTTTCCCATGATTAATCCAGGGGGGGATTTAAAAGGATTATAATCACTGGATTAGTAACACTATGCTTCCTAAACTGGAATTCATAGATCCAAGTGGTTTCTTACAGCATTATCAAAGCAGAGGAAATTCCTGAGATTTGCAAGTGAAAATTGCAAATTGAGTGAGGAGATGAATCTGGAGGTGAAACTGCAAATGGTCTCCACATGATTCCCCCTGTCTCTATGCTCTCACCCATCTGTGGGTGGACATTGGGTTGCAGGTAGACTGCAGAATGCTACCAGCCAGCCCATATTTTGGGCATCTGAATGGCTTCTAAGGGCTCTGGGGAAACGCAGGAAACTTGGCTCTATGTGGTTTCTTCTTACATGGGGAGCTCTGGGCAGGTTATATGTCCTGCATGCAAATAGAGTAGAATCGAGATGTGCAGCAAATAGGCTTGGAGTCTCAGTATTCAGCTTTTTCTTCTATGGAAGCTCTTAGCTTGGTGTGCGCTTTTGTTGCTATAATTACTCAGTGAGTACATTAGACCCCTGCTTTTCATTTTTATTAATTTTCTTTTGTTTTGATACTCTTTTTCACTGAGAAAGGCATTCATTTCTGTCTGCTGATCTTCCATCTAATGACTCATACTTGTCACTTGGGGTGCTTCTTGCTGGGGGTGTAACAAATGTTTTCAGGAAGCACTGCTGCTTTACCAGATTCCGGCAATGTGTCAAGAAGTGAGAGCTGACTGTTAGGAAAGCAGCACATCAACTGCTGACAGGCATTATAATTTGAGTTCAGGCCAGGCATCTGAGTCCACTTAGCCTTCTGATTAAACAAGAGAACGTGCCTATGGGGCTTCATGCAATTTGTAACCATGAAAGGGGTCCAGGAAAAAAAAATTTACTGAGAGAGGAAACGCAGAGAGCCCAGAGTGCTTACTGTAGGGGCTTATCAATAGGGTAGAAAATAGGGTGGTTATAATACCCATATTGCTATTTACAGTCATTGTATTGTCACAAGTGCATTAAGCTGTTGGAGCTCAGCAACCCTGGGAATAGTGGTGTCTTTCTTGTCTGGATTCGTACAGCATCTAGTACAGTATGTGCAGAAGAACATGAAGGATTCAGATTGTGCCTGGGGTTTCAGGACAATAAAAAAATCAGTTATTCAATAAAAAGTTAGCACTTTCATGCCTTGAAGATCTAACAGTCTGTGGGGAACATTTGGGCTCAGGCAGGAGGGTTGTTTTGGAGCTGATAGATATAAAAACATGGGTATATATGATATACTAATGCAGATATGATGGAGAGGGAGGGAGGGAGACAACACATGTGTCTGGGACCTGCCCCCTGACTGAAAGATAGGTAGGATGACTTCCTCCTGTCTGTCTCTTTATGCAGGGGAGAATTAAACCCCAAGATGAATCCCAGGATGTCAGTGGGAGACTGACCTTACCTAACAAACAGACCTCTTTTCCATTGCCTCCTGACAGATGTATAAGATGAATTAGCTCTGTCAGGCAAGGTGAAGTTAGGGACATGAACCTGTGATCTCTCCTCCTGTGGAGTAATACAAAATGCATGAGGTTTAGAAAAAGGAAAGCTAATCTGCTTACATCTAGGAGAACTAGTCCCTGGCTTCCCTTGCAATAGCATCCCCCAGGTGCTCAGCAGGACTTGCTAAATGATACAAACAAATTACCCATTAATTGGCTCTTCATTTGCTCTGAATATTTTTCTCTGTTCTTTATCTGAAAACTCCCCAGCTACACAAGGTCATGTAATTAATCCTTCTTCTTCTTCTTTTTTCTTTTTTTTTTTTTTTTTGGCCAAGACATATTTCATAATGAAAAAGCATTAGAATTTCCCCCCCATTGGGGAAAAATAACAGTGTTATTCCTGGCTGTGATAAACTGAGATATTATGAAGCTGCCTGCATGAGTCCTTAAGCTATTCTGCTCTTCTGTAGCACTTTTCATTAGCTGTTTGCAGAGTGCTTTACTGTGATACACTTCATCCCATTGTCCAGATCACTTATGAAGATATTAAATAGAAGATATCATGCAAATATTGGCATGATCTGGAGTGGTTTTTGCCCAGGCCAACTAGCACTGTCTTGTACCAAAGAGAGACACTGTTCTGGGCATAGGTCTCCCAGGGCAATGTGTCCAGGTCTGCATTAGGTTTGACTCCTACAGTCCTCCAGCACTACTCCAGAGGTCTCTGGAGTCTTCAGTGCTTGTGCACCCAGGGCACAGGTCACTTCATGTGCTGCCTTGGTGTCCACCAAACTCTCCTTGAAGGACTTTGAATCTGAGCTTCTTTAGAAAATTAGCATTGTGCACTTGTTTCCAGCTTTCCAGCTTGTTCCAAGTCTGGAAGCTATGGGAGCATTTCCTACCTCCCCAGTTTGCACCTAAAAAGACAAGGCAGAAATGCGATGTCTGCAAGAAAAGGCCTTTCCCTCTGGTGATGGTTTCAACCAGGAGAGAAGAAAGCATTTATAAATGAATGTGGAGCTATAATAGATGTACAGATGGGAGCTGGGTAGCCCCAGGGTGATAATAAAGGCTTTGCAGGCAGTGTGTAACCCATGCTGGGACATTGCTAATGTATGGGCAATTGCTCACTGAAGTGCCACCAGAATGGTGGACTTGATCCAACCTTCAGGAGTGCTTCTCTGACCTTGGTGTGCTCCTCCAGGGGAAAAACAGAGCCATGCCTCTGGCCAGGCTGGTGGCCTCCTTCAGAGAAAAATCCATCCACCTACATGTCCTGCTGGGGTTCATCAATCCTGGCAAATCCACATCAACAGCACATACTTGGCTCCTGGGCACCCAGCTTTGGTTATTTACTTGGTGATGGCACCTAGGCAGCTTCTAGAGTTAGAGGGAGGTTAAGCTGGAACAAGACAGGGGAACAAAGACTCTAGGCTCTGTCACATAGAGATTAGACCCAGGATATTTTCCAGGGTTCAGTTCCTAGCTGAGAAGAGATAATACAATAAACTTAGATTGGGTTTGCTTCACCTGTTTCAGCTAACCTCGTGTGTCCTGATGGAAACAAGAGTATTTGGTGCTCATACAACAGCTTGGTAGGTTGATACATACGAGGAAAAAAGGGAAGTAGGGCAATATCATCGTTAAAACCTTTTCTGGGGAAATCTCAGGAGTGCAAAACAAGCAACAAATTCTATAGGCTTTCATATGGATTTAGGTCTTTTAACTGTTCCCATGTTTTTGAAAATCTCCTCTATGGAATGGACTTCATATAAACATGGTAAGGATAGAGAAATACACTCATTATCAAAAGCACAATATATATAGAGAGATATTATATAGAGGGAGCTGTTTAGAAAGCTATACAAAGCATTGAGAATGACAGCAAAATCATTCCACTTTGCTGCAGAGAGCAATCTTCTGTCATCTGCTTAAAGCTGGATGGTGGACAAGTGTCTTCTGGCCTGTGCAAAGCTAATGAGACTGGAGATGTATGTAAATATATAGTGTTTACCAGGGAAGAGGACGTTAGTTAAGGAAATGAATAATTTCAGAGGGTATAAACTAATCAGAGATGTTTGGAGAAGGAATATACTCATATAATTGGATTTGATCCAAAGGGTAATATAATCAAATGATAATGAAGGCTGGTTGTTTATCACCTGTTGTAAAAGAGTTGTCTGGGCAGAGAATACAGGAAGAAATAGTGTAATGTCTCTATAATAAGAACCTCCAAACAGCCTCTTATAGATTTGTGGGTTTTAAAGCAAGATGGGCTAATGAGATCTTCAAATCTAACCTCTTATATGCCATTGTCCTTCCAGCTTCACAGTCATCTCTGCCCAGACTCTATTACACTGGTTTCGATGACAATAAATCTTCTGGAACAGTACAAGTCTTATTAAAATCTGTGAGTCAATTCTGTAGCTGAAGTTCCCAGAATTGCACTGATTTAGAGTCACAGTTTTACGCTGTACTTGGAGTAATAATATTGATAATAATAAAAATTGTTTCTCAGATTTTTATAGTACTCTATGACATCATTGTAAATGAAGCTCTGTTAGGAATCATCCTGGCTTTTAACTGAGTGCACTCTTTGTGGTCAGTTTAGAATTGGAAGAAACTCAAGCCTTATTTTCTAATGAAATTGTTTTTGCAAACCAGTCCTTGCAGTCACTTGCAGCTTTTTGCCTCTTGCAAAAAATGCCTCTGTCATGACACTAGGATTTTGGTTGAGAAGCCGCCTCGCAGCCAGCAGCACATCAAAGGGCTGGCATCTTCATCTGACTTTCATTAACCCCTGAACCCAAGCTGGATGCATTCAATACAGCTGATTAATATATATATATATATATATATTGCTGGATGCATTCAATAAAGCTTATGTGTGTGTGTGTATATATATATATTTTACCATCACACTGAGACCTATTGAATTCTCTTAGTTGCTTGGACCTGGCATCTTTAGTAGGTGAGTGGTATAGTAAAATATGCAATTAGTCTGCAATGCTGCACACCTCTGTGGCATTCAGAGTGTTCACATAGACTTTGCTCATAGGCAGGCAGTGGAGGGAATTACCAAATTACCCATGCATGCAGTTGCCTTGGCAGTAATCCCCATGGCAGTAGCTTTGAATCACATTAGAAACAGCTCATCCTTCTGAGGTAAATTAAGTTCATTACTCTGTAAAGGTCATTTTGAAGGAACTTCAGTAACTGGAGGCTTGTTTTGTTGCTTTCTGTAAGAGACTCAGACTGCTTTCTCTTCTACTTCCCAGCATCTATCAGAGTTGTGATTCACTGGTGCTAAGTACTCAACAACTTGGGGGTGGCTCTTGCACCATTAGCCTCTGGCCTCTCCCAAGCCTGGCTGTGCAGGAACCTCATTCACCACTGGGGACCCAAGGTGCAAGAGATGGGGTTACCCACAGAGCCATGGCAGCACTAGGCAGGTTATCAGATCCTACAAACTTGCATCTGGGCCTCTTACCGTTATTTTTTCTTGGCAATTTTGCACAACGAGTAACACACTGTTTATCACAGCCCACATGTCTGTGTGTCTGTGTTGAAAGAATACAGCTTGTAAAGTACGTTCAGATCATCCAGGCAAGCTTCTTCAGAAGTACTTTTCCTTCCAATGATATAAAAGTGCTGAAGACTGTCGGCTGAGAATCACAGTTCCCTAGGATTCACCTTCTCACCCAGCAGCATCATATGCTTCAAAGCTACATAGTTCTCCTGAACTAATACAAGATATTCATGTCCTCATCTTGATATCAATTCTCTTTACAGAGGCTATAAAATAAAAGCAGTTGATGGACAAAAAAGTTAAAAGCAATTTGTGGAATATTTTGGTTTATCCCAAGTAGTTGAACTATCAGTGTTGAAAGAGACTTTTTGGGGTGTCAAACTGTTTAATAAATGCTTTTGAGACCTCGTGAAAAATGAACAAGCAGGCTGTGCTGTCCCAAAGGGATGCTGAAATGTGTGAGGGTATAGAACTTTTCAGTGGCCAGAGATTTCTCTTCCTAGAAGGCAATATTCTTGGGTTAGATTTTTTGGTGGGGATCTGGGGTTTACCTAGAACCTAAAGAAATGGGATATGAGTGTAGAAAAGGAGGAAGCCTGAGGGACAAACAGAGAGGGGAAGGAATTGACATAGAAAGTATGGACGTATTCAGAAATACAGGGCATTGCAGTAAGTGCCCATGCAATGTATATGGCTGGGAGAAAAAACCCCTCACAAATCTGTCCTCTGCATACAACATTTTGAAGACTTCCTGGCATTTCCCACTTACTCTGGTCTATGAACCAGCAAATCCATGTGAAATGCACAATGCTATATGAACCAGCAAATTCATGATGTCATCTCCAGGTTTTATACTGCCCACCAAACTTTGTGAACAGCATCCAGGCAAGTGGACTTGTATTGGAGTGTTCACCCAACCAAAAAAAGGTTCACAGACAAGGAAAAAGAATTGATTCACCTTTCCTTTCTCCTTTTCTTTCTCCTTTCTTTTCCTTTCTCCTTCTTCCTTCCTCTTTCCTCCTTCCTCCTTTCTCATTCCTCCTTTCTCCTTTCCTCTCCTCTCTTCTCCTCTCTCCTCTTCTATCCCCTCCTCTTTGGGGTTGTGCAATAAGGTTGTCACTCTGGGATATGAGACATAGGATAACTGGAGTCATATGCATGAAGAACAAAAGCTATGCTAGGATCAGTCACAGAGAAGAGCAGAATGTGGTTTTCTGCATCCCTGCCACCTCCTGGTCTGGGACTGTTAGAGGAATGGGGTAATTAATGGCTGGCTGAGCAGAATACAAAGCAGGACTGGAATCCTGAGTCCCTGAGCTCCGCCTAAAACCCACATGTTGAGTGGATCCTCTAGAGGCCAGTTTCAGCACTGGCCCAAGTAGGAATAGCCTTGATGGTGACTCATGGGTTACCACCTACCTGTGCCCATCTGAATCTGGTCTCTACAGGCAATGAAGTGCACCATCTACATCTTAAGCTGTCCTGGACTGCTTTCTGGGAGATAATTTGCATGTGTAGGAGACATGGAACACGTTACTGTGTCTCAGTTCTGTGTGCCAAGCCCTGTGTGCTTTGCATGACACACGATGTACAGTCCTGCAGTGGTGTCTCAGCAGGAATTGTGTACCCAAACAAGCTCTCGCTTGTATTTACAAGTTGCAAAACATCCATGCACAAGTTCATGCTAGAAACATATTGCTCTGGCAGCTGGTGAGACAGCTTTTGTACTGCACCAGACACCCTCAGCAGAAAAAAAAGCCCCATGCACACATGAATAAAAATGTCATTTTTTTGCCCTGGCAGGGAAAAATATGTCCCCACAGGGACACGCCATGGGGTTGAGGACAAACTGCTGTGTAGCTTTGACTCTGAAAAATAAAACTTTTCAGCTTTTGCCTTATAGGAGTGGAATACTCCATTACAGAGTGACTTTAAATTCAAAGCTGAGGCATCAACAGCAGGGCTAAATAACTACAGGATTAAATATGTAATATTGAGTTTTGTGTCAAATAAAACTTCTCTGATTGACCCCAAATGGAAAGTTCAGACGTAAGTAATTGTCAAAAATAATTTTTATCTTCCCTGCTGAATTCTTTCCTCTCTCCTCCTTCCCCTTTTCCCTTAGTTTTCAACTCAGCCGCTGAACCAAAACTCCCACCATTCATCCAGCTCCATGCCAGGACTTTTGTGGCAACAGAAGTGTGGAGAGGGGCAGAACATCCCATTCATCTTAGCAATGCATGAACGTAAATCTGGGGTGATAATACATGTGTCAGCATGGGCAACTCTTTCTTCAGCCTCTCAAAAGCAATGTGGAGATGTGGGGATTATATTTTCGAGGTCTGCGCTGTATATCTGGAGTGACGATTCTCTTTGTTTCAATATCACAAGAGGCACTTTTGGAAACTCATCCCACACAGAACTGTGGGCAAAAGTACAGAAAGTACGAAGAGCAAAACAATAGCTTCAAGTCAAAGGGAGCTGAAAATCAGACTCAGCAGTAGCGAGGAAACCAATAACAACCTAACTTAGATAAGAGTGAGTAACTGCAGAGATGGGACAGATGTGAGTACAAGCTGTAACATCCTGTACAAGGGGATTTGGCTGGCTCAGAACAACCACAAGAGAAGGTTAGTGTGGTCTGAGTCTAAAGTAATGGATAACTGTCTGAAAAACT
This sequence comes from Lathamus discolor, assembly GCF_037157495.1. Classification (NCBI taxonomy): domain Eukaryota; kingdom Metazoa; phylum Chordata; class Aves; order Psittaciformes; family Psittacidae; genus Lathamus; species Lathamus discolor. Next base: position 59,056,972 of record NC_088885.1, on the reverse strand, counting down.
TGCTTATGAAGAGAAACAGCCTTACTCAAGTGAAAACATTCAGAAAAGCTGGCTGATCTAAAATTGTTAACCCTGTAAGACTGGCTGGTTCTCATGCTGGAGTTTGCATTAGAGGAACCAGAGACAGCATGGTCCAGGTTGACTGAAGCTGGCTTCTGTAATCACACTGTGCTTAAAGCGCAAAAATAAGCAAATGACTTGAGTCCAGGACTCTTCTCTGTTCCTGATATCTTCACTACGTTGAGACACCAGTTGTCCTGAGATCTGACTCCCTCCCTGATGAAAAATATGTAGATGTCTAGCAAGATCCTTAAAGGCACCTGAGCTCACAGAGATGAAACCATGGAGCAGGTCTGGAAGGTCCCTGAAAGTCTCAGCTTGGGTGGCATCTCTTTCTGATGGCTCAAAGCAGGGAGCTTGATTGTAAAGCAGAGGTACCGTCTCTGTCCCACGTCTCCCATTTAAAGCTTTCCCTAAATAATTCCTCTGCTGAGCTTGCTTTTCTGTCTTTCTCTGTGTCAGACTGTTCCTCTTGCATCTTCACTGTGACAGAGGAAGGAGATGATTATACATTAATAATAATTCTACTGATCGGACTTACTAAGCATTACAGTAAGAACATTTTAAGCACTCTGAGACCACTCTAATAATTTGAACTGAATATTGATGCCCTGCTGTGCTGAAAACCTCTTATATGGTCTCCTCTCTACAGGCAATGTTTATTCATAAAATCCTACGGTAGGAAGGCACCATAAAGACCATCTAGTTCCAACCCCCCTCCAAGGGCAGAGATACCTTCCAATAGACCAGGTTGCTCCAAGCTCCATCCAACCTGGCCTTGAACACTGCCAGGGATGGGGCAGCCGCAGCTTCTCTGGGCAACCTGTGCCAGGGCCTCGCCACCCTCACAAGGAAGAACTTCTGCCTCAGATCCCATCTAAATCTCCCCTCTGGCAGTTTAAATCCATTCCACTGTCAAAAGCCCTTCTCCAGCTTTCCTGTGGGCCCCATTTTGGGGAAGCGCTCAAGATAAAGTAGACCTTCTGCCACTGAGGCTCAGAAGTATCTTTTCAGTGTGGAATTAATTTTGGGTCCATTCTACTTTTAGGCTGAATGCAGAGAAGATCTCAGATCACATGAAGATTTATGAAATGCCTTTACCCCAGACCCATAGCAATATCAGGGAAGATGTGGTGGGAGGGTGAATGAACAAGACAGGACTGAGCTGAATACGAGAGAAGGCAAAACCTCCGACCATTGCTGTAATTTGCTGGGGGACTGAGGGAAAGATATATTTTCAGCATGACTTTTGCCGCATTCCAGATGTTTAACTTTTGATTTCTGTGCAGAAACTTAAGAACCCATTCCCCCCCCAAGAAAAACCAGATGCTTTTGTCTAGAGAAATGATTCAGAATGCAACAAAGATGTGTTTTCCTCATTGTGCAGATTAGGACTCAGTGGCATCACGCTGGCAGATAGGAGCTGACCAGAAAAATGTGCACAATAATAAACAAGAATAATTGCATTGGATTGGATGGATCCCTCTGGATTAGACTCGTGTCTTCTTTTCCTTCATCTTTTTCTTGCCAGACACTCCCCCAAATGACTCTCAGACAGCACTGCTGGTTCTTGTGAATTTATTGCAGGTTTCCCAAGAGCTGGCATTTTCCTCTCAGGACTCCACTCCGAAAGCCCTGTGGTTACCAGAGAAGCCAGCTTTCTTTCAAAACCAAAATTAAATTTCCAGTCCTCACGGCTGCAGAGAAAAACTGAACACGGTTCAAGTCTAACCTGAAGTCAAATATAACATGATCTTTTTCTTCCCAAAAGCAAAATAGGAGATCATGTTTTATAGACTTGACTCTGGATTGTTGATCCAAAGCAGTTATTGAGAGCATAGGCAAACAGGATAGTTTTTAAGATGAGTTTGTGAGTAATTTTACACACCAGGTGTCACCTACAGCAATCCCGAATATCCCCTAAATTCTGTGGTCTGGTGTCCCCTTTTCCAGATGTCCCTTCTGCACTTCCAGGGCATAGTTCATAGCAGTCACTATTGTTTCTCTGTAGGTAACTAGAAACAGCAGCATCCTCAATTTGGGAAAGCAAGGTTTTACAATGAAGATACAGATCAGGGAAATACAGACAGCATTAGAGTCTGGATATGGCACTATGTAATGTTGGAAGAAGAAGAAAAAAAATCCATTTAATAATGAAATACCAGCTACTGGTTTATTACTACAGACTGTAATGTGCTGCTTATTTCTCCAAACACTTCCCCACTTAGAGCAGGCAGCTGTGCAACCCCCTTTGCCTTGGTTCCTTCAGGAAAGGGAGGGTTAGGTCTGGAATTTTGTTAGGGAAGGGAACAAATTGAAGCATGTGGCAAAGACCACTTACATGGAGGACCTCATGAGATACCTGTGACTGCCTCTCCTAGTACTAAAGCTGCAGGAGCTCAAGCATCATTACGAAGATGCAGGTTAAAGATAAAAGGTGGAGGAATTTCAGACTGCGCCTAATCCAACTACACCTCTAGGAAGTAGGCCTATTAAAATGAGGAGGAGCAAACATAAAGGAAAATCCTTCTGGGAGCTATGAAACTCACTGATACCCCTAAGCTCCATCTACCAGATGTACCACCTGGGAGTGCCTTCAGGTGTATCTACCCCACTGCAACCTTCCTTCATGGGCAGCAGAAGAGCTTTGGGGTAGAGATGCATCTTTTACATGTTGTGAAATGGGAGAAAAGTCCCCAGAGTGCATTCAGGAGCTGTTCATGTGCTGACCGTAGCAAAAGCAGGTGGGAAGAGTTTCAGCAAGATTTCGCTTTAACCTCTTTTACCATGATTACGTTCACCAGCAAGGACCTTGCTTTGTGCCACAGACCTTTTCCACTTTTTATCTTCTCCCTTTTTTCCTACACCATATCCTGGCTGGTGGGCTAAGTGCCTCCCTACCAACTGAAGTTGTGATATGCCTGTGTAAATCAACATCATCTCTTGGAGCTCAGTGACATTATGCTGATTTACTTGCGTGCAGGGCCTGGCCATGCCGTTGTGTGTGATTTAAACAAGATGTTCCTCAGGCTTAGGCATAAGTGAATAAATAATGCTTGACATTTTGGAGAAGCTCATGTTTGCCAAAAACATTTCTTGTTCCAGCAGACTCACCCTGGTCGTTTATTCACTTATTTCTCTGCATACTTTCTCCTGCTCTCTTCATCTCACCTCAGTATTACAAAGCTTCCAGGACTCTCATGTTAAGGGACTTTGCTTGTAAGCTGAATCTTTCTTGGTCCCATCTCAGGTTCCTTTAGCACTTTCTCTGCAGATACTGTCTTCTAATCGAGCTCTCAGTGTATCTGCAATTATCTACTGTTAGTTAGGAGCCACGCCATGAGGAAGAATTGGCTTTGCATCTGGTTGGTGATATCTCTCTCATGCAGACATGACTCCCTCCTTTCTACTTGGAAGGCTGGCATCTCACGTGTTTTCAGTATCAGGGTTTCTTTGCTGTCCTGCAACACCAGTGACTGATGGAAACTGTTGATATTCATTGCTGACCACTCAGATCTAGACTACAAGGTTATGGTATGGGAGAAAAGCCAGAGGATTGGCTTGGTCTTGTCTTGTCTGGATCTGTAATGGGTGAAAAGTAATTCCTGCAGTTGGGTAGGAATGATTTCTCAGCTACAGCCTAACTCCTGGGCTCTCCCATAGGAGAGATCTCATGTGTCAGATAAGCCTTTCAGTTCGTGTCCCCCGAAAGTTCAAGATTTCATTGCTTGATAGACTGGCTTTGTATCCAGAATCACACCGTGGTTTCTCTGAAAAAGTTAAAGACGGCTGCTCTGTTCAGCTTCTGGGGAGCTAAGATGTGCTCCAGGGTTGCTTATTCCTTCAGGAGAGAGGAAGGACTGCAGCAATATTTGGGGAGACATGGGCAGAAATCTTGAAAAATCAAGCTTAAAATTTAAGGTTGGAAGGGACTGTTCATTTAATTCCTTCTCAAACTGGTGGGAACTGTGCAGAAGTAGGAATGAGCCACCTTTAAAAATTAGAATTACAGGTTCCTGCTGTATAATGGCGATTTCGCTACTATGCTATCTCCCAAGCAGGCCATAAAGCACATTCAGCAAGTATTACATGAGCTATTTTGTCGCTGGAACTGATAAATGTACTCAAGATAGACTCATGGAATAGCCTAGTTGGCTCACATCCTACTGCATAGGTGGCCACAATTTACCACTCGTTGAAGCCCTCTTTCCTCACCACACACACACAAACCAGCTTGAAACGTGCTTTGCAATACACCTGCTGCTTCAGATAAATCATTCAGCATTGCTGCATCCAGTGTTCCTCCTACAGAAAATTTATACAGTACTGCATAGAAAACCCATCTGTTAGCACTTTGGCAGATATCAATCCTTCTCTTCTCCAAAGGGATATTGCTTCCAAACAGACATAGTTTGGATTTAATTTCTTGCTCAAAGTTTGGCTGCTTAGCTGTCCTCTATTTTCCATGGGCAGATGAAGGTACTTCAGTGGAGCTAATATTACTTGTTAATCTTTGTGGCATTCAGTGGAGAAATGGAAAATTCTTTGTAAAGTTTTTGTTCTTTGAGAGAGAACTGAAATGATTTGGAACCGACAATTGGATTTTGGAATTGACAGCTAGCAGCGAACTGAATTCTTTTTCTCATGGTGGGTGGAATGTATGTTTTTATGTCTAGCTAGATCTGACTTGTTTATCTGTCTTTCTTTGATTTAGCATCACTATGTCCCTGTCCAGGTTCACCTAGATTGTGTTTAAGAGCATTTACCTCTCATCTGCCCTTGTCTGGGTTGAACTGCTGGCTCAAAATACAGAAAAGGGTTGAAGAGGAACCGTCTTATCAGTAAGACTCCTGGCAGCATGGGTGGGAGTAGTATGGCTAAGTGTCTAGGGATATGCTTCGGTGCTCACTGGGATAAGGTTACCTTTGTGGCTCAGCCCAGCTCCAGGAAGAATGTACTCTGTCATCCTTTGTTCTGCTAGCTCCTGCACTACTGCAGGAAAACATCATGTTGTGCTGATGTTTCCCTGCAGTGGTGCCCCATCTTCCTTTCTGCTTCACAGGCAAAATGGTTCTACCTAACTAGATATCCTGCATACGATCAACATAGGAGCTGCCAACATCCCATGCTGCTCTTGCTTCACCTGTCCCCATAAACAGCCCAGCCCAGCCTGTTACCCATGCTACCCCAGAATGGGATGGTTCATAAAATCATATTTTCTTTGGCTCATGATGGCTGGGAAGAAAGCAGCTTGGTGCTGTGTAACCAGCAGTGCAGGGTGTGCACAGCTGGCATCAGCTGGTTTAATTCACCATTTGTTTGTACAGTGTAGAGGAGTCCCAGTTTCACACAGGACTGCACGAAGCAAGAGTCTCCATGAATTTAGTCCTTGTGCATAACAAAGTTTGACTGCTTAGTTGTGGACTATGAAACCAATTAGCTTTGGATTGGCTAAATGAGAGGGGAAAGGAAGAGAAATGAATTCCAAAGAGTGTTTGAAGCTACTGAGCAGTCCAATCAAGTGGGGATGACATTCTGTAAAGGTCTCCATCAGTCAGGTTTGACCATGATTGTATTTCATACTTATGAGCAGCAGAATTTGCTCATGTCATTACAGCCTTCTCTGTCTGTGAGGGCAGTGCTCCAGGAAACTGCCCTGCATTGTTTGTGCCATGCTGGGTGAAGGCATCGCATAGCTGAGAATGGAACAAGGCGCCTCTCATGACACTGATACTACGAGTGTACCAGGTGGCATGAGAGCATCCTTCAAAATAGTCACTGCAACCACATTAGACCAATAGATTTAGAAGGCACCATGCTTTGGGACAAGAGAGAGAGAAAAGGGTGATTTGTCCAGTTGGCCTTTTGCCACTGTTTTATTTTTGTTCTGCAATTTTCTTTTACATTCTCCAGCTGACGTTTAGGGCCATTGCCAGAAATGTCATGAACTCTTTTACTCCAGTGAAAGTTAATGCAAAGAATGTGGGAAACACTTAGTCTTAATATGAGATGAAGGGAAGGCTCAGACTCACTGAACTGCATCACCCAAGCAGCTGTTGTCCAAGTGGTTGGTCATTTACCAGCTTGTATTGGGTCTGAAGTCATCCATGCTGTGCTGAGGAGGAACTGAGGCGAGGACCCCTGGAGGTGGATGGGCTGCAATGTGCTCTGTCCTGTCTTCTCCATTCAGGTGGAAGAAACCCTGGCTGAAAGAAAAGATTTGGACTATACCCAGCCTGTTTCTAGCAAGATCCAGGGTCAGGTTAGAACCCATAAGCAAAGCTTGCTTGTGTGTAAACAATGGGAATGAGAATGGAGTCAGACCTTCTCCTGCCTCACACTGAAGTGGCATTGTAGACGGCCACCTGGGATAAGGGTGAGGAGATCTGTAAGGGTGAACACCTTCTGCAGTGTGGTTGCTCTCTCTCCTAGATGTTATCTGATGTTGACATTGAAGCCAGTGAAAGGGATCAAGACAATCTGTACAGTAGCCCATCTCATTCTCAGCCAAGCCCCACAAAACTCCATCTGGAGCAAGCATGTGTAAAACTGCGTTTGGTCAGCAGTGATTCCACTCCTTGCTGCTGGGACCTCAATGTGTTTTTTAAATCAGTCCAGCCATTCAAAGTTTATCCCTTTAAAAGAGCAGAAAATTTTTACTCCCTGTTTCCATCTGTAGTCATTGGTTAGCTTTCTGAAAATATTGCTGGAATGTGACTACTACTGGAGTGGTGGTACACAACCCACAGAATGTGTAAAATGTGTTAAATGTTGGGGTAAGGAGAGCTTTTGCCTTATGCTTCCTCCTGTGCAAAGTATACTCTTCCATCAAAAGAAGTGTCATGATTAAACTGTGGGGGGAAAAACCTCAACTTTTAACTTCAGTATATCAGCTTCCTTATTTAACTGTTAGAGCTAAACCAGGCAGAAGGAGAGGGTTGAATTACCATGTTTCCAGAAGGTGCTGCCCAGCAGAAGCATGGATGGGAGCTGACCAGGCTTGTCCCTAGAGCTCCTGTAAACCACAAACTGAAGTGGGTATTTAAGCCACCCAGTGTGAGATCTTCTGAAAGGGTTTCTAGAGACATAGACCACTCCCATGTTTCTGTATTCATAATGAACTGGAGGAGCTTGTGGAGCTCCCTTCTCACGAACCCAGAGGTATGCCTAACCCACCTCCATCTAAGGGCACCCCTGAAGGATTTTTGAGGCTCCGAGTCCTATACACGGGAAAAGACACAGAAGAAATACCACTTGAGAATCCATAAAGGTTTCTTTTTATTTTAATTCCCTTTTACATACACCTGTGGTTTGTCATTTTCCGCTTGTTACTTTGGTCCATACAGAAAGCAGAAGTGGAGGAATGTAAACCAAATGCCTGCCTGACGACACACACAAGGTAATGTCCCTGTAACACGTGAAAGAAATCACAGTTTTTATCCTTTAATTTTTTCAGTTTTCTCCCTCTTCTGAAGTGAAACAAGGTCTTAAAACCACTTCAGTGAAAGCACTCATGCTGGAGAGGGAAGAACACACCCCAGCTCCTTTCCCTCCTGCTCAGACAAGAAAAAAAGGAGCCAATATATTGAAAACAGACTCCCTGGGCACAGCTTGGAAGACTGCTGGGAATGGCCAAGGCCTTTTTCTAATGTCCAGACCCCATCACCTCTGGTAACCACCATGACTGAGTGGGTCACCACGAAATTGTTGAGACGAAGCAATGAGTTTTAGCAGCAGGTCTGTCTTTTCATGCATACCTCAGCTCATGCAGATGGCAAGAAATTGACATAGTGTTTCTGAACATGGGGATGGGCCAAGGGGATTGGTTTGGGTGATAGTGCTTTCCTCTATGCCTGTCCTTCCTCTTCTGCAACTGATCGACTTTCCTCTCCAACCAACTCAACCTCATACCTGTCCTTTAAAGTATTTTACCTCTAACAACAAATGGCTTCTTGTTCACTCCTTCCAGTAGCTCTCAAGGAAGAATGATTAATTTAGACTGACAAAAATAAAAAAGTAAAAGCTTGGTCTGGTGAGAAGCACTCAGCTCTATATTTAGAAGGGCTCATGCCTCTCATAATGCTCTGGTTTAAATAGATGCTGCTTCTCTGGTGAAGTCATTGCTTTGTCTTCTGTTTTAGGTACCCAAGGTCTGCCTGCTTGGCAAACACCCTTCGTTTAAGCTTGTTTTAAACAATCTTCTGAGGGGATATTGTATCTCTATTTCAGAGGATGCAGGCCCAGGCATTTTGGAAACCCAGTGCACACTAATCCCATCCATCTCAAACATTTTAATCCCATGCCTTTTTCTAGCCAAATATCTACCACATCCTAAATACCCATGTGTAGAAGCTGATACCAGTACAAAAGCCTAGTGTCGCTTGTGAAGCATTTCAAGAAAGAAGACCTCCACTCAGACCATCTTCTACCTCTTGATGTCTGCTTTCTGGCCTTGCTTTTCTTATCTATTGATCTAAAGCAAAAAGATACCCTGAAATATGGGTTGCAAGAAAGGTTTTGAGGTTTTGGGAACAGGAGAGGTAATTTATTTGAATAATTACATTTTTCCTTTTCAGAATTTATGGGTGAAACCCATTCCATTGAAATCAACAGATGTTTTGGTGTTGATTTTCATGGGATCAGGGTTTAATCCCAAATTGATGCCAGCTCATCTGTGTTGTTGCACATCACATCAATACCCCAGAATCGTTAAACTTCAGTCTGAGAAAGATAATAAAATACCATCAGATTCCTTAGTTAACGTGCCAGGAAAACAATTGCTATGGTTATAGACAGAAGTTATTCTGTGGGACCAAGGTGAAATGATTCGGAATTCCAGGTTCTCACTTTGAGGTTGTTTTAATGTACTCCATTTTTTCAGGTGTAAAAGATGGAAAAGAGTGCCAGTGAGGAAAAGAAGAGAAAGTCATATTGACTTTGTTACATTCCCCTCATTTGCTCTCTCAAGACATCACCTTTTTAGGAGAAAGCGTAATTGTGCAATGAAGTCTACCTCTGTCAGAACTGTTCTGGATAGGGAGGTCTGCCTGAAAAGAAGACAGATTTATTAAACTTCCTAATTACTTCTGATCATATGGGTCAGCTCTTCCATAACTTTTTCTTTTGTTCCTGGCCCCTGCCAGACTCTGAGCTGATTTCCAACCTGCCCTCCCTCGCTGGAATCTTGCAAATTTATTCCGAATAAGGGCAAAGCTTGTTTCACTCTGTCCCTGCAAATGTTGCCTTTGGCACCCTTACAAAACAGCATCATTGCCTGTCAGTTCTGATGCCATCAAGAGATTCCATCAGAGAGCAGATGGGCACAGGTGTGTGCAGTAACAACTACATGCCACATATGCGAAGAGAGTTCAAGGTACAGTTTTGCAAGTGTGCCCTGAAGCAGCCACACTAATGGACCAACCTAGGGAAGGATGCAGAAACCACATGAGGAAATCAGAATATTCATCTTAAATTAAACAACAATATTTAACAGCAGTGTACCACCTCTAACCACAAGCCCTCTGAAGACAGTGGAAAAGCATTGTGTGAGCCTTGCAGGTCATACTGTATGGCTTGAGATGTTCTATGTGCAAAACATGAGCAAGTTCATTTGAAGGTTAGCAAACCTTTCCCTGGTCTGTGGGAAAGGTTTCAGAGGAACCTTATTTAATATTTCTTTTAATTCTCCCCTGTGACATTCTTTTTCCCACTTGCCTCCCAAGTTCTGGCAAAATGATGATATTATCTTGAACTTTTTATACTGTGGAGCTAGTTTAAACTTGGAATACAGCATGAAACTTGGAGGATCTGAGTTCACACGCAAGTAGGAAAGGAAAGGAAAGGAAAGGAAAGGAAAGGAAAGGAAAAAGGAAAGGAAAGGAAAGGAAAAAAAAAGGAAAGTAAAGGAAAAATGAAATGAAAGGAAAGGAAAGGAAAAAGGAAAGAAAAAGAAAGGAAAAGAAAGGAAAGGGGAAAGGAAAGGAGGAAAAGAAGGGAAAGGAAAAGAAAGGAAAGGAAAGCAAAGGAAAGGAAAAAAGAAAGGAAAGGAAAGCAAAGGAAAGGAAAAAAGAAAGGAAAGAAAAGGAAAAGGAAAGGAAAGTAGAGGAAAAAGAAAAGAAAAAAAAAGGAAAGAAAAAATAAAATAAAAGAAAAGAAAAAAGAAAAGAAAAGAGAAAATAAAAGAAAAGAAAAGAAAAGAAAAGAGAAAAGAAAAGAAGAAAAGAGAAAAGAAAAAAGAAAAGAAAAGAACAGAAAAGAGAAAAGAAAAGAAAAGAAAAGAAAAAAGAAAAGAAAAGAAGAGAAAAGAAAAAAAAGAAAAGAAAAAAGAAAGAAAAGAAAAGAAAAGAAAAGAGAAGAAAAGAAAAGAAAAGAAGAAAAGAAAAGTGGCTAAGAAAATTCCCTGACAATTACAACAGCTGAGTGTGGCTAAATAACCACAGAGTATGGCAGGGGGGTGAACAGGCTGGTCTGGACAGGAACAGATAAACCAGGATTGTTCTATATGACAGCAGATGCCTTGGGTGTCCTTTTATTTAATCCCAAACAGCAAGCCTGGTCTCTAATTCTCAGCAGAGTATTTCTGTAGCTAAAGTTGGAGGCTTTATTTTAATTCCATTATGCAAATTGTACATGAGTCTTGAACTGTGGTCTAGATTCAGATCTGTTTTGCCTTGGCATCGGACTGAGTTAACTCGATTAACTTCACTGGAGTATCTCCTGCCTTCTGCCAACGAATATAAAATCAACATCAGGTCTGTTTCTAACTATCCTGCCCTAGAGACCAGCTTTGAATGACTCTGTCCACTTATTATAGCTATTCTGTCCACCACAGAGAACTCTGTCTACTTGGGAGAAACCAGAAAGCCAGACACTGAACAGATCCCATCAGAGCACTCAACAGAACCTGATGAAATAATCAAATGATAACTCAGAATTACTATTTTATTGTTTATAATCCTTCTTAAGAGTGGCTTAAAGACAGCAAGTCTTTTTCTTGCTCTGTGACCTTTGCATATAAATTCACCAAAAAAAGAGACTGTTTCGACATGGTGACCTTCCACCTTAGGTATCTGTGCTCTGAACCTGGTGTGATGGGTATGATGAGACCAGAGCACTGTGCAGCTGATCTCAGCAAATCATGTTTCCATCATGATGCTCTGAATGAAGTTTTGAAACTGAGAGTTGAGATTGGCTTCTAGCATGAAAAACCTCTGAATTTGCATCCAGTTAAAATTGAAAACAAAATGCTTAGCTGAATTCTTTAAATAAGCTTTTTGGGGTTGTTTTGTAGAGCCAGTTTAGAAAAAAGAAGTTAAGTATGGAGAAAAATTCTAACCAATCTGAATTTAGGATCTATGTAGAGGGTAGGGGTATCCACCCTGCTGGTGTCCTTTTTGTGCTCTTTCTGTGGGGAAAAGCAGCCTCAAAGATTTAAAATGGTTGATGGTCCAGCATAAGCCTAATGCTACAGTTGAAGTAGGTACATGGGAGTCTGCTAGCATTGCTAAAAGGTGACATCTCAGTCCTAGCTTCAACTGCTGATTCTCAGTAGAATATACCTGCTCTTAAATATTCAAAACCTTCTATGGACCAAAGAGCTGCCAATGAAGATGCCTTTTAATGCTGAGTAAAAAAGCACCCTTTGCCTATTGCAAAGCTTATGTATAGACAGCAAATTTAGCCACTGAATTAATTTAAACACTAAATTAAGTGGGTGAGCAATATTTCTACCTCAGCACAAGATCGCTTGTTACCTCTGAGCTTTAAATGACCAGTAGGTAGTCATAGGCAAAGGTGAGTTCTGAGTCTCATGTCCATGCATGTCTCTCTATCACAATTAATTCACAATGGCCTGTGGAAGATTTCCTACAGAGAGGTCAAAGAGGACATGCAAACACTAAGAACAGATTTCTGGCTCAAACTTTCTGGCCAGCTGAGCACTACTGAGTGAAAAAAACCCCGAAGCAACACAAGAAATGCCAACTTGCATTTTTTGTTCTACGTGAATGAAAGCAAAATCAATCTGGGTTTCCCAGGCTATTTTTCTTTCTTTTTAATCAAAGTGGTGGAATTATGTTTTCATGTAGTTCAGTTATTTATGTGTCTTTACAACAACTCATCTCTGCATTCTTTTGCTCTCCCACCATTATCTAAGAGCTAAGCTTGAGTTTTGGTTTTATGAGAGGCCACAAAAATAGTTTGGGTGGAACAGGAGAAGCCCATATAAAAACTAATTTTTACAGAGATGGTAGGATTTGCTGCCTCAAAACAAAATGTTCCTTTGGGTCAACATTATTTGCTGTCTGGCAGGTTCAACCTTTCACTTCCATAGGCAAAACCAGGAGAATCACCTCCCAGTGAATATCCGCAGGGAGCAACTTGCTCTCTATTTTTCTCATACATTTTGTGAATTATCATGTTTTCCAGGTAAATCCAGACAGCCATGGTGAATCATGATGGAAATTTACTTATAGGGTCTTTCACAAACTAATTTTCTTTACAATTTAATATTTTTCTCATTTCAAGACACCCTAGAGGAATGGGATATAAAATCTACTCTGTCTGGAGAACCACACTGGATGCTTGAAAAGCTCTGTAGCTGGCCAGGGATATGATATATATCCTCTGTTTACTCTGCAGAATGTGGCAGCCCATCAGCAACAGCAGTAGAAACAATACTAGCAAAAAATCAAAGAGCAAATCATTTCCAGCATGAAGCTTGTTGAAAAATGTCAATATTCCAAGACCTGCCTGAGGGTGCAACATGGTCTCTTCCCTAGCAGGTGCTGTCAGCAGGACAGTGGCAAGGTGAACATCTACATTAACCTGCCTATGGTCTTAAAGCTTCCTCACCTGCTGAGCATCTTGCTACCATCAGTGCAATGCCTATTTGTGGCACAGGATGAGCAGTTGAAGAGCATTACCCCCCAAGTTTGGAAAATACTGCCCCAGATTTTTTTATCCTTTTGCTTCCTGTTACAGCGAAAACATTATACAATTCAGATAAGGCCAGAAAGAGAGGCTGTGAACCATAGTACTGCTGCATAAACTTCCATAACAAGGCACAGATAGGATTTTAGCAAACTCATGGGCACCAATACATATAAAAAAGCACATACACCAAATAAGAAGCAATGTAGCACATTGAAAGACTTCACAGCTTCATACAAACTCTCCCTCAAAGGTCAACTCTTAAAGTGCTTTCTCTTATTTCATGCAGTCCTATCTCAGATGAAAGAGTCATTGACCATAGTGAGAGATTCAGGTGAATTAAGAGACATACTGATCACTCTCCTCATCATCAGTAATTATGCCTGAAGCTTTCTAGGTGTGTAGAAAAATCAGCCAGTGAAAAAGCAAGAGAACCCAACCTATAAATGAGGTTTCTTATCTTTTTGAAACACCAAAACCTGAACTTTTAAACTAGCCATCGAGTTTGTAAAAAAACCCCAACAAACCCCTCAAACAACCCCAAAACATCCCATAAAAACTTTCCTCTGAATATATTTTTATGGTTTAAAAAATGGTAAATTCTTACCAGCACTGTGGATGTTCTACGACCTTCAGCCAGTTTATAAACAGATAAACCAAGCCAATCCCTGGCTGAAGAGTCCAATTTCAGGAGATATTTGTGAGCTGATTTGGCTTTAACATGTATCAGACAAGAAGAAGAGTTGAGGAAGGGTGAGGAAAAGGACAAGACATGATCTCATCTGAACCTAGACCAAGCAGTATGTAGAAGGTGTAAAAACATTTGCCTGCACATATCCAGGCAAAGTAGAAATGACAAGGCTGCTGCCAAAAGTAATCCTTAAGAAACACAAGGCTGAGGAACATTTAACAGCTCTGTGTCCATCCAGAGAGGAGGTAGATCAAGTAAGAGGGATTCACAAAGAAAAATAGACTATGGTGCTATGGATGAGAATAGAAGAGGCGCTGGGCTGGTAGGATGAGAAGAACCTGCCAGGGATGGAGATCCCCTTGCCCAAGCCCAAAAACTCTGTGGCACTGGTGTTATTGGGCAAAGAGATTCCTCCCTGTGTGAGCCAGTCAGCTGGTATATTGCAGTACACAGCTTGGCCTGTAAGAGCCCAGCAGGCTAAGGGAAGTGGTGGGGGTCTAAGGACTCCTGAGCATTGCCAGCTGCTTTACAAGATGGGAATCAAAAGGCCACAAATCTGACACCATGGAGGAGGGAAAATTAGAAAAATACAGGCAACCAGCTCCTATGGACCTCCTTGAAGTGAACTTGAGAAAGTCTCTGTGCCTATGTGTTTGCTGTACACTGACTTCAAAGCAATATGCTCTTCCTGCTCCACAATCCCATGTGGAATCTCAACCAGGATGTAGGTCAAAAGCCCTGTCCTGCGTTCAAGTTTACAGCGGTCCCTCGATGAATCACAGACAAATGCACCCTCACCTCACCACGTTTTTGTTTTCTGTGGCCTTTGGAGTATGTTTGCATTAGAAAATCAGAGAGGAAAAGAATTGTCACGCCAGGTCAACTCAGATCTTTGGAAGGGCATAAATTGTCCTTGAGAAACGCCCACATCTGGTGATGAAGAGAAGGGGAGCCCACTCTGAATCTAGAGGCTTTGGATAAATGCCAGCAGGATCATTCTGCTTGCCCTTCCAGGGCAAACTGTGGTTTCTTCTGTTATTAGACATCACAGGTCTAACCGCTTCCTCACTAAAACTAGTGAAGGATGTCCTTGAAAATCTAGATAACAGATCATGACTATATACTTGATCAACAGTTTGTTATCAGCCCAGGAATGATAGGAACAGGCTTTGACAAACATACAGTCTGCTGTGCCTTAATAACAGTTATTCCCCTGTTTTGCTATTAGCATTTTCCGAATTTTTACATGCATATTGCTCATGCACATGAACACCCAGGAAAAAAAATAAAAATCTAGTATGCATGATTTGTAACTGAAAGGATTAAGAAAATATTTCTTCCCCTGTACATCCCTTGTACATGTAATTTTTATCCCCACTTAACAACATTTCTCAGGCATTTATTCCAAATGAGTGACAAACGCGTTTCAGTGAGGGCTGCATTCTGAGAGGGGTGTTGTATTTGTTAATAAATAAATTTATGGCTTTTGCTAATTCGCTGAACTTTGCTAAGTGATTGCTAAACATGTTATTAATACTGAATTCTAAACAACAAATACAAGCAAATAGTGAGTCACTGGTGGGGGGTTTTGGTTTGGCTTTTTTTTTTTTTTCCTTTGTTCCAGCAATGAAATGATACTAAGAAATCTCTTTAAGTGAAAAAAATCCTGAGGGTCATTCCATCTACTTGGCAGGATTTAAGCACAATGTACTTCTGGAAAGCTGGAAAACCAGAGCCAGCATATTCAGTGTTCTCTCTCATTGGTGGTTCAGCCACATGGGATGCTAAATAACGCAGCTGTACACACTCTGACAGCCAACCGTTAATAACTTCTGCCCCCTCTGATTGCCTCCAGAAGCCGTACCAGCATCTGCGAGAAAAAGGCAAGCAGTGAACGTAGCTGGGCTGACCCAGATTTCTGTTGAGCTGGCTAGCTCCTTGTGCCACACTTTCACTAGAGTTGACTTCTCTTGCAAGATTACTTAACTTCTCTGTAATACTATTGCTAGTATTGTTACAGGAATAACAACAATTGTAGAGCATGAACGATTATTCTTTGAAAACCTTACATTAAAAGAGCTGCCATTTGGTATAAAATGTTTTTGATGATATTTGACCTACTTTAAAGACACAAAAGAAGAATAGAATGTCACAGATAAATACTGGCTTTTAAAGACCTGCTCATGTATGTCTGTAGCTAGAGTTTCAGTGTCTGACAGAGAGGACTGCCTCTCATCCACCACATACCCTACCACGTCTGAATCCAAAACTCAGAGATATTGAAGGGAAGAGGTTTTCTCCTTGACTTTACTGGGGTTTGGATCAGGCCCTAACCTGAGAGGTTGTTTAAAGATGTGGGATATAGAGTCAAGGTCCCACTGC
Source organism: Lathamus discolor (assembly GCF_037157495.1). NCBI lineage: Eukaryota > Metazoa > Chordata > Aves > Psittaciformes > Psittacidae > Lathamus > Lathamus discolor. Next base: position 59,040,909 of record NC_088885.1, on the reverse strand, counting down.
TCTTCCTGACCTCCTTCAGAGTTTTGGGGAAGTTAGTAATTTGCTCTCAGAAGACCAGCTGATTGCATTGACTGGATGCATCTCAGAAGTTCTGGTTGATGTGACTCAGCAGCAGTATCTAAAGCATCCGGATAGAAGGTAGATTATCCCATTGGCCCCACCTATGTCCCAGAGGATTTCTGCAGACTTGTGCAATACCTCTTTCCTATTCCATTTGAGTAACAGTCAGGTGTGGCTGAAATATTTCAGTTACTAGAAACTTGCCAAAAGGAGAAAAAGAAATAAGAAAAAAAAGCACCATGAGGAGCTGACTCTTAGACTGAAACAAGTGGTGTTATGACAGGGGCTGAATTGAGGATCCAGGCTGGCTCAGCAAGAGTCCTTCCTTTGGGGAAACAGGAAGTTTGGCCACTGTTCCTGATTTCCCACTTCTGGGCAATCTTGTATCATGCTTGGAAAATGTCAGAGACCCTTCGCTAGATGATCTGCTGGTGTGGCAGCCGCAACATAACAGATGGTTGGCCAACAAGGACTCTACCTCTTCATCGCTGCTAAAGATGAACTGTATCAGAGAATAACCTTTTGGTACACCCTGCAAAAATCACCCGCATGGGAAACTGCATGGTGACAAAATCTTCCTGGCCTTTGTCTCCTGTAAGAAGAAGGCATTTCCTTATGTAGTCACCTTTCAGAGGTAACTGCAGTAACATTTCATCATCTGAGCAATAGCATTTTCTCATCTGGTTGAAGTTAGACTTGTTAACATCAGCTAAGACTCTGACCTGGTGCACAGACATGTGTGTGTGATCAAAATGCAAAGAATAGGAAAGTTTAGAAGATGTTCAAAGGTAACCATCCATGAGCAATTCCTGTTCTTTTATCCAGCAAATATTGCCTTTGGATCTCATGAGCTTAGGTTTGTCTGGCTGTATCCAGCACCTTTTGCTGCTGGGTGACACAGGCAGACTGTTGATGGAGTCTTTCTCCTAATGAGGGTTTTGGCTAGTAAGAAACAGGAAATTCAGAGGGCGGAACAAGAAGCAATTTAGAGGTTTAAAAACTGACTGAAGCCTCTTTCCATGAGCACTGACAAAAAGGGAGGGCTGAGTTAGCTACCCTCTCAACTGATTTTAGCCACACACACAGAGGCACGTATACCCAAGATTTGCAAATTCCCCACCCTGCCTCAACACACTTGGTGGGCCCCTCTCTCTGCTGCATCTGGAAGAACAAAAATGTCACACATTCTGACAAGCACATTTTCCATCCTGAAACTGCACTGGTTTCTGGCTTGCTACTGGGACTCAGGTCAGGGAGAGGAGAACAAAGTTGTCTGCCTGCATTAAGCAACCATGAGCTGTTAACCCTGCTCACCCCAGAGGAGCATTTTGCCGAGGAGTGGGATTGCCAAAGGGAAGAATATGTGACCAGTGGTACTGAGCTGTCTGCGCTGAGTGCTTATCTGAAAGGGTGGGCAGCTATGATGCTGCAATAGGTCTTGATCAGTGTTGTGTGTGTTACCAGGCAGACTTTATAAGGAAACAGCAAACCAAACTGAAGACACTGATGCTCAGGGTTGCTTGTACCCTCACAAGAAGATGGCACTGTACACTCCCTGCAAGACTCTTGTTTTACTGGGTGAGAGTCCTGTCCTCCTTGGCTGCCCACATTCTCCAAGAGGTCCAAGGACCACATTGCTGCTATGCAACCCTCCTTCATGAACTCCCAGTATCTCAGTTGTTCAACAATAGCAAGGCTGTGGATCTAGATAGCCCTGCTTCTGTTAACACCAGGGAGACTTAGATCACTTGAGAAAATGTATGTGATCGACAGCTGGCCACATTGGTGGCTCACATTTTTTTTCCCATATAACTTAACTTCTCGTTCCACAGAACAGAGAAACTGTATGGAAACCCTTGGCATCCAATGCGTGGCCTGATACTCTTTTGCCCACTAAATGCTCTCCAGGAACCTTTTTCATCCTTTTGCTTCTTTTGTCTCTTTCTCTCTTTACATCACTGTCTCTCTTTCTTCTTCAACAAGTACCGTAGGTCTGTCTCCATCGTAAAGCCCAGAGCCATTCAGGTACTCCTCATCTTTGTTGTATTGCTCTGGTCCAGAAGAAGGCATGGAGTTTTCAGAAATGGAGCCATTTTTTACATAACCTGGCAAATTCCGATGTCCATTGAGGGTCCCTGGTATAAGTCTTGTATTGAGATGGAGGGCAAGTGCTCCTCTTGTGGCTACATTTGTGATGCTGGTGTGGGAAACCATTGGTCCATAACTGTAGGTTGTGCTCCCACTTCGTGCTTTCCTTTTAAAGTCAAGTGCTAATGTCCACCTGCTCCATGACTTCTTTATTTCTGCTTGGACCTGAGAAGCAAAGGGGGGAAAAAAGCATAAGTAGGAGCAGAGGGGAGCAGAAGGAGGTAGTATCCACAGATAGCGTGGGTGAGAAACGCTCTGGGGAGTGAAATTGGAAGGAACACTAAATTCACATTAAATCTGCCCTTTCCAAATGAAATATTTGACATTGGAAAGCTTGAGTAGCTGAAAACATCTAACTGAAATATGCGTTAACTCTCTCCCGGGGTTAAGGGACATGATCAGCTCTCCTTATGGTATGTATTTTATCTTGGTTTTATGCTGTAAAACTTAAGCAGCGTATTTGTAGTTGCATTCAAATTAAAATCCGTAAACTTAGGCCAAGACAGCCTTATGCTGGACCAGTCTTATGCTGGGCCACATTCTGTTCTTTCTCAGTGTACAACCACTGACCATCTAGTTTCTTAGTTAGCAGGAACAGAGGGAATTAGTGGGAAAAAAAAAAAAAAGACATTAAAGCATTATCACTTTGGAAATAGAAAAAAGGTCAGAAAAGCCTGGACAATCAAAACGGCTTGCTGGTTAAGCAGCTACTCTATTGATCCACTTTTCTTCCTGCCACAGATCTCAAATTAAGCAACATTAAACAGCACTTATGCTAGGAAAAGAAAAGAAAAAACACATTTTTCCCCCCTCCATTAGCTACTTCCAGTAGGTTATTTATTGGTGACATATTGACCTGGATGTCTTATATGTCAAAACCAAGGATATGAACTTTCTATGTGCACTGACAGATCTTTCATTGAGCTCAAAACAACTTTGTGTCTCTAGAATAAGTGAGGATATGCTGATGTGCATCTGCCTTACCATATGTGTGTGAAACTGATGTAACAAAGGAGAGAAATAATTAAGAAGCTGGTGACATACCTCTCCATTGCAAAAACAGTATATGATGGCAACAAAAAATCCCTAGAAGGAAGAAGAAACAACATATTAATCTTGCTGCATGTGAATATTTCTTTTCTGATGACACTGCCCACCATCCCCATGTTCCTCTGAAATCAATGACATCCATAGTATGCAGTATATAATATGTGTAAGAAACCTTGCATTGTTCAATAGCAAGAGAGACAGATTAACATAGACATTTTCCTGCAGACTATTGACAAAGTAGACAGACTACATAAGCCGTCTGGGTCATGGCTTAGCCATGGGACTGTTTGCACCTCTGAATCTGTTGCAAAGTTTCCAAGATGCTGATGGGTGCCTGGGAAGTTGGTGGCATCTACCTCATTGGGCATGTTTACAAACTACTGAATAAACATTTCTAGTGTTTTACATGTAGCTCATCCTGCTGCAGGATGTCAGAGTGGAAGGTGGTCCTGATGGGGCTTTTCCAGCTCTGGCTGTAAGTAGGGTAGCCTGTGTGTGGAGCAGAATGGGCTTAATGGGATCAGCAAAGGAATTCAGATGTGAGCAAACCATCTACATCTTTTTGTTGGCCAATAGCTTATCCAGGGCTTGTTGAGGTAACCTACTGTTTCATCCTATCTACACCCAACAGGGATTGTGGAAGCACATGAATGTAAGCTTGCTCCCCATTTCTCTTGCGGTTTCTCTAAACCATCACCTGGCCAGACCCGCTGTCCACATTTCATCATCCACACTGGTCAACCACGACAATAGGTAGTAGCATATGAACCAGAAGTTAATCTCTCAGGGAAGGGTGTGCAGTAACAGTCAAACACTGCTTTGCTTGTAGAGGGGTACGTATTCTTGCTGCTGTGTCTTGTATAGGACCAGTCCTGCAACTGAACCTGCCTTTTGCTCAAATCTAAAACTGAAGAATCCATTCACAGGACTAAAAGACAACTTTGGGACAAGCAAAATGGAAGCTAATTTGAAACAACGTGTCTCTGTGGATCTCTACCAGCTTACGTCTAACCTGGATTTAAAGGGATTTGTTCTGCGGGGCAAGTTATCTTTCAGCAGGAACATTTTTTTGTTGAACACTGAGCCTTTATATGTTGTGTTTAGCAAATATAAAACATAGTTGATGATAAAATACTGCCAAATCACCTTGTGAATGAAATCTGGTGTATTGTAAATACAGCCCTGCTTCTAAAGACAACCTTACACTTTCATTTCTGTTCCCACCCCATTGAAATTATTTCAGTTCTTCCCCATAATTTAACAGTTACAGTACCTGGAAAGAGTTGAACAGCATTTCATAGTGCATTTGAACTTGCCAAAGAATCCCTGACACATCTGTGTATGGCATAGCCATGAAAACAATATAGTGAACGCCAAACAGAGGCATAAGGACGAGGGTAGATTTCAGCAGCTTCCTATAGCAATAAGAAGAGAGAAAGACACAGAGGAAATTAGTGGGTGGAGTAAACCTCCCAGTCAAACCTGTCCGCTTCATACCTTGGGCACAAGTTGAATGTAATTTCATACCTGCTTATACGTCCTCTTGACAAGGTTTGGATATCTTACATTTACACAGGCACTGTGTCCCCCTGCAGTTTCAAACTGTTACTTCTCTTATGGCATGTGACAGAACCCAGTCCATCCTCAGGCATGTGTTGATGTGCTAGTCTAACCATCTTCACATACATGTCCCCATGTGGTGCTATATGTACTGGAGCTTAAGACTCTCAGATGTCTTTTTCAGCCTCAGACTATCCCTGTCTTTGGCTCAGGATCGTGGGTACAGGGTGGAAAGGTGACTGGAAAGAAATATGCACTGCTGCTTCCAGCACTCAGCCTCTGACTGGCACTAAATCCCCTTGTCATCATAGAATCATGAAGTGGTTTGGATTGGAAGGGACCTTAAAGACCATCCAGTTCCAACCCCCTGCCACAGGCAGGGACACCTTCCACTAGACCAGGTTGCTCTAAGCACCGTCCAACTTGGCCTTGAACACTGCCAGGGATGGGGCAGCCACAGCTTCTCTGGGCAACCTGTGCCAGGGCCTCACCACCCTTGAAAGGAAGAACTTCCTTTATACCCAATCTAAATTTATTCTCTTTTAGTTGTTTTCCCTAAAGTCAGTTTGTCTTTAAAGGATGGTCTGCTTCAGCTCATGACAACTGGACATGGTCCTCTACAACCTACAGTAACTGACAATGCTGGAGCAGGGAGGCTTTGGCTACATGACCTCTCCAGAGGTATCTTCCAACCTCAACCATTTTGTGATTCTGTAATTCAGCCTGTTTATTGAGGCAAGACACAAAGGTCCACCCTGGGTTAGTGCCTCCTGTACAAAGAGCAGGACTGGTGGAGAGGGAAGTGCATCTAGGAGCAGAATTCCCCTAGATATCAAGGGGAAGAGGACAGTGCGCTACGGGGTAAGCACAGTGAACACTCTCAGGAGGTGCTTTGGACTGCTGTCTCACTTGGAAAGCCCCTTTTTAAAGAAGCAGCTCCACCTCAGCGGAGGACCTGTGCTGGGGACTGGGGGGAGGTACAATACAACCCTGAGTACTTGGCTGCGTTTGCTCCCGAGGGAACCAGCCTTGCCTGGAAGTGATATTAATTGAAAGATTAAACATTCTGCCAAGAGTTACAGCAAGTCACCAAGTGCAGGCAATGACTGAGAAGGGCGGACATCATTACCAGAAAGACCTGGTACCTTCTCTGTCCAGCAACTGGAAACCACTGAGGGAATTAACATATTAAAAGGAGAAAGTTGCATCCAAACCATAATTAATAGCAAGCTTCAGCCAGGAGGAAATAAACAAATACATAAATCAGAGCCCTGACAGGGCAGCAAAGCAAAATAGAGAGGTGTTTTCCTGCCAAATCTCATTCCTGCTTCAAATGAAACGTCTTGTGTTTGGAGAGTGAGATGGTAGCAATGAGCTCATGGTTTGCAGACCAAATCTTTCTGCCCCTCCTCCCCGCCTTTGCATGCGTCATGCTGGTCAGTCAAGCTCAGGACATTACAAGAAGCCTTGGGAGCAAACAAGCAGCCAAGGTGTCTCAACAATCTGCTTTTTCTGTCCAATTTTGACCATGCCACAAATATCCTAAATTATCAAGAGAGAAGAGCTGGCAGAACAAAGGAAAATAAAACAAGCAGGGAGATGCCAGGTTTCCAGCAAAGAGTCAGGAATCCTTTTTTCCTTTCAGCAAAGGCACCGAAACATCCGCTGAAATGCAGATTTAACAAATAAACCAAGTTTTACAAAGTACAGGGGAGACAGGAAAATAATAAATAAACTGATACAAGTTTTAGGGACTCCAACAACAAACACAATGCTTTTATTTTTGAACTTTTGTTTCAAGGCCAAATTGGCTGGAGACTGAATTAATTTCTTTAAACTACAAGGCAGGTCCCCCAGGTTGGATTTGAAAGGTTTAGGAGATGTTTGAATTGCTGTTGATTCATTTTGCATTACCAAACTAGGAAGACAACATTCGTTTCACCTTATTTTAGGTGTCTACAGTGTAGACACTATTAACTAGTCACCCTAGGCTCCTTCTCTAGTCAAGGGGTAAAACAAAGACTTTGACATCTCCCCAAAAGTGGAAAGGGTATGTGACTCACCTGTACTGTTGTCTTGAGTCACACCTCCCTGCATTCGTCTCTCGTAGCTTGGTTGCTAGGACTCTGATAATATTGATAAAAAGAATAAAATTTACCTGGAAGAGGTGGGAAAAAGAAACAACACAACAAAGAAAGGATAACTGTTAATAAAGATGCAGTCAATGATAATGCTCTTCAGTCAATGCTTTCCCCAAGATGAGTCAAGGGGCTGTGGCAGTGACCTGATCATGCTGTGTGAAAAGCTCCTTCTGAGGGAGCTTGTCCTGTGGAAGGGATGAGCTCCCCAGGAAAGACCCCAAAGGGTTTGATGGGATCTAGGCAGCTGTGTTCAACCTGAATGGTTGAGAGAGAGAAGGGAATAGCTGTCTCTGACAAGGTGTGGGCATCTCACATGGATACACCTACATATGAGCTAGCTAGCTTGGCAGACACCTGATAACTGAATATGATATCAGTATATAAGGCAGTGCTTATCAGGCATTTTGAGGCCTGGACTACAGACAACTGTCAGTATTTTTCGCATCATCTCTTTTAAAAACTCCATACAGAAATATGAGTCATTTTCATAGCCTTGTAAATCTCTCAAACTTAGCTTGGTGTCTAAGGAGCAGACTGAAATGCTCCTGCTCTTGCAGCCCACCTGAGAATCAGATACCCTCTGGCTAAAAGAAGCATTAGTAAGATGCCTTTCCATATTTTCTTGTGCAAAAGGAAAGAAGAGTAAGCAAACTGCACCATGACGAAGACATGCCCTAACTAGACACGACAGATCAAGAATGCAGAAAGGCAATAGAACTGTAAAACTTCTATGTACACTGCTAACTGTTCCTCTGGAGGAGTGTTTAGTATGGACTAGATAAGGACAGTAAGTAATACCTATTTCCTACTCAGGGAGCCACCTCTATGAGCCCATCTTGTGGCCAGCTGCTCAACTGAGCTAATCCAGTCCTACAGGAACATGCTCATGGTGACCTGTGCTGCAAAAGGCAATGGCACCATTTTATGGCTACACTGCTACTTACCAGAGGGGGGGAAATGAGGACATGTTTGAGGGATTCTCAGCTTTTTGGAGCTCTTCAGAGACTGGTTTCACCAGGGCTGGGTTTACATCTGCTGCTGCCCCAGACTATCCCATTTTTGGGACTATGGAAGGCCATAAATAGAATCATTGTGTAACTGTCCACTGGGCTGATCCGTGTTGCTGGGCTAATGCTGATGCCTATGGGTTTCTTTCGAAGCTTGCAGCAGTCATTTGACTTCTCAGATGCCAGTATAGTGGCATTTCAAGGAAACAACTTGCCGTGCCACACACAGGCTCATAGTTTTATGCCAGAAGGGACCATTGTGAACTTCTAGTTTGATCTCCTGCAAAATGCAGTCCATAAGACCTCCTTGTATTAATTTTTGTTTGAGTTATAGCAGATCTGGGTTTCAGTGTTTCCATGACGGAGATCCTACCACAACCATTGCTAAGTCGTTCCAACGTTTAATTATCCTCACTATTAAAACAAGTAGTTCCCTGAGCCACTGAATGAACACGGCCTGGTTTGCTATGGCTTTGTCTTCTGTGGTTGGATTCCTTCTCCTTTAACGAGGTGCAAGTTCATTTTGAACAGCTCTCCTCTGTGTTAAAAAGGAGGTAAGGTTGTACTACACCCATTCCCTTGAAGGGGTATTAGTAGAATTTCTCTCCCATATCTACTCAACTGTTTTCATGAGGTTTGTGGGAATTAAACATCCATGCAACCCCATTCCCTTCATTACATTTGGTTGGAATTTACTGACTGGCACAAAAGCTATAAGGGGGAGATGGATAGACCGACAGGCAGAGAAGCATACAGCCAGGGGCATTTAATTAATTTTCATTGGAAATCAATCTGAAAGGGAAAGAAAAGGAAAAAAAAGGCCAGGCTTTTTTCTCATATGAGATTTTCTAGCTTCAGAAGCTCAAAAGTGGGATTTTGTTCTGCATTTGTTGGCTAAATTGAAGATGTCCAACTGTATCACAGTCAAGAGGGAAACTCCTCTGACTTCCTGAAAAGTGTTAAGTTTCAAAAGAAATCCAGACTACTGAATAACATCAAAGCTACCAGCAGAGTGGATGGATTTTAAGCCCCTCAGCCTCCAAATTCTCTGCACTACATCCAGAAAATGCTGAAGTTAGTCCAGCAACATATGACAAGCTAGTGTGGGAATTGAAAAGGCAGCCAAGTGAACAATATGAACCCACAGAAATTAAACAGAAACAACCCACATAATATTTTTGCATAATAAATAGCTGCATTTGCAAATAGCCAGGGTACAAGCACAGCAGAGCCTCGTGGAGAAACATTGTTTTTACAAGGACAAGCCTTAATTGATCTCTTTCTCCTCTGCTAATTGGGCTTTAAATTAAATGCAATGGGGTTGCTGGCATTCATCTAGTTGAACTATCTGAACTTTGTTCTCCATCCTACTATTTCATTTCCAATGACTACAATGTGGGCTTGGTGATTCGTTTCTTTCAAGGTGCAGAACTAGTTGCTAGAGCCAGGTGGAGAATTTCCACCAAAAGGAAATTCTAATGAAGAAGAAAGCCCCCCAACTCCAAAGCAGCTCACCTAATCGCATGTATGAGCATGTTCACCTCAGAATATGCTCATTCCTGCTGTTTATATGCAGATGGTCTGATTTTAATCTCACCCACACTGATCATCTTCTAAGGCTTCCTGATTTGTGAGTTGTATATATTATATATATAACATATACAATTATATATTGTATATATAATATATATACAATTATATACTTATATATTATATATAAGGAATTATATACTGCTTGATGCAAAACCCTCTGAAGACTGTGGAGAGATTCATGGATGAATGTGAAGAGGACCTAGGATGTGTGGGAGTGGACAAGCTTTTCTGCATGCTCTCGTGTAACCATCAGAAGATAGAGTAATGGAGAACCATAGAGACTGAGGGGGAAGAAGGGGTATTTAAAGGAAACTATGAAAGCAGGCTCTCTAGCTAATTAGGACCCTGCTCTTGCAAACACACACTACCCATCAAATTACCCTTGTGCAGATAATCGCATCTTACAATGAGTTCTTCACCTTGTGAAAGCTCAGTCCTTTGTCTGGGTAATGTTACTTACATCCTTTCTGTTCCCTCTAGTTGTTGGGTGGTGGCTGAAGTAATCCTCCATCAGTGATTATCATCGTGTCCAATCATAGCTGGGATGGTTTAATTTCCATCCCTTCCTTTGCGCTATCCAAAGCTTTTACCAGTTCAGAAAGATTGTCTGAGACAATCTGATAGCACTGAAGCATGACTGGGGAAAAGGTTTGGTCTAGTTATGGAACTCAAATTCCAGTTCTTCCCACTGGAGATGCCTGCTGAGAACACGTTATGAACCCTGAGGGGTTCTGCCCATATCAAATGGGTTGGGAATATTGGCTTGAATATTTGTTTAACTAATCATTTTAGCATCTTACTCCTGTGTTATTCTTCTCCCCTAAGCAAAACTTGAAGTTGCTCGTAAGCCCTCTGCAGTATGCAGCCATCAAACTTAGAGGCAGGTCAAATACAGATCCCTTAAATTGGATATATAAAGACTCCATGGTATTAAGGCATGAGCTGTGTTAACAGGGTGATTAGAGTAGGGCAGTCTGGCTCAACTCTTCCCACTGGGCCTGCATCAACCAAAGGCACTGCTTCCACCTCTTGCAATCACCCAGTACTCACCACGATAGCTGCCAGGATGGGCACCTGAATAATCCATTTTAAATTGCCAGCACTCAAGTCCCAACACCTGAGAAAAGATTGACATCCCATCAGGAAACTATTGGTTACAAAGAGCAATAGAGTCAAGCGTCTTGTTGGATAAATCCACCCTGAAAGAATGGGTTCCTCCAAAGCCTGATGTGGTGGAAGGACTTAGCTCTATCCCTGCCTTCTGTTGTCACGTCTTTGAAATTAGGCCCTTCTCCTGCTGTTATAATATACAAAACTGAAATCACTACTAGGCACATTTAAAGTTATGCTTTCCAGATGGTGGAACAGCTCTTTTCACAGCCATAAAGACTTGTTCCTGCTTCTGGGCAGGAACCCACCCTTTTCCACTTCTTCACCTTCTCACTGTAAAAAACTACAGTCTTCATGAAAACAAGAGGCTGAAATGGCCAAATATTACCCCTTGAAATAAACCTGCACCATGTTGCATGGGTCCTGTCTGAAGACATGGTGGTGGGGACAACACTGTGGTTCTGCATTCAGTTCCTAGGCTTCCTTCAGCCCTGCTCTTGCAACAAGACCCAGCTATGCCTCACAAAAGCTTTTACCTCCTTTTCATCTTTAGCCCTTATCCAAGTGAGGGCTGGAAGGGCAAACTGTTGGTGGCGTGGATATTGGGCTATTTCATCTGCCAAGAAGGGGCTGAACACTATTTACTCCCAGGAGTTTCCAGCAGCTATTAAATAAGGTCACTCAGTGTTAATTACTCTGAATCCTCTCCAACCACAGAGAGAGGAGTGCCACAGGCTTTTCTTTATCTGAGCCAGACAGCCCCCACAGGGCAGCTGCAGTTTTCATTTCACTGGCCAAATACTGCCCAGGCAGCTATTCAAGGAAAGCGAGAGGCAGGCTCAGAGAAACCACCAGTGCTGACTGAAAGATGAGGATAAGCCTGTGCCAATGCAGACGCGTCAGACCTCAGTAGCTGTGCTACTCCATCCTTCCAAACCTGGAGCTGATATCCCATTTGGAAACCAGTGTCCTCCTAGAGAAAGCCATTTGAAAAGCTACCTGGGGACCCCACACTTTCGCTGGCAGATCATGGGCTGGTGAAACCGTTGTGTGGTCAAGCCTGTGTATCATGGGGAGAAAATGTGATTGTTTGGGGGTTTGAGGGTTGGATGATATGGAACCTTCATTCAGCACTGTAAGAATATGAAGCCATAAGGGCGCATGTGTAGAACTAAAGAAGCAGCTGATCTGCATCTTGTTTCTGACAGTACCCAGAAGCTTGTATTTAGGGTGGAACAGCAGTTCCACCTAAGCAGGTAGTGATATTTTTCTAGATTTTTCTTCCAACAATTTGCTGTTCCGAATGCCTTCCTGAGCCAGAGCATTACCGAGTAACTAAGACTTCTAGAGGAATTTATCTTCCATGAATTTATACAAATGCTTTTTAAACCTAAGGACATGCTGGCATCCACACCTCCTGCAGGGAGGAGTTGCAGCTTCCTCACCTCATCAACACTGTGCTGAGCCTTTTATCTCTCAACTTCATTCCCATTCATTCAGGATTTTAAAGATCCCTATCCTGTCCCTGCCTAGCTGTGAAGTAGTACCCTTTAGCCCCAGGGATAACAGCTTCAAGTGTTCACATTTATCATATTCTGTAAAATGAAAGGAGAGCTGGGAAAGTTGCACCCACTTTGTCCTTTCCTGCCACACTTACCCCCAGAAGTTTGTTAACTTCATGGTAGGAATCTCTTCTGGCTTTGCCAGAAGCCCCACAAAAGAGTAACGCGTAAAAGAGAGAAAAGAAAACACAATGCAACTTACTCTGTGTCGGCTAGAGTGGCTCTCACGCTGGCCCATGCTGTAACAAATACAGCAGGGAGTCCTGCAAAAAAAACACAGGTCAAACGGGGTAAGAAGGGGGACTGGAGGTGTCCATTACCATAAGCGCAGGTGGAGTGGGATAGAGGAAGGTGGAAGAATCAATATTAAATATTTAAGCATAATTACACCAGGAAAGCCTGGTCTTGGTGTCATCTCTCTTCTGCAGGCCAAATGGTAAACCAAACGGTGGCAGGGAACATTTTCTGGAAAGCAAATGTCACAGTCTGGGCATGTCCACCCCACTGAACTCTCCTGGCTTTTGAAACAGTTTTCCAAAATCCCAGGAGTGGTCCAGGCCTAAGCTACCTTCTGCTTTGTGTTTGGGAGATAGCCATGTGGTCTCGCCTGGGATGGACATGGACTTGACAGGACAAATCATCATGTCCCATGCCTTTCTCTAACGCTACTATATAGATACACAACCTGCAGTGTTTGAACCTGGGTAACTGATATCTGCTCTAGCCCACTCATTCCATTTGAAGCAGAGAAGGGTTTAATGCAGCACACGTTTCCCAAGGTATTTGTTCCCTTCCCCTGACACCAAAGAAAGGTGTATCTGGAGTCACGCTCAGACCGTTTCTCCCAGCGCAGGGCTGGATGGATTAGAAGCTTGTTAAGAGTGAGTCTTGCTGCATGAAGCAGATAAATGCTAGAATTTAGAGTAATGCTTGCAGAATATTCTAGTCAAAGTTTCACTTGCAAATGAACCATCCTTATTTCAGCACAGTTACACTGGGCTTCATCTTTTCCCTGTGAAAAGGTGAAGAATCACCAATAACCAAATGCAACCTTTTATTTATTTTTTTAGGGTCCAGTTCTGCTTTATTTGTACAACTGAGTCCCCTACTGGCTTCCCTTACAAGGCAGGATCAAATCCACAGTAGCTTCCACAAGTTCAAGAAAAATAGCCCCTTTCAGGTGAGGAAAAAAATAAAAATAAATAAAGGAGACATTTATCACTGATGACTGTAAATATGCTGTTCACAGTCTAAGCTCGTTGGGGCTCGGCATGCATAAGCACACGCTTAACTTTCAGCATGCACTTAAGTCTCATTAGGGTGCTTAAAGGCTTTCCTAACCACGAGCGTTTTCCTGAGCTGGGGTGTGGAGCAGGGATGCCTGTCTCATACACACATGGACAACGGGGCCGTTATCTTGGTTCAAACTTTAAATGCCATGGTAATATAAGAAAGCATAAATAATTAAACACAGAGCCTCACTCAGGACCACTGCAGCACTGCTGCTTACAAAGATACATTTATAAGGAATATACCCTTCTCTACAATCCCCTGCAATGGCTGGCATTGGAAAGAAAATACTTAACCTATTGCACTGGGAACCCATGAGCGTGCTGAAGCCTAGGGCCTGGGGAGGGTGATGATTTATTGTAACAAACACTGTCTGTTTCCTCCTTACCTTTAATCTCCTATCTATGGAAAATACGTGCATTCTCCAGACTACTGGCTGAGATATCAAAGGCTTAAATGCATGTAACTGTGCTGATATCATTGATGATATTCCAGTTTATATCAGCTGAGAAACTGGCTGTGTTGAGAGGCTGACATGCCTGCTGCCCGCCTGCAAGACAGTAGATGTTCACCCACTATTGTGAAGCTCTAAGTTTGAAAGACTGTTTCAGAGATTTGGATGTGTTTGACATGCGCTTGTTCCTCTCTAGCCTGCCCTGCACTTCAGAAGAGATAGTGTCCCCATTCATACTAATCCTGTGCTGTTTTCAAGGTTCCTAGTGACAATAAAATATACAGAAGAAAATTACTTCTAAAAAATTCCCTATGTGTGGGTTTATTGTGGGTTTACTCCTAAAAAAATCCCTGTGTGCTGCTGCCTCATTTCATTCAGGCAAGCTTAGGAAAAGGATTCTTGATATTTTCTGCAAAACACACCAGGTGAATTCCTGGCACCGGTTTTATTGCTACGTTTGTCTTTCTGTGTCTCTTACATCGTTCTTCTTTTGCAGTGTTAACAATCATGAACGTTTTTCAATTCACAAAAAGTGGTATGAATCCTCTCCCTCCTTTTCCTCTGCCTCATGTTTAGATTCTTTCTACACCAACGTACCATGGAGTGCTTGGGCTGTCAGGTAATTTCTAAATCTAGTTCTTCCACTGTGGTAAGCTCAACATGAAGATTCAGAAGGTTTAGCTTTGCCTCCAGCATGTCTTTTACTTTCAGAGGGTGACAACTGACTTTCTGGTGTCTCCATTTGAAAGTTCTGGTTTCTGATGCCCCAAGATTGACAGTCCCTCCTGCTGAGCACTCATAGCACTCATTGATGGGAGAGCCATTAACCCCCAAATCAGGACTGAAGTCCTCAAAGCTAGACATCCAAGGATATCTGGAAACAGCAAGAAACGTGAGAGGATGCAGCTCTGTGAGCAGGAAAGTAATTCATGTTTAAATGCATCTGGCCACCTCACCAGAGAAGGTAAAGCAAGTCTCCAAAAAGCCTGTGACCTCCTGGGTGGCTGGGAGCAGACAGATGCAGGTGTGGATGGATGCATGCCTGTCCTCCCCTTTGCACTTATGTACCCCATGTGCACGACCAGTGTGAACAGGATGAACCCCACCGGGCGGTGATGCTGTGAGTGACTTCTACAGAATCCACATTGTATGCGCTGTGCATTTCCAGTCAATACACACAGTGTGTACAATGCAGGTGCTATAAAGTCAGGTATCTCCCCAGCAGCTGGAAAATGTGCAAACCTCAAGCTGGGCAAAGTCTGGTGGCCATTCCAACCCCTTGCTCTCCTTTGTTGCTTTTCTTGTGTACATGTCTGCTAGAAGCTGCAAAAGTGGCTTAACGCGCATGTGTCGAAGCTGTGAGTAAGGGAGATGGCTGCAAAGTGACTGCTAGAAGAAAGCTTATGAATGAAGACCTTATGTAGGTCTACAGAAATCTGGTCTCAGTTCCCTGCCATTTGAAAACATCTCTGAGGAACAATGCATGCGTTTTTTCTGCCTCCCTGTGTCACAGTTTCTTAATATTAAATACTGCTAGTAATCTCTTTTGCCTCTTATCCTGTTAGGTATGAATGCTTTCAGTCAAGGATAATTTCTGCTTAGATAAACATTCAGGGTTCACCATCATGGGTTTTTTGGACCTGAGCACCTCTAACAGTACCACATCGATATATCTGTCTTTTCAGGTCTTCCTGCAATCCTCATTTGCACCGTAGCTGCAAGCTAGTGCAGTCCAGCCAGTGGCAGTGAATTAACACGGTGTGAAAGAAAAATGCCAGTGGAATCAGCTTGGGTTTTCTAGCTATTGGTCATGCTTCTTAGACTTCCTTCATAAAACAGCTGCAGAGAACTTGAAGTCTGCTGGGGAATTTATTGTTGCCCATAATATCATTATTTGTTTATTTTTTCTGGGCGCTGGCAAGGAACAAGTTCCTTTCTGTCATCAGCGTCTCCCTTGCAAGAAGGGTGCTGCAGACTTTGAAGGAGCTGTGCTCCCTTGTGCCAGTGAGGATGTGGATGGAAAAGACTCAACAGAAATCTTTAGGTGTGACATCAAAGAGTAACTATATGTTCTGGTTTCTTCAGTAGTCTGGAAATAAGATGCTGCAGGGTGATTTTTGCTCCTTGCTCCCACCTTGGAAATTTCCAGGCAGGATAAATGCTCCACTGTTTATTGTTATGCAAGCAAACAAACAAAAAAATCAGAGCCTTTGGGGCAAACTTGTCTTTTCTGTACCTATGTGGAAGGTTATCATTATTTATCACTGATTCCCTGCTATTCATTTCTGTGGTATGGGCAGGATCCAGTGCCCACTGCAGGGAGCTCGAGTTCTTCCACTGTCTCCAGTGGGTCTTGGCTTGGGTTGCCCTTTCAAGTGTCCAAAAGCTATCAAAACAATACATCTGTGCGGGTGTGTGTGTGTACATTATCATGCTAATCAAAACAAAGCAAAACTGAATGCAACTGGAGGGATCCTATGTTCTCATTCCAGAGGAATTTAAACTGAGCAGCCTCAAACTTTTGGGAGCACATGGATGATTGGTGTTGTGACAGGTGTGACTTCAGCTTTGTGGTTGCTCTGATAAAACGATTATACTCTGGCAGTGGCTGGAAGAATTAATGAGAGAAAACCATGCCTGTTAGACCGTTTTCCTTTGGCTGCATTACGAGCAGCATCAAGTTGGTTTTTCTTGCTAAACATATGGCATTATTTTCCGGCTGTTTCCCTCTTTTCCAGAATTTGCTCTAGGGAATTGCTTTTTTATGTCAGCTCTGTACAGTTTAATGCCATTTTCTGAGAAGCAAATTTTATGTACCTTGAAGGTTTGGCAGAGGATGAGTTTGGGGTTTTTCTGGATTTGTTTTTTGTTCATTTGTTTTAAAAAAAGAGGTGACATCTAAAGTCCTCTCTGCGACTGCAGTAAGAAATGCCCTGTCTCCAAAATATTTCACAGAATCACACACAGAATCATAGAATGGTTTGTGTTGGGTGGGAGCTGGAAAGACTGTCTAGTTCAGCTCCCAAGGTGGCAAGGGGTTTCCACCATCCATATACTTCGTGCCCCCAGATTTCTACAGAAATTGTGAAAATAGGGATTTTAAATCCCAATCTATTTAGCCTTCGTTGAACCCTCTGAGGCTGCCTGTGACCCTTTTGTGCTTCAGTACTCTATGGGTACCTACCAACTGGTTGGGATTAGACTTTGCCTGAGAAATGGATGTCCACTTTGAGACTCATCTTTATCATATGACAGCACCACCATTTTTTGACCTATACACCAGCTGAACATGAGGTTAGCAAGGAGCTTCTGGTCCCCTTCTTGCCCATATCACACTTTGGAAAGAGGAAAGCTGAAGAGAGTCCTGCAGGCTAGACTGCCCTGTGTTACTGAATCCTTTGCTTGCTCTTCCAAAGCAAAACCCTCCAGTTCTCCATAAACTCAGTTCTGCACTAACTGGTTTGCTCAGAACTCCACTGTTAGAGACTGGTTTTCTTCCAGAAGAAATCATGTTCTGGAATGTGGATGGTGTGGTGCACACATTAATCTTGCCCTAAAATGCAGTCAGGATGTGGCCAAGTACATTTTGGTCTTTTTTGGGGAAGTGGTCCTGTGACATACAGTTTAGAGATAACCATAGACACCTCTGAACAGTTCTTTCCTCCTGTAAAGTCCTTTGTAGGCCTACACCCCATTATTTTTAGTTATATCCTCAAGGATTTTGTAATATGTTTCCTGTTCTCCCTTATAGTCCACACACTTCAGACAACTGTGGGCAGTTGTTATATTGTTCTCAGCTTACCAGCACCTCGTAACTCCTTGCAAGCCAAGGCTAATGCCAGAAGTGAACAGAAAGCACATTCTCATCTGAAATGTGTGTGCCCACAAAGTATTTTGCTAAGGAGCACCCTTCCTGCACCCAGATCCCTCTCCTTTTCCTTACTACAGGGAAAAGATGCCCAGAAACCTCAGGAACTTTTTAAAGCAACTGAGATATGAGGCAGGAAATCAGAGCTATATGTCTGCCAATGGGGGAAGATGCTCACAGCCTCATGCAACTTTCTGCCCCTCCAGCCCAGTGCCTGTTTCTCAGCAGGAGGCACTTGGTGGAGATGGGGATAACTAAGAAGGTGTCACATCAGATATTTGCTGCCCTGGAAGAATGGCAAGAGATGTTGTCACTCCAAGTTTGGGCTGATCCTTCCAGAAATCCTGGAAGTGCCACGGTTTAAATACGACAATTTAGAAATGATAATGGTTTCACAAGAGAGCTAATCTGTCCTTGCAAGAGTCATTGTATCTCTGGTGCTTACCCTGCCTCTCTCTCCTCTGTATATTTATGTATATGTACTATCTGCTTCAAAGACCCCTCCAACAAGCTTCTTACAGATCAGCTGTAAGAAGCAGCCATAACTTACCCCAGCCAAATAATGTGAATCCCCAAAGATACTTCTTCTCTGAGAAAAATGCCATGAAGATGAGGCTGTGGAGATAGAGCCCTTCCACCAGAATCCAGTAGTAATTGGTTGCCAGGAAGTAAAGGAAGAAGGTAACCGCTACTTTACAGCCTACCTGCAATGACCACAGAAAGATAGGGTTATGTGAGGAACATGGTGTAAAATTCTTGTTCTGCATAAAACTGTAATTTACAAAAATGGGATGGAAAACAAGATGGAGAAAGAAAAAAAATCAGAAAATTCTGTTCCAGGGCTTTCACAAGGGGGGAAAAATCAGTGCAAGAACAGAAGAGATGACCAGCTGAGAAGAAAGCTTCCCCTCAGCTTGACATCCTGTGTCCAATAGCAGGTGAGTTGGGAGGTGTAGGAGTACAAGGCACTTGTGGAGATGTTGACTTCATCCTACTCTCTCCCAATCCCGGTGGTGAGGGTCACACATACTTTCAAAGGCAGCTGTGTTTCATCTTTTCCCTGTGTCTCTTGTCCATGTTAGGGAGGAAAGGGCTGTAGCCTTGGTCTGGGTGACCTGGTGCAAGTCACATCACTTGGAAGTACGAATCCCTCCTCAGCTCATGGAGAGATATGGGCACCATGCTGAAGGTGAGTCATCCCATCCTGTTGTGGATGTCGAAGACAGGGTCCTCCGGGGCTGCCTGTCTTTCCCCAATGACTGTGAAGACACTATAGATGGCTGCTGTAGGCTTTGGTAACTGGTTCTCCAAGGCAATTTCAACCACAGTGTCAAGGTGTTTTCTGAACAGGCCTAAGAAGCACGATAGGAGATCTAGTAGGAGATAGGAGACTCCCAGGACATACTAATCTTTAATAGATTCATAAGCTGACCTCTCACTCCACAGTGACCTGGAATCCTTTGCTTTCATGAGAGGAAAACCCTGACTGCAACTCCAGGCTCTCCTGTCATTCTGGCACAGTGGGGTAAAGCCACCCTTCTTTGAGAGAGAGTGGGAAGGGATGGAGAGTGGCTATGGAGAATGAAGGAAAGAGGGGGAGCAGGTGTCCCTCAGTAGGGTGGAAAATCCACATGAAAGTGGCCAGGTGTTCAACAGAGAGGACAGAGTCATGAAGGCTGGCGCACAGTCTGCTCTGGTGATACTCACAAACTGCGACTTATCTGCTGGAGGTGCTTCAGTAATGGATTTCAAGTCTTCCTCTGAGATCCTTTCCATCTCTTCCAAAGCTGACCCAGAGTACAAGACTGCGTCCTTCACAAAGATGCTCACGGCTCTCAGCATGAAGGAGACAAACAGGTGCATGTGGATGTAGTTTCTAGTGCAGTGCAAACGTCTGGAGGAGGAGACAGAGAAGGATTGGAGTATTTTAGACCAACTGTTGGACTGTCTCAGGGGTCACCTCTGCTTCTGAAGAGCCCCAGCTCCTCTCATCAACACTGCGCCATCATGGGAAGCAGTGCTAGTGCCACTGCTACCCTGTGCTCACGGTTCACCCATGGGGTTGGTAAATGAATTAGTATCTCCAGGGTTTTGGCTGCAGCACACAGCTGCTGACTTTGCATTAGGACAATGCTGTGCCTGTACTCATTTAAACTCCTTTATTTCTGGCTGTGAAATCTTGCAGAGAAATAGGGCTGCATTTTGCCTGTGTTGGGCATGGGTAGTGAACATGCATGCAGAGGGCAGCGCAGGCAGTGAGTCTACATTGGGAGGATGGTGTGTGTGCAGTGCACATGCAGCTGGAGGAGGGTATGTGGTACGCAGTCCATACTCAGTGTATGCAAATCTGGAGTGCAGTGTGCGTGCAGTGTGCATGCACCTGAAGGCAGTGAGAGGTGCATTTGTCTGAAGCACATGTGCAATGTCTACATACCTGGTGAACACCAGGACAAATGCAGTGGATGCGCAGCTGATCTGTAGGGTATGTGCAGTTAGCATGCATCCAGTGTGCAGGGTACATCCAGGGAATGTACATCTGGTGTGCAATGTGTGTTCAGTGAGCCAAGAATAGCTGTGCAGTGTGTGCATGGCAGGCATGTCCCTGGTGCTCAGTGTACACGCAATGAGTGTGCACCAGACATACAGTCATTTTCCAAGATGTATAGACAGAAGGCAGAATGCATGCACAGTGGTCATTGATACTAAAGTGTGTATCCTGTGTGTGTCCCTTTCACTGTTAAATCCATCCCGTCAACAAATACGCCCTTCTCAGAGTCAAACCCTGCATCTGAAAACTTCACATTTATCTGCACTTTGTGTAGAGGAAATGAACTATAAAGGCTAGAGTCCTCGTGGCCACTAAAAACCTTGCAGAGGTTCTTGTAAACTGCTAGCCTTTGTGCCCACTCCAAATTTAGTAGCAACTACAATAGCTACTATAGGGTGCTCAGCTGCTTTCTTGTTTCAGTTAGAGACGCTATCCTTTGCTTGGTCACGTTGAGCAGTTTCTGGGCTCCACCCCAGCAATGGCAGCAATGACCCCAAATGCTGATTGTAAAGCGCTTTAAGATCCTTTTCAGGGAAAAGCTGGATGGTAAGAAGTGAATGGGTTAGGCTTGTATTTATGAGGTGTGTTTTAGAAACAGTGGCCATGCCTTTGGGGAGAAGAAAGAATTAACTGACCTGTTGAAGTCCCCTTCTGTCCTCTATAGCTCAGTTGCCTGGCTAACCACGCAGGAATAAATTCATACCCACTTAAATCCCCATCTCCAAAAATGGAAATAAAAAGTCAAAGCCCAAAAGAAGATGGGCTTTGTTCCCTGCATTTGAAAGTTGATCACTGAATTTCTGGATTATGTGTTACCTGGAATAAAATCTGTCTTGGTCCCTGCTGCTGCTTTGATTCCTGGGACAAAGACATTTTAGCACAGTTTCCCACGTAGTCTGAGCTGTAAATGGAGAGCCCTGACTACATGAATAAAGACAGAGTATGTCTCCTGAAACTAGGAGTACTCTTCCATACATGAACATTAAATATCTGAACAACCTGCCACTGTCCAGTGGGAAATGAAACAGAAGGGAATGGGTTGAGAGGACAGGAGGGTGGTGGCAGGGATGGATTCTGGGACTACATCACATGAAGTGTCTCCAGGAGGGATCTGCAGTCCCCTTTGGCTCTAGTGTGTCACGGATTCAGGTGCTGGGATGCTCTGCTATACAAGTAAATCCCCTTGACCTCCATTTGTTCACAGAGATGCCTGAGCACTTTTAGTGCCAAAGGCCACACATTTTATTCCCACTGGTATGTGTCTGGGGCTTAGCTTGAGCTTGCACGATGGGAGCTGCTGAGTCTATCTGAAGACACCATGTGGCTGTTTGCTGTGTGGAGAATTTCTCTTCACAGCTGTTGTCTGGGTCCTGCTGTCTGCTAAGATACTGCCAGTCACGGAAGGGAAGCAAATCTGGGACTCAGGGGATCGAGGGTCAGCACCCGCTCTATCTGCAGCTCATCAGGTATGGCTTTCCAAAGGACAAACTTCTAGCCATGAGCGACTCTTTTCATTCATTACGTCCCATGGTCTCTGTGGCAGCAAGAAGATGCAACAACCAGGCTCGAGGAAAGGGTGGCGTGTGTTCAAGATGTATCTAGGGGTCTACATCACCTGGCAGGTGTGATGGAAAGGGATGGTAGACAATCAGATTTAGGAGGGTGAGCGGTCATTTTTGGATGGGGTTCCATTCAACTGGTCTATCCTTCATGAGTATTGGGGTTTAGAGTGGAATTTCCCTTATGAAACCTTAGTTATCTAAACATTAGCCATCTAAATCTAAGCCAGTCATCTGAAGGGGTAATAGGGACAGAAAACCCCAGATACTCTTCCAAGTGAGACACGCCTCTTTCTGAAGTTGCCTCTCTTTGCCTTTGTGACAGAGAGGGTCTAGAAAACTCAATTGCAGGCAAAAGGAAGAAGTTCAGGCATCCCACCCACCATCCCCCAAGAAGTTTGACCTACGCACCACTAACACAGCCCAAAGCACAGATGCAACTTGTGGCTTGCTGAAGAAGCACATGCCACCCCAGCTTAATCTTTTAGGAAAGCCTGAGGCTTTTCCAGTCTAGTGAGAACTCACTTAGGTAGAAACAGAGCCGCCTACCTGAAGTATCCCAGGATAAGGACAGCAACTGTGAGGGATCCCAGAGAGATGGAGTATCCAACAGTATAAATCAAATAGAGGCGATCAAAGACCTCCTGCAGTACAAATGATGGAAAAAATAGCGTCACATTAGAACGCGTCCTACTGCATCGTAACACAACCATGGTAGCAGCACAGAGATTCAGGCTATCATACGTGCTAGGGGTGTACAGCTCGGGGTCTGGGAAACCTTTGGCAGTCATACTTCTTGTCATCTTTTTGTTGTAAGATCAGCTTTGAAAGCAGCATTCATTTTTCCTAATGACTACAGAGAGACAGGATTTTTGCAAGGGACAAGTGATGGAGTTGGGTTAACCCCATGCCTGGGAGTTTTGCAGCATTTTCATCCCAAAGGAACCCAAAGCGCTTTACAAACTCTCAGCCAAATCCAGAGATCACTTGGCAACTTTTGCTTGAACAAAATGCCCACTGACCTGGGATTTTTTATGGAACTTTAAAATTTAGTCATAAGGCTATGCCATACCATTGCTGAAGGACCAATGTCCATGCTGGCGGAGTGTCAACCTCCACAGAAAACATGGGAAGGATATATTTTGGCTGTGGGATATGAGAAGAAATCACCTGCGTTCATCTTTGTTTTTAAATCCGAAGCAGACAGTGACTGCAGTTACCCAAACCAGACACAACTTTAGCTTGCCAAAGCCCCATTGGAAACGGTCCTGTCACAGGAGAGCTTATAGTAATTAATCCTGTAGCAGAGTTTAGTTCTCTTGGCCCCCTTTTATTTTAAAGTTGGCCTTAGAAACCCTAAGGTTTCCATTAAATACTGAGATGTTTTTCTTCATCCTGTGCTGGGGCATACAATTTAACTCAGGGATTACTGAATAGCTGCCTGAAAAGGGTTAAAACATCTGCCACCATCCTAGCTTGTGCTGCCTTTCATCTTCTGAAATTAGAAATAAAACCCAAAGAAACCAACAAATTCAGCATCTTTCTCTTTGCTTCCTCCCGCCTTTCCCTCACCCCACCCACTGGGTTACAATAACATTAGTAATGCTGAGCTGTGAATGACAGTTCTGATTTTTATTTGAAGCTAGAAATGCCGTCCTGGAATGTGAAACCTCAGCCCTATTACATCAGAATCCCCAGATATGTGAATGTTTCTTTGCGGTTTCCATTGGTAGAGTGGTGCACTTGGCAATATTAACCTAGTGCGTGTGTATGTGTGTATTTATATATATATTTCCATATATCTGTGCAGGCAGCAGGCACTAAAAAGCCACTGTAAGCAGATTTGAGAGCTTTAGGGGAAAAAAAAAAGCTCTTTCCCTTCTAAGCCCTTCCCACTGCCAAGCAGGAATCCTTGTTGAACTGGAAAATGGTGAAAATTTAAAATCAAACAAAAAGTCCTACTCCAGGTTTAGGACTCTTTGTAGTTCATTGGTTGTGAGGTGTTACTACGCCCAGCTGAACAAAAGTGTCCCTGAGACCCATTCAGAAATTTAACCAGAAAGATCCATGCTCCCATCGGACAATGACACCGTTGTAGGAGCAATGGTCTTGGGAAGGGCCTGCTGATTGGCTGGCAGGACGTTTTCAGAGGCTGTGGTTAATTCCTCTGATTAACCACAGGGCCTCTTTTTGAAAGGATATTGAGTCAGAACTGCCAAGACATACACATGCATGCAGGCATGTATGCTGGTGTGCCTGCTTGCATAGATAGATGCCACAAATCTTACCCTGTGTCATGATGGGGAGCCTTCAGGGAATGTGATTTTTTGGATGGGGGGCTTAGGTCCTTGGGAAAAGCCTCAGAAGCAAAAGGTTGAGGTTCTTCAACAGGCTGCATAGAGCAGCCCTTTGAGGGGCAGCTCATGCTTGCTAGTTCCCAGGAGTGTTCATCCTCAGGAATGGTGAGACTTGAATTTACCCAGGAGGAAAAAAAAAAACACCACAACTCTCTAAAGGCAATTCCAGGTCTCATTCATCTCCTAGCACAAGGGAGGTCCCAGCTTGGTGGAAACCACAATGCTGAATCAGGAAAGGTCCTCCAGGTAACAAAATATTGAGTCATCTGCCAGCTGAAACAACCACCTCCATGGTCTGAGAACCCTCTCTTTGGAGCTGAGATGGATGGCAATTTAAATCATTCACAGAAGACCACAAAGGTCATGCATGGCCAAGCCATGGGCACAACCTGGACCACCATAGTCTCAGGACAGCACACTACTTAGTAGACCATCCTGCCACAGCAGGGGCTCTACCTGATTTATCTTATAAATCCACCCTGAAGACAGGCTGAGCATCAGCGGTCATCCACTCATCTTTTGGAGGAAGCAACCCACCCTGCAAAAAACAGCCTTGCCACACCATGAGACCCTGGTTTAAAAAGTTCGACACTTTAACCAAATCTTCTGATTTGACTCCTGCAGTAATCCTTCGCTGTTTCAACTGCTGACACATGTACACTGAAAAAAAGAAAAGCTGAGAAAAAGCTAAAGAAAACCTTGGACAAAACCTCAATACCTATGGTGCCAGGGGCTGAGATTATCAGCAAAATACTGTAACACAATACAGAATCAAGGTTACGGAACATCAGTTTCAAAACTGGTGTCCTTGAAAGCTGCCCTATCCCCACCCCATCCCACGCCCTGCTGGGATAAATCCTGGAAAAAAAAATCATAGAATGGCTTGAGTTGGGACCTTAAAGCTCATCCAGTTCCAGTCTCCTGCCATGAGCAGGGACACCTTCCACTAGACCAGGTTGCTCCAAGCCGCTGTGTCCAACCTGGCCTTGAACACTGCCAGGGATGGGGCAGCCACAGCTTCTCTGGGCACCCTGTGCCAGGGCCTCACCACCCTCACAGGGAAAAACTTCTGCCTCAGATCTCATCTCAATCTCCCCTCTGTCAGTTTAAAGCCGTTCCCCCTTGTCCTACCACTACTTGCTCTTATAAAGAGAGCATAATATTACATTGGGAGCAGCATAATATGGGGAAGGTGTGGGAAAGTTGTGAGATAGATCTGATCCCCCTCACCTTTCTTCCTGTTAAATTTTTCCTGTGCTTATTTCACTTGCCATCTCCCTTAGAAGTACCCAACTTGTCCACTTCCCCTGCCAACTGAGCTTGCAAAAGAGTGCTCTGGAAACCTTCCCTTCGCAAGACTGAGCTAGTTGTGGTTGATCCTGAAGGATGCTGGGCAGGATGAGGTCCCCTGTTGTGGCTGAGCTGGTTTTGGGGTTGGAAAAGTGACTTCTGATCAAGTCATGCACCATGTATCCTCTCTAGGTCATGCTCTGTGGTGCCCTCAGGCACTGCACATTCTCAGGGCCCTTCATTGCCCTCATCCTCTCAGGTCACACATTGCAAAGCTCCACCAAACCACAGCCATCTGTCTTATATAGCCAGGTGAAAGGATCTTTCTGCAGTGAGCTAGCCCACCTGGCCCTGCCTTCCCAATCTCAATCCAGCCATAACTCAGAGACTCACAATAAACCAAGCTGCAAAAAACATTAAGTACTATTTCAGCTGTATTGACCTGTAACAAGATCTCCCTTTCCCCCCTCCCTCTTGGTATGGTGGGAGACTTCCTCTCTGGTCTCCTTTGCCTCTCAGCTTTCCACCAGCCTGACCTCAGGGTAGAAACTTCACAACAGCAATAGGAAACCAATATAGAGCTGAAGGTGGCTTCTGCATGAACTCAGAGAGTGCATGGCAAAAACAAAATAAACAAAACCTAGCCACCATGGGCATCCACGGGCTGGATGTGGTCCCCTCCCACAAGGATCCTTGCATTCTCCACTCCCTGTGGTTTGGACATCTTCCAGGTGTGTGACCCTCAGAATAGTTGGCTGGTACATTTTCATACTGTGCTTGGGGCTTAATCTGACTCCTAAACTGCCCACTTCCACCAATAAGGAGATAGTTTGCATTGATCTGAATCCAAAAGAAAACCGCTTTCTGCTGCAGGACAGGTCAAAGCTACATCAGAGCACCAGGCATGGGACTTTTGAGGCCCTGTCCATTGTGAAACCATGGCTGTGCTTTTACTCTTGCATTGCAACCAGGTGTAGGACCTTCTATGTGAATGGTATTTCTGCTCCCTCAAATTCTAGTATGGTTATATGAGCTTATCAAAGTGGATGTGGTCCTCTCATTTAGGTGTCTATGATGTAGATGGCTCCATCAGAGCTGGCCACCTAAGGGCTCAGCAGCTGTAAGAAAGAGGTGCTTCTATTTTAACGAGAGGATGATGCCCTCAGCCATCAGCTGTACTGTCTGGGTTGTCACAAGCATTGTCCAGAATGGCTAACTCAAATAGAGGTGTTTACATTTATACAGCAATTCCCATCCATTTGAGTCTCAGGTAAGAGGTCTTGCAACACTTAGGACTCATTTAGGTTATCTTTACACGTGTCGTTTTAGACACCCGAGTGTCCAGTCTGGCTTCAAGCTGCTTTTACATAAGTGAATGGGTTTCCTCTAGGTCCCATGTGGTATCTGCAGTTCTTCTGTAGTTGTCTTATACACCCTAGGACACCTCATTGAACTCTGGGCATAAACATCACCTATGTTTCAGCATCTGTCTGAAAACTTCAGGGCTTTGCTTTTCATATGTCCTGTTTCCTTTGAGTGTCACAAGAGAGGGACATGGGTGACTGAGGCATATTTTCTAGATGACTGGTGGCAAACTGCATTCTGAGTATCACTGCACTGTGCCCTGTATCCACTTTCTCCTTTCATCCTTTTCCTTTCCCCTTTCTTAGACAAAAGCAAGATTCTGCAACATC
This sequence comes from Lathamus discolor, assembly GCF_037157495.1. Taxonomy (NCBI): domain Eukaryota; kingdom Metazoa; phylum Chordata; class Aves; order Psittaciformes; family Psittacidae; genus Lathamus; species Lathamus discolor. The sequence continues at coordinate 59,013,618 of NC_088885.1, read as the reverse complement.
TATGTTGTGAAGCTGAAATGGATCCAGTGGTCTTTTGAGGGGTTGGCAGGCTATACTGAAGGGTGGGATTAGCAATATATAAGGATGGAAGCATATGTAAGGACTTTCCAGATCAAGTATCTGCAGTTTTACAAAGCTGCTGATTCAGATGTTGCTAATGACATGTTTGAAATTAACAGGGGAAGCATTTTACTGCTTTGAATGATAAGCAATGCCAGAAAGACTCTGTCAGTAGCTTTATTCATTGCTTTTCTTGTTTGTTTTGTTGGGTTTTTTTGGTTTGTTTTTTTTTTTTTACAATAGACGTGATTAAAAAAAAAAAAAGAAAGCTTTGTGGCAGGGAGAAGGGGTATTTTGCAAAACGCATGAAACAGGCAGTGATTTCCAAAGCCTCTAGACTAAAAGTATAGGCATGATACAAGGAGTGAATTACAGGGCTGCTTGTAAGTATGAACACATCTTGAAGCTGCATTTTTTTTATTCCTACACATACTTAAAGCATCTGCCCATCTTTCATGGTGCAAATGTATGACACTGATGGCATTTCATCTGTATAACTCAGTATAAACTATTTAAACAAGTTTTATGCCATCAGTTTGAGGCTACACAAAGTTGTTTGCTTTTAAAAGGACCCCAGAGAGCTCAAAGAACAAAGGCCAAGCATAGAAGATTTTTGGTTTGAACAATGGAGTTTAGATAATGCAGCCCCGCAACATGCTGTGCCTTTCCCATTGTGTTTGACATGCCATGGAGTCTTGAGGCCTTTCTGATTTCCCTAGAAGCAGTAAACCCACCATGATCTAAACAAGCAGTAGCAGATGAAGACAGGATTGGTGCAGTGAGATTAGATCTTAGGATGGTCCATCTTGCTAGGCTGGTGGCTTCCAAGCTGAGCTAACCTCCCAAGTTGCTGTCTTGTTTTTCCTTTCTCCATGATTTCAGTAGATGTAGGTCACGTTTGCCCTTAAGCTCATCCTTGAAAACAGGCTGGGTTTGACTTGCTTAAAAACACCCCGTGTTTGGCATTAGTGTTGTTTTGAGGGATATGGGAATGAAGGAAATTTCTGCTTATTGAGCAAAATATGCCATTACTCCTGTAATGTCTGAAAAGGTGACGAGAAAAATTACCATGCTGAAAGGTGCTGCTGTTGGCTGGGATGTGTGGAAGGGGGGGCTGTAGTCAAAGTGTTACTATGGGTTTTGGAGAGAAATTGCTCAAAAGCTGCTTCTTAATGACAAGGGCACACCAGGACTTTCCATGTGTACCACGTTTTATCTAAAGACTGAGGAACTCTAAGAACACAGGTAGCCCTCCTGTTTTTAAGGGAACCTATGAAAGCTATAAGTGAATGGCTAATCTGGGCCAGACCAAAGGTCCTTTTACCTGTGCTCCCTGTCTTCTACATGACCATGAACAGATACTTAAGTACAGACCAAATATAAAATATATATAGAACGTATATATACACACACACCTATGTGTCTGTCATCTAGTGGTTATGTAGTGGTGCTGTATAGCTGTATACCTCTCCCAGTGTTCAGCAGCTTGTGATTCAGCAATATGAAACACAGAGGAGACAGATATCAAACAGCTGGTCTTTAACCACACCATCTTCCTCAAAGAGTGAACACCGGCCAATACATTCCCTTTCCTTCCCTTGTCGTACCTTCTCTCTTTAAACACTTATGGAAAACAAATGAAGCCTGATCAGTGTGCTGGGGTGGGAAGTCACAGATCTCTCATCTTATCTGTTCAGAGGCAGGGAGACTTTCAGAAGATACAGGGTGTATTTAGGATGGGGGATGCCCCTACATGTCTCCTGGTGAAGCAGTTGGAGAGCAAGATTTTCCACCATCTCTGCTGCACTAGTGAAATATTATCTTCAAAGAAAAATATGGTAGAATATATACAGACTGGGGTGTAGTGGTGGCTTTCAGCACTGCCCAAAGACACAAAGAAAACTCTTGTCTTCCCATGACATGCTGCTAAGACACTGTTCCACAAAGCTTCTTACTAATCCTTGCTAAACAATTGTCTTCTACAGACCATGCAGGCGACATGGTTGTTTGCATCAAGATTAATGCTATCTGCAAGGTATATGGGGAAACACACTTCAAAAGCTAGCTGCAACCTACCTGCTTTCCTAGCTAAAGAGAAGACATCAATCTTCAGGGCTGTCAATCCAGCGTCCTTTAGCAGCGCTAATTTTCCCTTAGAAAACAACCCAAGAGCAATTGCTCACTGGGCAGTTACGAGCTGTTAATTCTCCTGGCTCTGATGGCTTTAGCATACTTTGCTAATTTCAGAAAGCAGTTCCATGCTGCTCTGTGTGAAATAATCCTACTCATATGGTTCAGGAAAAGGTAGCGAAAGATGCAAGCTTTCTCTGGGGCCCTATGTTTGTTGCTTTGGTCAATCTTATAATTATCCCACAGTGGCTAAAATGAGAAAAATACACACTTAAACAAACATACATGGACATATATATGTGTGTGCGTGTGAGCATGGACGTGGGTGTTTATTTAAGTGTGTGTATCTGTACATATGCCTATCTATAAATACAGGCCTATTTCTAGGGATAGTAATGCAGATATATATATATCTAGTAACAGACAGACATTTTTCCTAACGCTTTCTAATGCATAGTTTCTTACATGTTCCTCTGGTTGCATCTGTTCAGATTCTGTCCTACTTGGGAGTCAGCCCACAATCTCCTTTCATAACGTTGGTTAAATGCAGCTGTTACTGGTGATGTAAAGATGTTGTTACCCAGGGGAAGACATAATAATAGAAAACAATCTCCCTCTAAAGACGACTAGTCTATCTTGCCAAATTCCCCAATTCTGACATCTCTTAACATAATTACTTCAAAAAGAAAAATAATCAAAGGAAGGTTTATTAATACCAGTGCTTCAGAGCCACTCTTGGGTGTGAAAGCCAAGAGGCCTTCCTCGCTCTCTGGAAGTCATCATCCAAATGAGAAATAAAAGATGATTATTCCTTTTCTTTTTGTTTTATTTCCAGATTGCTTTTCATTCCAGGAGCCCCAAGAGACCCACAGCGTGTATGCGTTGCTTCACTTGTTACTAAAATGAAGCCACCTGTATGGTAAAACAAGGCAACTAGATGACCACATGCAGTTATGTCACTGTGAGATGAGTGCAGGGCTGGACTGAGGAAAGCAACATCTTGCAAATACAAGGTTAATAATGATTATCACAGTGAGTAATATATACTGTTGGAAAGCATTTGTTAATCAAGATACAATTCTAAAACTGGGGAAGCACAAGAAGAATGTGGACCTGTTGAAGCGAGTCCAGAGGAAGCCACAAAGATGCTCTGAAGGCTGGAGCATCTTTCCTATGCTGAGAGACAGGCTGAGAGAGCTGGGCTTGTTCAGCCTGCAGAAGAGAAGGCTCTGGGGAACCCTTAGAGCAACTTCCAGTGCCTAAAGGGGCCTACAAGAAAGCTGGAATAGGGGCTTTGGACAGGGACAGGTAGGGATAGAACAAGGAGTGATGGGACAAGGGGGAATGGCTTTAAACTGACAGAGAGGAGATTTAGATGGGATCTGAGGAAGAAGTTCTTACCTGTGAGGGTGGTGAGGCCCTGGCACAGGTTACCCAGAGAAGCTGTGGCTACCCTATCCCTGGCAGTGTTCAAGGCCAGGTTGAATGGGGCTCGGAGCAACCTGGTCTAGTGGAAGGTGTCCCTGTCCATGGAAGGGTGGTTTAGAACTGGATGAGCTTTAAAGTCCCTTCCAACCCAAACCATTCTACAATTCTATGAGAAGCAGTAATTTTCCAAGTACGAGTAGGCGTTGAGTGTAAAAATGCAGTTTTCTGCATCATGACACCTCATTGAATATCTGTCCATTAGGAAGCACAGTCCATGTTCCTTATCTGTGCAGTGACCACTCAGGGGACACAGACAGAGACAGGTACATGAAACCCAGGACAACAGACTGCTTTCAGCCTTTTTTACCAGCCTGAGGGTGGTGGTCTTTATTTCCTCCTTGTGCTAGTAAAAAATAGACAACTCTCTTCTTCCCTGTGCCCTTCTCCTACAGTTTGACCTTGACCAAGTCCTAGCTGCCAGCATGGGACCTCTTTTCCCTAAGGGAAATCTAGGAGAGTTGCTTGGATGGAGAAGTCTGCAGCAGAAGACTCCCACCTCAGGACATGGCTGAGAGGGGTTAAACAGGGGAGACAATCACTTCAGAGAGTTTAAGAAGTTGTGCAACTTAGAATCATAAAATTATAGGATAGTTTGGACTGGAAGGGACTTTCAAAGGTCATCTAGTCCCACACCTCTACAATGAGGAGGGACATCTTCAACTAGTTCAGGTTGCTCAGAATCACATCCAGCCTGGCCTTGAATGTCTCCAGGGACTGCACATCTACCACCTCTCTGGGCAACCTGTGCCAGTGTTTTATCTCCCTTGAGGTAGAAAATTTCTTCCTCACATCCAGCCTGAATTTTCCCTCTTCTAGTTTAAAAGCATTACCCCTCATCCTATTGCAACAGGTCCTCAGAGCCTTCTCTTCTCCAGGCTGAACAATTCCCACCCTCTCTGCCTTTCCTCACAGGAGATGTGCTCCAGCCTTCTGATCACTTTTGTGGCCCTCCTCTAGACCGTCTCCAACAGGTCCATATCTAAAGCTCTTAGTGTGAGCAAGATTTTAATGACTCCAACACCTACTCCAGAAACCTCCCAGAAATATCTTGGGGCTAAAATAGTTGTTTTCACTATATGGACTGGGAAAATGTAAGTCCCAGCAAACTTGATCTAAATGTCAATGTTGTCAGGCACTGAGACAACATGCTTTGCTGTTAAGTAGCTGGAGTAGTACCGGGTGTACACAACCTTGTCTGTTCCTTGACTGTGTGATATAAAGCATGCAGATGTTCAAATAACATCTTTCCTCACTAAACAACTTCATTCATATGTTGCTTCACTGCTGAGAAAAAAAAAAAAAAAAGGCAAAACAACCCCTATGCTGTGGTTGGATTTAAAATTAAGAACATTCTCCCAAAGGGACTGTGTATCATCCTCAAGCCTGCTCCCCACTGTGAAGCTTGTGGTTCGATCTTTATCTTCCACTGTCTGAAAATAACCCGTGCTGCAAATGATCACTCCCTAATGCCATATCCAAGGAGGACATCTTCCAAAGTACCACTGAGAAAACAAAGGTTTCTGCTCAAATCTTTGCAAATTACAGAAATAGAGTGGCAACCTCATGTGGGTAGAAATGTCTTTCTCTGAGAAATGAGGTCACATCCTCTTAGGTGACTCCACTGACACCTTTGCTGGCACGTTAGCATGGAATTGCTTCTGTGATGTACCCAGCTTGGGAGGCATTCAGTAGTACCACAGAGTCCCAGCTGGGCTCAGACACAGACAGAGAGGTAGGAAATTTCTGCCAGCTATTATTTTGCCAATGACCTGAATTTGTGTAAAAATAAGGCACATGGATATGATGTATTGATAGGCAACACCTCCTTGCCCCCCTCCTCCCTCCTTTTTTTTCCTCCATGTGCTAAGAATCCTTTCTCTAACTTTGGACTGATGTCCCTGTTTCAAAATTGTGACTACACCAGAATTAGTTCAAGATCCTTTCTTATGTGTTAATTTGCTTTAGCAAAGGATTTTGTCGCTACCCATCTCCAAAGAACAGACTATGTAAAAACCTCTGATCCTTCATTTATACCTCTCAACCAGAGATCTATTAATCACCTACAGAAACAGGATTGCTACCAGTTTGATTAACACCTTTTCTTGGCTGTTTGTACATCTCCTACCACAGACAAGCATATAAACATTGGAATTATTGGTAACAATCTGGTAGCAAAATTATTGCCTGGTGGGGAAGAGGAAGCTGCAATGCATGGAACAAGCTCCAGCCACTTCTTAGTGTCCCTGAGCTCGTTTCAAGTTTCCCTAAGATCTCTTTACAAATGGGATCATGGCAGGTGGAAGAACCCTTTCTGGCTTTGAGGACAATTTCAAATTCAAATAGTTCCGCATCAAAACAAAGATGTGGCTTTGGCAAGCTTGGACATAGTTTCCAAGAGGAGGCAGCAAACTATAGCTCATCAAGGGTTTTAAATGAGAAAATGCTCCTAGTGTTATCCATGGATGAGGCCAACACTTCATGCTCCACGCACAAATGCAGTTGCCTACCCTTTCCCTCGTCTCGTTGGTGAGAAACTTGGCACATTCACTGTAGTTTGCCCAGGTGCGGTTGTTGCCTGGGACCAGCTCCCAGCTCCCGTTCAGGTCACACCGGCGATAAGCATGGCCTTTGGGAGAGAAATGAGGAGAGTAAACAGGAGTAGACCTGATAGAGCAGGAAAAGCTTCTTCCAGGGTGGTTCCTATCAACCTTGATGCCCCCTGCCTGCTTTGAAGCTCAGCTGCAAGAACACAGGTTCCATCTCCTTGGCAACTTTATCAATTATCTAGCTGAGAAACACCAGAGAGCTAATGAAAAGTTGCACTTAGTTTAGGTTAAGATATAGGGTCTACAAACCAAGGAGAGATGCTTTAAAAAGTGCCAATGCACAAAATCATCCTCACAGTTGCAGCTTTCTCTATGAAAATAAGCAGTAATCTGTATTATGCTGCTCTTTTTTTTTTTTTTACAGATTCAGTGCATCTTAAGATAGATTTTAATATAGCTACCCTTCACATGATGATGACGAAAGAAGAGAAGGCAAAGTTTCATCTTAGGTTTCAGCTGACAGATGAAAGCATCCATGTGCAGAGTTTTAGGCTGGTGGGTATCATTTCATGAACTGTGTGTAAGAAGTTACACATCACAGTTAACAGGCATGAAACCAGTCGACAGATCTGTCTGTCCTGTGACTACAGAGAGCTCATACAGACCTCTGCACCTCAATCAGTCAGTCTTAATATGACTCCCACACTAGCTGATTTGACCAGTGGGTATCAGTGCAGTGCAGAACCTGTGCCATGTTGGATTGTGAAGAGAAAAAGGATGGATTGCCTGTTCCTCTTGGCTTCTAGTGTGAAGTGCATTTTCAGTCCCTCTGTGAGAGGTCATCAGCCAGGGGTTAAGCTGGCTCAGCTCACAGACCCTTCTAGAAAAGTCAGGACAGACTATGAGCAACTGTGGTGCACTGGAATATCATTACTTGTTTTCTGAAAAGAGCATCAGTACTCTGTGGGAGTATATAGTCTTAATTCCCTAATTTTTCAGCCTTTAGGTGCACAGCTTTCCCTGAGAAAAGAGAATGCTTTAGCTTTGAAAATACACTGAGGAGCGAGTGTACTTCAATTGCTTCTGAAAACATGCACAGACTTTGCGGCACCACAAGCAAGCCAAGAAATGTGCTGCCTGAGGGAAAGTGAGATGGGGAGGAATTCACATGTTCTGGTTACTGGCGCTGTTCTCAGAAGCCCACCGTAGGGGTCTGGGCAGAGATCAGGGGCTAGAATTAACAAACGCCTGAGGAATATAAATTGGAAGAATATCTTGCAGGTTTCTATTGGTATGCAGTTCGCAGCCTCAAACACATACAGATTTGTAATGCTGCAAGACTACCAAGTTGTAAGCTTGCAATTGGTGCTTATAACCCTAATTAGACACCCCAATCAGTGCCTAACCCCATTATAGTCTGGGTTGGACAGATGGGAAACTTGTCATTGTCTAGGTTAAAACAGAGCTTTTCTTTCAGCATAAAACCTAATGGCTGTTTCTTTACTTCCCTTTCTCTGGCTTTCCTCCTGATTGGGAGGGAGTCACTGTGTCATAAAACAGGGATGCTAAAGAGGATTTTAATTTTCTGATTCCCAGGCCTCCCATTGCTGCAGCTTACCAGGCTTTGCTGACACTAAAGTCAACACATACCTTTGTGATTGAAGTCATAGATGTACTCAGGACATGGCATAGCCACCACTTTGCCTGGCACACCTTCAGGCCAGCAGACGATACCATCCCACTCAGGAAGACAGAAGCCATCTGTGGAAGAGACACAAAGATAAAGAGGAGTCATTGAACTTCCAGAGTCCTGCTGTTTGGAGAAGGCTGTCCTTAAAAAAGCCAGCAATACTGTCACTCAGTTCAAGAAAACTGCTCTTAGTCATTAGTGCAAATCTTCTTCTTAGTGTTTAGCTCCAGAAGGTACAACATCTCACAAGTTTTATTTCAGAAGGACAGGTTCCCCAACATTGGACACTTTTAAGATTCGGTTGGACAGGGTGCTGGGCCATCCAGTCCAGATCATGCTTTGCCAAAAAGTTGGATGAGGTGATCCTTGAAGTTGCTTCCAACCTGGGATTCTAGGATTCTATGGGATAATACCTGATGGGAGGGATCAACAATTTTGGAAAGCTTCTTTCCCTTGTGGGCTGGAAGAAATGAAAATGGGGCAGGACAGCAGAGTGGAGAACAAGAGGACCTGAGCAGTCAGGACTCTGTAGACTGATGTGAGACATGGAGAAACCCATATGAGTTTGGTTATGTATAGCCTTGATATGGCAGCACATAGAATCATAGAACAGTTAGGGTTGGAAAGGACCTCAAGATCATCTAGTTCCCACCCTCCTGCCACAGGCAGGGACACCTCACACTAAACCATCCCACCCAAGGCTTCATCCAACCCGGCCTTGAACACTGCCAGGGATGGAGCACTCACAACCTCCCTGGGCAACCCATTCCAGTGTCTCACCACCCTAACAGGAAAGAACTTCCTCCTTATATCCAATCTAAACTTCCCCTGTTTAAGTTTTAACCCGTTACCCCTTGAACTGTCACTACATATCTGAGCCTACGCTAGCAAGGAGCTGGATTATGCTGTGGCTACATTACAGTGAGGCTCAAAGCTACCAGTTCAGGGAAGGTACTCATGCCCATGGAGTGGGAAGGCTGTGATTTAATATCTACATACCATTAATCCAAATTCAGCTGTAATTTTAACTCGTTATTTACACCAGCTGGTGCTATGCTATACCACAATGTTCTGTTGCTTTCTCAGATGTGCTTGTGTATCTGCATTTGGGTGCTCTTTTAAGTAACATTAAGACTAGCAAGAATCTATAAAGAGGTGTCTGTAGCACTATTTCTAACCCTAAATAGAGAATATTTCATTACCTTGCCTCATAAGGTGTGAAACAATGGAATTTCTGTTTCGTAAAGATTTGCATCCTTTCCCATCTGACAGCCTTTTTGCTTATGACTTTGCCATTCTCCCTCTACCTCTATTTTCCTACGATTACATCATGGTGCAAGATGCAGTGCAATCATGCACTGATTGATTTGGAGCTGTGCTCATGCTAACTGGCTGGCAGTGCATGCACACTAATTGACCAGTTGCCTGCCGCCACGAACAGGGTGACATGGCTGAGCTTTCCCAGCTTCCCCATGTCTGCCCTTTTTCCCCAAACCTTTTTTTCTTTTTTGAAAATTGGCAAGTATATAAGTACATATTGTAATTTTGCAATTATCCAGAACTTAAGTAAAAATCAAGCAGGTCTTTTAATGACCCATAATTATGAGAAGCTGAGAAGCTTTGCTTCTCTCTTCACAATGAGGTACTAGCCGATCATCCAAGGCCTCCAAGTTATGTCCTATGTGGGCTAAGAGGGTCTTCAAGGAGCTCTGCAGCCCGTGGGATTTGCCACCAGCTTCTGAAGCAGCTGAGATACCAGTGATAGAGACAGACTCCTCTGGGAGATGAGTGCTCACTCTCCCATCAGTCTCATCTTCCTCATTGTTCATTCTTTCTGCAAGGGACAAAGCCAGAACTTATCCACATTTAGAAGTGCTGAGAAATCCTCCAGGCATCTCGAAAACTGTGGAACGTGACCTCATTTTCAACACGGCTTTAAAAAGAGGGAACTCAAACCCTGTTCTCCACCTCTTTTATCCTTCCAGCTTGTCAACCACCCATTTCTTGCAACTTTTCACCCATAATCTTCCAGTTCCAAAAGGGAGCAAGTTCCAATTCAGATGCAGATGTTCAACATGGGCAGGTAGGACTCTGCACCCAAACCTAACCTGGTGTTTACATATGCCTTTGTGTTGGCCTGCATTAGCTGCACCTACCAATTAAAACCCAGCTGCAGTAGAGGATTTTAAGAGCAAAAACCAGTGAATCTACCCGAGGTCTGGTTTCAGAACTGCCTCTGCCCTCTGTACCCATGGCAGCTGATGGAGGAATTTATCAACAGCCTACAAAGTGTCTGTCTGACAGAGAGGAATTATATGTGAATCAAAATAAAATGAAACAGACTGCTCTTATCTGCAAAAGAGCTCGGCTTGAAAAGAAATGATAAGCATGGCCAAGATCTCAACATGTTTGATTACTACCAAAGCTAGTGCCTTAGCAATCGTTCAACCAAACTGCAATTTATCCTTTATAATGAAGGTATTTTCACAAGATTAAATTAGGATCCAGGATTGTTTTAAAGACCTTTAGCTGGTATTGTACCCTCTAGGGTCAGAGCTGACAGTGATCAATTCAGTTTGCTGGGATTTCAGGGTATGAAAAACAACAGAAAAACTCTAACCAGCTGATTTCTTATGCTGACAAAGAGGACCCAACTAATCACTGCCTATCTTCTAAAACTTTGACTGGGAGTGAGGATAGGGTTGCTAAACTCCTCAGTATTGTTTTCATAAAAAAGAGGAAGAAGCTTATTGCATTTGCTCCACTTCCAGTCACATCAGAGGAAGACTAATACTAGATTTCCTATTCATGATATTTCCTATTCATGGAAACCAGGAAAGCCCTTCCCTTTGGCTCATTATGTTGCAGGATTACTTACATTGTGAAAACTGGTTTATTTATTTTCCAGTTCTCTGGAAGGATCAAAATAAAAAGGAAAAAAGTAGCCCACAGAATTTGGATTAGGATAAAATGTTATTGTCTCAGGTGTTGTTTTTTTTTGCAGACAAGAAAGTAAATGAAGGTTTAATTTAGCACTCAAAGTGGTCTTACCTAAAATAAAACCAATTAGGTTTACAAATAAATAGATTTGAGTAAACTTGAAAATGAATGCTGGGGAGAAACATCACTGAGGAGAAAATGTCATGCTCTGAAACGCTGGGAGAAAAAACTCGCACTTTTCTATGATTTTCAGAATAGCTTACAAAGGCCAGCCTCCACTTGCAAGTAGTTTCATTTAGTATCATACTGCAATATTTGTCCACAAAATATTAATGTGGAAAAGTATCTGATGGGTATGCCCTCCTTACAGTGTAAACATACACACACACACACATTTGAAATGGACTCATTCAAAGGAAAACAATGCTTTCTGGATAACAGAATATACAATTGTTTCTTTTGGGGTACTTTGATCCCCACAATCCTTGCAAAAGGCAGAGGACACCTCTGGACTGGTGTTTTATCATGTGGACAATTTGGGAAGCCATCAGCTGCCCTAAAAAAATTGGAAAAAATAAAATAAAAATCAGGTTTGCTGCCTCTCACTGCATCTGAAATATTTTATTGCCTCTGTGTATTGACCCATGGAATTGATTCATTTAACCTGATTAGGGTTTGGTGGGAATCGATCTTCAGAAAGCATCCAAGAAAAGATGCAAATGAATCTGTCATTGTTACCATGAACTGTTGCAACACAGAAAAACCTCTGTAGCCTGCTCTCCATCTCTCTGTCATCCCCTGTCTCTCTCTCCCCACTCTGTGCTTGGAAAACACGTTTCAGCCAGATTTGAAGGAGGGGTAAGACATCTCAGTCTGCCAATTTCATGGTGATAGATGATCAGGAAAGAGCAGGTGAGCATTTGGCGTCTGCCACCTGGCAACCAGCCTTTGCCAACTGACTAGCCAACTGTCACATGCATAACTTAAAATTAGGCACAGCATGGCTGTTTCTTGCCAATCAAGGGTGCCATAGGTAAGGCAAGGGGAGAGGAATTGGGTTGGGAAGAAGGACTGACAACTACTAGTTTGTAGTAGGGGGAAGCTGGAGAGAACATCAACAGGTCAAGCCAGGTGCCTCTGGATCTCCTGGTTGCAGAAAGAATTGAAAAGTTTCTAGATTCATTGAAACTCTTGGAAAACATTTTTCAAAATGGAAATATTGGACCAGCCATGCTTTCTGACTGCTTGATCCACTTTGCTGGATTTTAACACAGCCAAAAACTTTTTCTCCCCTCTGTACATGCCTGTTGTCCCATACAGTAGCCCCACTGTCCTCTCACTCCTTCCTCCAATACCTCTATTTTTCCGTCTAAGGAGACAAACCATCAACCTTCTGACGGGACAAGGGGTAATGGCTTTAAACTAAAAGAGCATTTATTCAGACTAGGTATGAGGAAGAAATTTTTTACAATGAGGGTGGTGAAGCACTGGAACAGGTTGCCTCGAGGGTAGTAGATGTCCCATCCCTGGAACAATTCAAGGCCAGTTTGGAGAGGGCTTTGAGCAATCTGGACTAGTGGAAGGTGTCCCTGCCTGTGGCAATGGGGTTGGAACTAGATGAGCTTTAAGGTCCCTTCCAACCCAAACCATTTTATCATTCTGTGACTCCCCACATCCCTTCCTTACTCCCTCACCCAGTCTCCTCTGGTCCACCCAGCCATGTGGCACTTTATCATTAATTTCACCAGCTTGAGACTACTGGGACCAAATTCTACACCTCTTGCTTCCAGCTTTCTCCTGTTTTACATACTCTAGAGGTCACCTAATGACTGATCTGATTATACAGTGAGGAGAGAAAATACCATATATTTCATTAGTATTGTCCTGGAATCCAAACAAGGCTTTTCTTTTTGTTTGTTTTCCCAAATATTTCCTCCAACGTTTTTTTATTGGTTTATAAAAACATTAACAGCACTAACAACTTGGCTTCTCTCTGTTGTTTTTCTTTTCCCCTGGTCATTTCTCAAAAGAAATCTACACTGAGTTACAAGAAGAAATCTGAAAAACGGCGAGGAGTTTCAGGAAAGCAATAAAAAAAATCTGAAAGCTGACAATTTTTCCTGATGGTTATGTTTGAAAATAAAATTTAAAAAAAACTTACAACCTTTTTTATAAGCTGTCATTATATATATATAAAAAAAAAAAGCACCACTTGCAAGCAGTGTGCTTTTGGCATGCTAAATAAAAGTCAGTCTCTCCTGGGACACTTAACAATATTTAGAAGCTTAGATAATCAGAAGGGATATGGTTCATCCTAACTGCCAACAGAAAAGCTCTCAAAAAATTCTCTTTTAGGTGAAAAAATAATTTGAAGGTTCAAATATGCTGTTTGGGTTGATACAGGTGAGTAGGTTTGGGACACAGAGCTACATGTTCTAAGGAACCTGGGAATGCAAAACAGGTTTTCTTTGGAAGAAACAGTAGGATTCACTGAAGACGTAAGTCAGAAGGAATTCATAAACTTTCAAGAAAACAAGAAAATCTTACACATATCCCACATCCCAAGCATCTTGGATGTGTATCAGTCATTCAGGCAATGCTTTCTCAGGCATTTATGTATGCCGGTGAAGCTCCTCTAAATTCAGAGCCATAACTCTCATGGATGGAGACAGGGAAGGTGGGAATTGTGCCAGGGTTTCTCATTGTTTAGAGGACAGGACTGACCACTTTAGTGCTGAAGAAATTAGTTTTGTCGGACAACACCAGTAGCTGGAAGTGATGCAAGAACTTTTTCTCTTCTAGAAGCTTTGCAGATGGCTCATCCTGGTGTCTCCCCTTCTGTCTCCATGGTTTGATACAAGTTCAGGGAGACAGAGCAATTGTACTCATGGAGAAAGTGAGTATCAGTGACCAACACAGTCCCTGACTACAAGCCTATCACAGGCAGGTAAATGAGGGTGGTAAAAGACAGCTGCTGAGGCAAGAATTAAAGGTTTGTCTTTTAAGACTTATTGTGCTTTTTCATCCCTTAGTAGCTGCTAAAAGAGATTTCACAGGACCCAGGATGTCCTTGCTACTGGTGAAACAAAATAACCTCTCTGGGGAAAAGCTCCTAAATTCCTTTGCTGGAAAGGAAGGAAAGAAGTCTTCCAGCAATTTGGAAAGACTGGTAGGGTGGAAAGACTTTTTGGTGCCCTGGAGGAGAATAAAAGTCTTGGTCTGCTTAATCCAACAAGAGAGAATGAGAAAGAAGGTTTTTCTCATCCTACTGGTAAGCACTATGAATGGACATGAGCTACAGAAGTGCAAAAGGAGGCAAAAATAATGAGATGTAAACTGGCAGTGAACAGAGCTTATACTGGAAATTAAAAGAAGTGTCTATCCTTCAGATGAATAATGTTTGTGATGAGGCCAGTAAGTTCTATTTCCCTCAGTGACTTTTAAATGGTATTAAAGCAAAGGGAGGCTGTTGCATGAATGGGGCTAGGAGGAAAGCACCATGTCACTTGCAGCTTTCTCTGCCACCCTTGTGCTGGGACAGGTCAGTGCATCTTCATCTTACTTCAGTATCGCGTATGCTGCTGTCTTATGGTCAGCATAGTCACCTGTGCTCCCCAAAATCATCTCAGTTTTCAGGCTGGCTATCTACCTTTACTCCAGGTCTCAGAAACCATCTTACTTATACCAGAGACAATTACTTCCAAGGGCAGAAGAAATTTTAAACCAGTCCAGATTACTATGTCCTTCCATCCCAGGTACAAAGATGCCAACAGACCTCCCAGTGTAATTCTGCACTCATCCCTTGAGACACCCAGCTCATTGCTTCCTCGAGACAAACTAAGCCATGGCAGAGCTGATCCTCTCTTTCTGCCACTATATCCCTGTACCAGTAAGGGTCTCTAGTCTCCTGAAGCATTTCCTATAAGGCTGTTTTTCACTTCTCAGCCCATCATTCCAGCTTGTTCAAATCCTCAGCTTCAGCTGAAGGCAGCCCCAAGGGGTCAGACAACATCGAAATACAGACTTCTCTCTGAGGGACATGTGTTGGGAGAGATGGTGCTAAATGCTGCCTTCATCCACTGCCTTCCCAGGGCTGTGCTTGAGCAAGGATGCAGGTCACCACCAGACAGCTCCTCCTTATCCAGCTCTGCAGAGGACTTACCACCACCGCAAAATAAGCACTCTGAGAAGATGAGGCATGTAGTGTCAGCTCACCATCTAAGCAGAAGTTACCAGCGCCTCACTGAAATGCACTGAGTGGCAAGTTCCTCTAATATCAATCGCAATAGGACATATACCTATCAGATATAGGTCAGAAAATCTGATTTACTTCTCTGCATGTGCATGCCATTTATCACAGACCATCTTTGCCCATTTTCTAAGACTAGACTGTAAAATACTCCAGGCAGGGTGTGTGCCTCAGTTCCTGAGGTGTCTGAAGGTTACTATTATAGGGTACCCATTCATCTCACCATTGCTTGGACTGTCATGAATACTGCCTTACAGTAATACCATACTACAGAGTAGTTATAGCAGCACAAATTACTTTAGTTTTAGAACAAATGTGCCTTGCAACTCTCCTTAGCCCTTGAGGGTTGAAGTCTCGGGGCATAGAAATGTAGTCATTATTAGAAGCCAATATGATATTCAGGATGGAGTAAGCAAATGCTCTGTTTGATGCCTTTGCTGTGGGACTTGCTTTTGAAGCCCAGGCACAGAGTGCTTTCTGAAAGGGCTGCATCACATGCATCTCTTGTTTTGTTTTTTCTTCATTTCTGCTTCCCCACCTGAGCCTTGTCAGAAATCCCAGGTTGCCTTGGTGGGAGAGAGAGGAAAGGAGAGGCATATTGTGGCTGTGCCTGCTCACTGCTCAGACTGCATCCCCAGGGTGCAATGGAGGCTATTCTCTCCTGCCTGCTACTTTTCCCTTGCCTCCTCCCTCCTTTCTTTCTCCCCCAGACTCAATTCCAATTTCTGTGCAAGTGGTACATGCATGTGGAGAACACATTAAAACCATCTGTGAGACTGCCTGGCAGCTGGATAAATGCAAACACGGTCTTGAGGTGTTTATCTAGGGGTATGGAATATAAATCAGCCCGACTTATTCTGGCACCATGCAAGGCACCAGGGAGACCACATTTGGAATATGGTGTGCAATTGTGGTCACTCTATTACGGGAAGGACATTTGGGGGATTGGAAACAGGCAGGGAGGAGCAACCAAAAAAATGACCCAGCATTCTGGGACAGGAAGAGGAGAAAGGGAGGCTTGGAGGACCAGTGGCTCTGTACAGGGGTATTTGGTGTTGCAGATGTATTGCAAACTTGGCTGTCAGAGCATGTGTGTATGAGCACGTACATACACATATGTATAGGTGGGTATTCCTGCAGGGAAGGGTGTGTATTGTTGTTGACCTGTGCTGTGCAGTTAGGGGGAGGATGTGTCTATTCTGGGGAAAGATGCTCCTCATGCATCCAAGGGCATTTGCATGGGTTGCTGGGGACATACAGTGGAGTTGTGTGCAGTGTGTCCTGTGCCAGTGCACGCAGCTCTGAACTTCTCTGTGTGTATGGGTTCTGTGTGCTGACCAGCTGGAGGGGAGGGTAAGGAGAGGGAGGGGATGGAGGGAGAGAGGGGTGGATGGAGGGCCAGAGGGATGATGGATAGATACAGGTTCTGCTTGTTACTACTCAGAGACCTTTGTTGGTCTGTGTAACTGCTCAGTGGGCAGAATACCCCTTGCATGCTCAGCCCTTAGAGGGGAAAGCTCCTGAGACCTGTTCTTCCTTTGCACTGCAAGACTTATATGGCTACCTAGTAGGCATTTCTTAACAGGATTGGAAGTCCTTGACCTATAAACCTTTAAGGTAGAGGCCAGCTGTTGGTAGTTTCTATCTCTTGCTAGCTCTAATTCAAGCATGACTGGCAAGCAGCCATCTGTGAAGAGCTGCAAGCCCTTGCAAGTCATCATAGTCTTCTGTCTTGAATGGTAGCTGTGGTAGATGGGTTGGATGGAAGATGACATCTCTCTCTAGGGTTCAGTGCTTCTTTGATTCATCCTAGAACCACAGATGCCATGAATCTGAACTTCCCCCTCACAGTCTTGTCTGTTCTGCTATCTTGAAAGGTCTCCTGGTCCATGCTGGTCTCCACACAGTGTCCAATGGAGCAGTGACAGCTGTCCCAGGCCAAAACTGTGCTGGGAGCATGCTAACAAGGGGTGGTTTGATGTTTGCATGACCGAATTTAGACCAATATTCTGGCCCTACACCATAGAGCCACAGGGACTGAGAGCAAAAAACAGTAGAAAGAGAAGGGGAAAAAAAACCAACCCAAACCCTAGCAAACCAAAATAAAAAACAATAGCAGAAACAAGACAGAAAGTGTAGGAGGAGATATGGGTTTATAGTGGTCTGGGTGTTTAGAGCAAATCCTGAGTGCCCTGGATGCCTTTGTCTCCCTTAACTTCTAAACCACCTGAGGCTATTCAGAACCCCTGAGGAGATCCTGGCAGGCTGGATGATCAGAGGATGGTGCTTGAGCCTCTGGAGAGAAAACCAGGAGCAGATCCTCAGCTTCTGCAAGCCCAAAGAGGGCCTGGGCTTAGGTATAGGTCCTTTAGGGACAATTAAGCCATAAACTCAGTTGCACAACCCACGTACCTTAGGTAAATACACACAGCTTCTCAACTAAAAATAAACCCTTCTCCCTAGCAAATAGGTTTATTTACTATAAAAACAAGCCATCTCAAAGGAAGCTGGAACACCTAGGACTCTGAGAAAGGATTGCCGATGGCCTTTGCTAATAACAGGTTTGTGTAAAAATCTTTCTTCTCCCACAAAATGCCCCATCTCCTTTTCCAAACCAGGGAAAGACAGGCTTTTAATTCATGGGTGAAAAAAAAGAAAAAGAAAAAAAAAAGCAGGTCTGATGGCATATGGCTGGGAATTTCACTTCATCCCCTTCCAGGTTTAACTTTGGGGTGGCATCAGGCTGCCCACCGTGCCTGAAATGTAATATTTGTGTACATAGAACAGAAATTTTAGGGTTTCCTGTTCTTTCCAAAAGGCTTTCATCTAGAGACTAAAATTACAGAAAAAAGGGGGAGAAAAAAAAAAAAAAGGAAAGAAAAGAGGAAAGGAAGCCAAATGCTTGTGGGGACAGGTTTGGGTTGTTTTTGTTTGGTTTTGTTTGTTTTAATATTTTGGGTCTGTGTCCCTCACTGCCTTAGCCAGAAGCAGCAGATGATGCACACATTCTGAGAGAGGGGTGCATGGAATCCCACTGGACTGGCTCAGCCCTGTCTCCCTGTGGCACAGGTTCATGTGGGGCTGTACCCATGTCACCCCGTGGATCAGAGTCCATAGCAGGTTCTTAGGCTCAGAGATATGCTTGGAAGGTGGGCGGGGGACAGATGACACTGTCTATATAATCTATCGTAGGGGTACAAGAGGAAGCTCACCCTCCATTAGCTAGCCTAAAGCGAAAAGTTAACCTTTTTAAAGGGAGAAAAAAAGGAATTTTGAATCTTTACACATAAACAGGAATACATTATTGCTAAAGAAAGTTTAGAATTGTATTAAATTTTTATCTTTTCATTTGCTAGGACTTTCTTTTGGACTATCAAGACTGCTAACAATCATACATATAGTAACCACATGTTTCCACTCTCCAGAAATGCTTGGCATGTCTATTATTCACTCTGATGCTCCTTAGTCCCTAATTCAACTCTTGAGATGCATCTCAGACACATATCTAAATAAACTGCATCTGGTTTATTTCAAGTGAACAAAATATAGCTGAACCATATTAGCAGATAACATATATCTGAGTACTACTTTTGACAGCTAATTGCATAGGGCAGGAATCAGATGGAAGTTAAACACATGACAGTGAACATTCCTTCCAGACTCTGGAAGCCTCTTTCCAATAAACATCTCTTTCCAGTCTCTACAAGATGGGTGGACACCACTACACTCTCCATACTCCCAATCAACTGTATTCTTTCTTCACAACATGCAGTTCTAGTTTTATTATATTTTTATATTTATTTATTATACTGGGTATTACGGCCATTTTTAGTAGCTGGAGGTACATTAAAGATCAGCTCTTTGGCACAAAGACAAAGCCAGTATTGGTCAAGCTTGTGAAGGTGCAGGCTGATTAGGAGAACAGCATAACCATCCCTGGTCACTCTGGTAGGAGTTACGCTGGAAACAGCTGTCTTTTGGCACTGCACTCTGAGGAACATGGCACTTGCTAATAATTGTGCAGGCTGAGGAAAATTGTGGACTTTATAAAACTGAGAAAGTAAAAAACAGCAAAGGGAAAAGGACAACGCTAAGTGGAACAGATGGGAGACCAAGGTCTTCCTGCTTCCAGAGGATGGTGGAGCTTTATTCAAAGTACTTATCTCTTCTGGGCTGGCTGCTTCCTGGTAAAGAGTTCATGAAGTCCATGCACAGCCAGGATCACATTTTCTGCTCAAAGAACCAGTTCTAGTGCATGTCTCTATGCCAAATCCAAGTCTGTGATGGAAGAATGATGTACAGAAACCACCTCAAAATCTCATTTCCCCTCTTGGGGGCAAGCAGGATTTCTGTACACACAGGTTCCTCCCGTGGTGTGTTGTCTTGTGTTAACCTGTGAAGCCATTTCTAGTCTGCTATTGCCAAGTAAACGCACTAGGAGTTGGTAGCTGCAAGGCAAAAGAGTGAACAGCAAATATCAGCTCAAAAATCGAGGTTCAGTGCTGATCCAGGCTACCTCATTTCTAAAGGCCCATGGATATGTCTGACATCTTAATTTTTCCCTTTGTAAAATACTGATTGAATGAATAGGGGGTGGAGAGGGAGGAAGGGGAGGAGAAATAAGCTGCAGAGCTGAACTGTGGAAGAAATCAGTGAATCTGAGATAAATCAATGTCCTCACTAAACCGAATAGGAATCTGCCAGTTCATACCAGGAAAAGAAGTGGTCCATGAAATGTACTCAGCAATGAGATGTACAAAA
Source organism: Lathamus discolor (assembly GCF_037157495.1). NCBI lineage: Eukaryota > Metazoa > Chordata > Aves > Psittaciformes > Psittacidae > Lathamus > Lathamus discolor. The sequence continues at coordinate 58,993,754 of NC_088885.1, read as the reverse complement.
GAGGAAGAGAACCCAGGTACCCACTGCACTGCAGGAAATTTCGAATGCGTTTTCTTTATTTCAAAACAAACCTGGAGACTTTAAAGTGTGAACGATGATGAAAGTTTTGAGTCTCAGTCAAGTGGGATTTATCCAAAGATTTTTGTCAGTTTCTGTCCACCTGGATTTGAATCTTTGTAGTCTCACCTTGAATTCCAGGACAAAAGGAAATGTGGTTTGTGGCTTGTGCCCTGGTTGAAGAGGAAGTAGATGAGCATCCAAATCTTGGCTCTGCCACAGACTCTCCTTTGAGATTGGAGGCGAGGCGTTGAATATCCCCGTGCGTCAGATCCCAAGAATGAGGTCACAAGCCCTAACAGGCTTTCATGCCAGCTTGCATGATATTTCTATCTAAAAACATTAAAAAATAATAATCAAGGTGTCCCAAATTCTCTCTCAGCTTCCTAAAACACAGATCAATTACCTGTGGAGTGGAATAAATCATCACACTGGGCTGCGATCACACCCAGGCAGAGGCAGGATCCAAGCAGCCCTCTGCCAGGTGGTATCTGGCAGCTTCTGATGAACAGGAGTAGACATGGGTGAGCGCAGGACAAGATCCGATTGCATTAAGTGCATGCATACACCCCTTGATCTAAAGTGGGCCTGCATGGGAGCAGGGAGACAAGGCAAGGGGGAATAAATCAGTTTGGATTTTCAAAACCTCTTGATATTCATTCAGCATGTAATGCTCAATGTAGTACTGCTAACACCAACACCTTTCTTTCCTGGCACTGTTCCTTTCACTGTGATGGCTGTGTTTATGTGGCTGCATTATGATCCAGATCAGGAAGCCTCCTCCAAAAAGGCTCCTTCTCAGTTCAGTCAGTTGCACCCCTGGCCTGCTCATACTTGCATGCTAAAGGGAGTCTGAAATAGCAAATGAAGGCATTCTTCTTGGTGATAAGAAAACTGACCTCTGTGTGCACACACAGGCCCCCAGCACCTCTCTTAGCATAACTGAGTTCTGCTCAGCCCGTGTTAGACAAACTGTCTTACCAACCATACAGGCTTACAATGAAGTCACTCCTTTCCTTTGTCATTGAGATGCCCTGTAGAACCAGTTCAAAACATGACACACAGTTACAAGTCCATGGGAGTCCATTTTCCCTTTGTCTGAGAGGAGAGACATTACTGCTGCCTCTTCACCCCTTCCATCTTTGCCAGCCTTTGAGCTGGCAGAACAGTGCTTTATTAAGTCTCGTTCAAATCCAGGTACAAACTCAAAGTGTTGATGAGAGCAGGTTTGCAGGAAGAGGACCCCAGAAGGCTCCTTGGAGAAGCAGAGGCTGTCTGCCGAAGTGCACATGCCTATTTCTCATGGTTTAGAGAGCCATGAGAGGGAAGTATCCATGCATGCCCATAGCAATGGATGTGTCTCTCAAAGTCCTCTTCTGACTCTATCCACAAGCTGTAACACTGAAAACACTGAGGGGTGCAGGACAAAACCCCAGAGCAGAGGCACGAAACCCAGTTCTCAGGCTGCACAACTGTCTTTACTTGTTGCAGAGCTTGCGTAAGTGTTCAACACAAAGCAACTCCAAAGCAGCCGTGGGGCAAAGGCCTCTTTTCCTGTAACCTCTGTGGTTAAGAGCTTTCCTGGAGAGATGGGGCTCTCTAGTCCAAAGCGCTCCTTGTTGACTTGGGCCAGGGGTTTTAAGCAGGAGCTTTCTCCTTTCCCAAACATCCTGTACCACTGGGCCATCCACAGGGTTGTCCCAGATTTAAAGTTGCTCCATGTTGAAAGCTGCTACAATAGTCCCAGAAGATACTGGCTCTACAAGCAGATTCTGAGGCTGGGCAGCTGAGATACAGTTCTTGCACAAGTGCTTTTTGGTACTTTCAGACATAGGGAAGCAGAACTAATGGAAGAGATTTCAATCTCCTTTTTTGCCTTTGACATGCTAGGCAGTAAATAATTGTTTCTGGGAAATAACAACATATATTTAGATTCCCTCAAGCAGAGCTGAACGTGAATCTTTTCCCTCACCAGAAACAATTATGTAAGAAAGGCTGGACAAGTCTCTCCTCTTGATGACTGGATGATGAGCTTTCCTTATGATCTTCCCAAAACTACTGCCTCACTGTGGGCTTGTCCTTTTTCCTTCTTTGGAGTGACAAACCAAGCACAGACTTGAACACGCAAGATGACTGGATACAACATTACAGAATCAAGAGGGTTGGAGGGGACCTCTGGAGATCATCTAGGCCAACCCCCCAGAAAATATAAAAAAACCCCAAACAAACCAACCTGAAAAAAAGGGGAAAAAAAAAAAAGAGACATAATGTGTGAAGACTTTGAAGCTCCTCTTCTTTTCCAGTGTAAAAGACAGATGAATTACCCAGACCTCCCCTTCTCTCCTTGTCCAGCTCTGCACCTGCTGCATTCTAGGTAGGCTCTCACCAATCTTTGATAACTGAACCTTGAAGTCTACAGGGAGGAAACAATCCCTCCAAGGAGCCTCCATGTTGTTAGCTTGTGATGATACGTCCCCTGGGCAGGACTAATTCAAGGCCACACTTAGAATACTGTGTTCACTTCTGGACCTGTCACAACAAGGAAGACATTGAGGTGCTGGAACATATCCAATAAAGTGCAAGGAAGCTGGTGAAGGTTGTGGAGCACAAGTGTGATGAGGAATGGCTAAAGGAACTGGGGTTGTTTAATGTGGAGAAAAAGAGGCTCAGGGGAGACCTCATCACTGTCTACAGCTACTTGAAAGGAGGTCGTAGTGAGGTGGGAGTCAGTCTCTTCTTCCAAGTAACAAGCGATAGGACAAGAGGAAGCCGCCTCAAGTTGTGCCAGGGGAGGTTTAGGTTGGATATTAGGAACATTTTACTCCCTGAAAGGGTTCTCAAGCACTGGAACAGGCTGTCCAGGGCAGTGGTGGGGTCACCACCCTGGAGGAATTTAAGAGATGCGTAGATGTGGTGCTTAGGGACATGGTTTAGCGGTGGACTTGGTAGTGCCAGGTTAATGGTTGGTGCTGATGATCTTAGACGTCTTTTCCAACCTATATGATTCTGTGATTTTGTTGTTTCAGGCCAAGGTGTGCACTGCACACATAGCTACGTGCTATCCAGAAGACCTTTCAAGGAAACAAGGCCCTTTGTGCCCTGTCATATGGGGACCATCAGTTTTACTGCCAGTAGGTAGACTTGTTACAGATATAGTTGCACATCAATGCCATAGGTTGCCACTATTATTAAACTGAGGCAGCTCCCTGCCTGCAGAATCCCTTGTTTTCCCTCCAGGAAAGGCTAAGTCTTGCAGATCCAAAATACAAATACATTGTGAGGGACAACTGTCCCACACCACTAGAAATCCAAAGACAAGACAGATAGGAGACCTGGTGGTGTAATAACACAACTCAAGTTCTCTGTGGCAGTTAGAAGAGTCCTCCTGCCACCCAAATGGGTGCTTCGTAGAAACACTCCGAGTGAGATCACAGGGTACTGAAAGCTAGGGGTGGCTGCCCAGGGTTTATATTGCTCCAGGTTGCAACAACTTTGCCCCCATAAATATTGTCTGCAGGTGGGGCCTGGTGCATCTTAATTGCAAAGACCATGTTGCTCTTAATAGGTTTTTTCTTTTGGGTCTGTAGCAAGGGAAGAGGCAATAGGATGAGGTCCTCCATCTGGCTGAGAAGGGCAGACGCATATGTCCTTGGGTGATTAACACAAATCAAAGCCAGGCCCCAGTTTCTATATCATCAAAGGAGGAAAAGACTGGACCTAATCACTTTTCACCCTGGGCTCTGAAGCCTTTGTGAAAAAACAAAGCTTCTGAGCCTTAGCCAGACAATTAATTACATTAAAGCTAACACAGTACAGATTAAAGCTTTTTGTTCTGTCCCCCCCACCCCCACCCCATAAGAGGATCTAAAACTATCCATCTCCTTTGACTCCTGCAGCATGAAAGAGCAGATACACCTCAAAATGAAGATCAAGTTAGTCTGTTCTCAAATATCCATATAGCATTATCATTTCATGTATCCAAAGGCATCTGTATCTTAAAAATCACTGGATGACATCTCTTCTGCATAGTGGGAAGATCATTTACAAATTGCAAAATCCTCTGTCTGTGATCACCGACTCTAGCCCACCTCAGAAACAGTCTGGCAACTTGATGCCTTGTTTGTGAAGCACTAGGGTGAATTTTGGGGGTGTTGCAGAGGCGCTGCCACTGAAGATTCTTTCACAACATCTTAAAATGTTTCTGGGGAAAGGCTTAATGAGAATTCATTGTGCCTTTGGATTAGTGGACCACTTACAGATTAATTCGATCTAACTACTTTGATGTAAAGCTAATGATTGCTTTGGCTTTGAATATTTAAAGCCGTATTACTGCTGTGATTATTGACATCAAGGTGATTCTTCCTCTTGGCTGTGCTGCTTGGGATTAGGCAGAGATTTGCAACACAGAATGCATCAGTGAGCCTGAGTTCTATTGCCTGAGCAGCTCAGAATAGCTTTTTCCAAAGCCAGGACTTGGGTTCATGAGATATCTAAATGAAAATGTATTAGATTTCTTTCCGTTCCAGTCAAAGGCAGAGCTAATGCTGGCCTCAATCACAGAACCAGGTCTCAAAACAGGAACAAAGGCATATTTGCAAAACCCAGTGCTATGATTCCTCTGCTCTACCAAACTGACCATGGTAAAGAGCCCAAAGTCTGCTTGTCAGCCACATGCATCTCCTCAACCCTACCAACACTGTTCCTGACAATTAAGGAGAGAGATAAATACTAAAGGCTGACAGTCACATAGAAAAGAATTAGAAAATAGGGTGTGAGAGCAAGACCAGCTGGTGGACATCACCAGATCCCAAGGTAGGTAGGTGGTCTATAGTACAACAGAAGGAAATGCCTTTGCACGTATGTTTTTTAATGAGGTGTTAATTGGGCATTGGGTGGACAGGACAAAGAAGCAACTGAGGATGTGGCTTGAGGTTTTGGTTGATGCAAAGCAGGAGGCCTGGAATAAAATGAAAGCCGGGCTTTTATGGCCTCTTGCTGTCCTTTTGTCATTTGCAACAGGAGAGGGACACCAGGTGGGCAGGCAACTCTGCTCTGAAATCACTGCTAGCTTTAGGGAACCCTCCTTCTGCTGGTGATGTCTCTAGGTACTCCCAGAGTGCTGGCTGTAGAAAAGAGATCTCTAAGCTGCAACAGTGGAAGTGGGAAACATTCTAGCTTGTCTTCATCAGCCAGGCAACAGAGGGAGATGGGACAGCATGCCCACCCAGGAGTAGCTGAGTGGGTGCAGGATGGCTCAGCACACAGACCTGGTGCCAATAATTAGCACATCTGAAATTGATGAAAGAACCCAATGGGAGATGATTACTTTGCTACCCACATGAGAGAGCTTTCTCCCTTCCTTCTCCCTCCAGCTTTACATCTGGTAATGATTTTGCAGCTCAAAATAGAAAGGAAGTGGGAGAAAAAGGCTTAGTTGAGCTTAGGCCTATTTGAGGAGAATAGAGAGAGTATGTCAGAGGGAAACAAAGAAGTGTTGTTGGAAGAATGCTTTGTTTCCCGTACCACTGGTGTCATGCTGCAAAGGATCTTGGGACAAATCATGGTGGATGCTATCTCCCATACTTTGCCTGGTGATGGTAAGTGGGCTCTGGGTATATACAATAAGGGAGCTGTAAACCCATGACTAAGACTCTTTCAACCCTCCTGACCCTTTGGCATCTGGAGCTCTGGAGGAGAAGAAAGAGGCTGTGACAGCTTTGCTTCACAGCACCTTGTGTTAAAGATAGCCTAACCTGAAAAAAAATATATTGGGCCTTCTTCAGCTGCCTAACTATGTGTGTGGGACTAAGGGGAAGGGCTGGGTTTGAGCAGAGAGGAGTCTGGGCCCAGCCATGCAGTCTGGATTGCTGTGGGAACACTCACCATGCACCTTGGGGACCTTGGCTTTGAGGTGTCGCTCACACTTAGCCTTGGCTTTTAGCAGTAGGAAGATCTGCTCCTCTTTGGTAATGACATCATCAGCATCCACCTGCAGTGATGGGGAGAAATGAGGTTAAACCTCAGCATGTGAAGAGCAGCAGGACGCAAACTTATTAGATAATGTAGGTGATCCGAATGTATAATCTCTTTTGCATCATCAGTTTTGTCCACCAGCCTTACTCTATGTGCATCTTTGCTCGGCAGTTAGTGTCCCAGGCAACACCTCTTACAAGATGCCACATAGAATCATCCATGTACATGGCAAAGGAAGCACACGCTGCAATTATGCACATCATACACATGCACACACAGGAAGCCAGCAATTTCTGGGCTGGCTTGCCTCCGCTCGCAGGGACAAGACTACTATCTAAGAGGGAAAAATATTCTAGTAAATAATATTGTCCTTACTTCCTCTTAAGAATTGCAACCTGCCACCATCAACGCAGTGCTATTTCCATCTCTGCATGCAGGCAGGCCTTCAGCCTCTATAAGTCCAAGAACAAGTGCAGAGAGTGCTACCCCAGGCAGGGCTGTGAGCTGACAGTATCTGCCCCCCAAAACGGAGGCTCAGGGAAAACCTTGTGCACCATCCTGGGAGAATTAGATTTCTCACCCTGTAAGACCTCTACAGGTCAAAGAACAAGAAAAGGGGGGGCAGGGAGGGTCCTGTTTTACCCCCCACCGTTTGTTTCTTCCTGATATGAGATACACTTGGCTCTCAAAGGCACTCACTGCTCATCAAAATAGAGAAAAACAATCTTGCTTCATAAGGCTGGCACGTTCCCATCAGGAACGGCTGGCCTCAGTAATCTGGGGTGTACCACCATGGGGAAGGCTTGTTCTACAAATGTTATAGAGTATGGAGCTTTGATCTAATGCAATATGGCTGCTTTAATTTTCTGCTGCGCTTCTTGGGCACTTAGCTTGTACGTTCTGCTCAGGCATCTGAGACCAGTCCCACTGCCAGATAGAACTGAGATTAGGACGACTTCTTGCATGTCACTTTGCAGGAAGTCATGAACATTTCACTGCACCCATCCCAGGTGCACTGAGGTGATACTGCCTTTGTTCTTTTCTATCTCCCCACCTTCCCCTAAAAAAGCGATATACTTAACCTTCTCCCACATTCATTTTTTGCCCTAGATCTCCATCACCACCAGAATGGGTGATGCTGATCATACTCTGCAGGTGCTTTGCATCATGTAAGGGGGTGAGGAAATTTGTGGGCTATATTGTTCTAGTGTCAATCCTCCTTTTCAGGCTCTGACCTGCAGCACCTGACCACCCCTGTGAAACCTTTGAGGTTGGGTCCATCCCTGGTACTCTGCCAGTCATGGTAGAGTGTCTGTGGGAGAAATCCTCATACACAAGACTGCTCCAAAACAGTTCAAAGCAAAGAATAGCCATGTGTAACAACTTGTAGGGCTCCTGAATTAAGGATGTAGATAAGGCACTATGACCACTCTTCTCATTGTCTCCGTTTCCCTAATACATGTCTGTTTTGATTAATCAGGCTATAAATGCAATGAGAGGAGATGTTGCCTCTCTCAATTTGTAGAGAATTTAGCACACTCACTCACAAAAGCATAATGTAAGCAAGGGCTGCAATACTGGTTTATAGAAAGCAACTTTTATTTTCCTTTTATTTTATTATATTGACTGTGCTGGTGGGACTGGCCACTGTAAATATGCTATGCAAAACCTAGGGTAGTGCTTCACATCCTGATGGATGGAGCAGACTTAAACCTCAATGCATAGTACAGGCAGGCAAAGGAAAGATTACAAAACATTGTGGAGACAGCTGTGACCTGTAGATGAGAGGAAAACCTGTTGATGGGCTGCAGAGCCTGCTTATGGAGGTGGCTGCTCATTTCAATTCCTCTGAAGCATAGACTGAACGGGGTTATGACATTTTGCTGTACTCCCCCAAAATGCTGCTATTCAGAATTAAGGTTACTTCACTCAAGTTAATTCATTTTGGAAAGCAAGTAAGAAACTAGCTGAAGGCAAATCAGTTCTTGAGCAAGACTTATTACAAATGACATAATGAGGGTTAATGAAATCCAGCTTAGAGGTAAACTCAGATTCAATTTCCCAGAGTGCTCCTATGGAGAGGGACAGTGTATGTTTGAGCAGCTGGTGCAGCAATGGACACACAGATGGATAGCTAGATCTGATAACAGGATTCTGAGTAAAACAGAAGTTAGTTTTTCATGTCCTTGGAAAAAATCCACACTAAAAATCCTCCAGTAGTGGGAGTTGGTTTCAAAACTGCATTAACATTAATGTAAAACAAAACCATCCTTTTCCAGATGTTTGGCCTGTCCATATTTAAGGCAACATCCCACATTTAAACTCTTATTAGAAACATGAACCCTGTGGGTCAAATTCTGCTGTCATTTATACCTGCACAAACCCTGAGTGATTCCACCAAAGCTGGAGGAGTTATAGCCTGGATTTACGGTGGCCAGAGCAGAATCTGACCTTAGGCTTTTCAAATGATTCATCCCTTGCATGCTTAATCCTCAGGCTCCTTTGGCTGTGCTTTGAGAGTAGGGCTGCTCCCAGCTAGTAGGACATATGGTCTCCAGGCCAGGACAGAAAATAAGTTTTACTTCCCAGAAAGGGAGATAAAGTCACCGAGCACTGTCAGAACTGGGCAGAATGGCTGGGCCAGAGCTCTGAACCCAACCCTCAGGACCCAAAGGCTCCTCAGCTTTCCTGAGCCCTGGTTACTAATCTTAAATTTAGAAAACCTGCCAGACCCTTAAAAAAACAACAACAAAACCAAACACAACTCACCATTCTCTCCCTTCCCCCAGAACTTGTTCAAATGCTAAGAGGCATGTTTAGGACCTATCATTCTGTGTTTTTCCTGGGTCAAAAAGGCTAAAACATGTACGTAAACAGCTATATGAACAAGAATAGATTATCATTCGGTCCTGCAACTTGAAGGAGACAGCTATTCTCAGGAGACTTAAGGAAACTATGCAGCCTGGTAATGCTGTTCCTTTGGTCCTGAATCATAGAATGGTTTGAGTTGGAAGGGACTTTAAGAACCATCTGGTTCCAATCACCCTGCCATGCACAGGGACACCTTCCACTAGACCAGGTTGCTCAAAGCCCCATCCAGCCTGGCCTTGAGCACCTCTAGGGATGGAACAACCACAACTTCCCTGAGCAACCTGTTCCAATATCTCACCACCCTCACAGGGAAGAATTTATTCCTAATATCTCATCTCAGTCTCCCCTCTGTCAGTTTAAATCCATTCCCCCTTGCCCTGTCCCTACCTGCCTTTGTCAAAAGCCCCTCTCCAGCTTTCTTGTTGGCCCCTTTAGGCACTGCAATGCTCTAAAGTCTCCCTGGAGCCTTCTCTCCAGGCTGAGCAACCCCAGCTTCCTCAGCTTGTCTCCTTAAAAGTGCTCCAGCCCTCGAAACATCTCCATGGCCCCTGCCTCTACCCCTGTTAAACCTTCTTCTGAGGCATTTCAATGCATTAACCAAGCTGGAAGCTCTCCAGGGGCAGAAGATTCAGGCACATACTGCCAGATGAGATACCAAAATGGCTCAGACTTGGGTTCAAGGGACAGGAGTTAGGATAGAGCAGAGAATCACAGCTGGAAACCATACAGCAGCTTCGGACTTGTTGGCTACTAGAACAATTTTGACTGTTCAATACCACTTTCTCCTACGCATCTGATTTTCTTGCTCTGGATATTCCAATCTTAAGGCAATGCTTCCTTAGTCACCCTTTTTTCCTGGCTGCCAAAAGTTAGATGAAAGCCACAAGAACATTTTCTTTGCAACACAGATGCACTCATGATATTAGACTTACTCGGATCTGGCTCAGCAAAACTTTAACAAATAGTCTCAACACCTGATCCAGAAATACTGTGGGACATCCTTGCTAAAGTAATTAGCAATCATGTATGCCAACTTCTTGGAATCTGAATGTCCCTAGGCAGAGAAATAAGTGGCTTCATTTTCAGATGTGCTGAGGTACAGGCTGCAGGCATTCATAACAGGTGGGAGCTAATGCTCATGAAGCAGTCACTACTTTGTAGTGGATTTAGATCCCTTGGGTTGGGAGAAATGTGGTCAGAGATGTGTCTGTAAGACACTCAACAGTGCAAAGCTGATTAGTCACAGATTTGCAGAATTCGAAACCTGTGAGGCACAAGATGAAGAGAAGAAGGTCTAAAAGGAATAGGAAAAAGCATGTAAGCCAATCATAACAGGGGATTCAAAATAGGATTAGACAAATTAATAAAGAAAAATATTCATCAGTAGCTGTTAAAAACTGCAGCTTGGATGCAAATGTCTCACGCAGAAATTTTCAGTGATCAGCAGTCTTAAACTGCTGATCACCAAAATCTGGAAGGTGACATCTGTAAGAGCTGTCTCTTTCTCTAAGCATCCTAAACTAGCAGCTTCTAAGGATTGTCTGTTTGGACAGAAGACTGACTGAATAAGGCTGTTTTCATATAAACCTATAGGTTGTTTTTCTAAATCTAAAGAAAGCTTGTGCATTCTGAGCATGCAGGAACATAAACATACATCCAGGGTTTGGTCTGATTTTACATGCTCAGCACAATCTGCATTCTCTACGCCTGCTGCTCAGGACCATGAAGCAGTAGATAAGGGGTGCTAGAAGTGCTTCGTTCAGGTGAGCACTGCAGCCACAACTTGCAAAGGCATGCATATTCAGTATTTCACTCACCTTTAATAAAAAAAAACCCTGCTATAAGCCTCCTTACCTGCAGCCCCAAACCTTTCATGCTGGAGACACTGATTACCCAACAGAAAAGAACAAATACCATATGTACTTATCAGTACAATACCTGCCCTGCTGGCCAACTGGAAATATTCAGGATAAGATCTGCCAGTCTGAAGTCTCTACCCAGAATTCCCGTTATAGTCACTGAGTATTTAGAAACACAGATCAGCTGAAATTCATTCCATCCTCAAACCACCACCTAAAATACATCAGATCAGCTGTGGGGATTCTCTCTTCTCTCCCTCTTCCCCCTTTTATCCCCTTTAGGCAGCTGACAACTGCAGTAATTGGTACCACTAACAAGACTGAGATCTGTGGTGTTTAATTGCAGAGCTTCAGCTGGCATGAGCTCTAGAAGCAAGAAAAGCATCTGTGGTAGGTCAGAAGTAGTGTCACAGGTAGGTGTATCTCCCAAATCCATCTATTTTGAAGTATGAGATCAAGGTCATTGTGCCCCTGCAGAAGTTAATCACTCTACAAGAACTGACAGCAAATTCCTTTTCATGAGTCCTCACATAAATTTTTTCAGTGTAAGTTCCTGTGCTGAGATTACTTGGCATCATGTTTATACATGCTGGAAGTATTCAGGCTGGGCACCTCACAGCTAAGTGCCAGCTTTACATTTCAGTCCTGCTGCTTCAGACTAGCTACAGCTGGAAGAGATGGGGCTCCTTTCTGGCTTCCCCAGCTTTGCGATCAAAGCCCATCTGCTACTCTTTCTCAATGGTTATCACCTCTCAGTTTCCCAGCGCTGTTTTTTGCCAGGAAAAAAATGAAAGTGTGTTTGTTTTTTTTTCTCCCCCTTTTTCAGAGAAAGCAGAAATGCAGAGCAGGAAGCAGGCCAAGCAGGGAAGGGTAGAATGACAATGCTATCTAGAGGCTGTTAAATCAGTTTTGGTCCAGCTTTGCCTCACCCCCCCCCCCCCTTCCCTTTACCCCCAGAGGAGGCCATGGGGTATTATGATAATGTTTTCTGGTATTTCCATTTCATTGGCTAATCTCCCAGCCGCTAAAGTAAACCCCAAATCTCAACGGGGAGGTCATATTCATCCTTGTTTATGGGACTCATTTTCAGAAATAACACTATCCTTTTTGTGAAACTTCCCTGGCAGCATCTCAACAAATAGTTGAAGGCAAACAGATTCCTTGGTTGGGGTGGAGAGCATCACAGCTGTTTGACAGGCCCAAGGTAAGGGATGGCTGGTGATCACCATCTTGGACAGCAGTAGATGAGGTAATTGCTGGGTGTGAAGCAGAAAGAGGGTGCAGGCAGGAGGGAAAACTGGGAAAAGAAGGAAAAGGTGAAAATGAAAGCATCAGTGCCAGTGGAAAAGGGAGGTGGGTCCGAAGGCTGGGGGAACAGGGTGGGACATTGCTGGATCATGGAGGTCACACTCCAAACCAGTCCTGCTGATTTTGGTGATCACCTCTGGAAGGTGTGATGTTACTGCTGTCTTTTTATGGAGTGAACCTGATGGACTGGTGTGGGGACACAGATACCATCATTTAGTCATCTTTGGGGAGTGTGACAAAACTTCTTTATGCTTTTCCTCTAACAGTGCCTGGGTGAAGGGACCAACTGAAACACCAAATGAATCAATAGAAGATCGCAAACCAAGTCCTTTTTCTGCAACGGAGACTGCAGTTGAACTGAGGGTACGAGTGGGAAGGAAATAAAATTAGAGCTTTATTTCAGCAGGAACAACTCCTCTCCTACACTCTGTAAGGGTCAAGATAGCTGTTAGAATTAGAAGATTAATGTAACCTAACACAAGACCTGCACCTGCTACAGGTGAGCATACCTCTGCTTATATCACAGCATCAGGCTGGGCTGGAGACAATGTGTTGATGCTAGGCATGCAGACAAGGCTGCACGACTAAATGCCATGGAGTAGGGATTCACCTGCCTTTGGCAGGAGCTGATGTGGCCATCACCCTGGGCTGAGCCAAAACTGTGTCAGTCAGGAGCTCATGGCAATGGGGAATTGCTCAGAAGCAGGAAAAGGTGGCAATGTCGAGTTAGCTGGCAACACAAAGCATTGCATGAGGTTGGTCAGTAGTGGGGTGGCAACATGGGATGGCGTAGAACTGAGATCCAGATCCCTGGGTTTTTTTTAGTAAATGGAAATACCTTCCTTTAGATGAGAGAGGATGGGTTCTCTTGATTCTTTTATGATTGGGCTTAGATACCTAGTTTGTCTCCTTTGATTTCCTATATGTTGCAAATGAGTGCTCAAAACCTGCACCTCCTGGCCACCAGCTCCTGCTGGTTTATTCAGGTCCAGATGAACCCTGGCAAGTATGGAAAGACCAGGGATTTGTATGTGCTCTCTTGGACAAAATGTACCCTATGCAATCTCTGTTACTGGGTCTGCTGCCAGTCCTATAGCAAAGTAGGATCTGTCAGGCTGTAACTCAACTGGTGATTAACTGTGCTCTGTGCCTGGCTGTTTCTCACAGAAGAAATACAGGTATGCTTGTGATTTGCTGGATTTGCATGCTGGCTTTTGCAGACACTCAGGACACTTGCTCCCTGGCAAGCAAAACTCCTCGTTGGGTTCAGAAGGAGATCGTGACCCCACCACTTGACTCTGGAAGTTGGCATTTCAGGCAAAACACATCCCTCGCCCTCTAAAAGCTCCTCTGGGCTTGTGCTTGGACTGTAAGGGTCTCGCACATCATATTTCAGCCACGGCTTACAGCATTTCCCTTGTGGAGAAACAGTGTAGGGTAAATACAGATAAACTGTGTTTACTCTTTTCTGATTTGGGCAGTGCTGGATTTGCTCACTGCCCAAATAATCTAATTCCCTTTCTTAATTTCCTGCTACCTCTGCACTTCTTACCTTCTGCCTGCACGTTGTCAGTGCCTTGGCATAAAAACCATAAAGAAAAAAGAAGGCGGCAACTAAGTCCATTGCGGGGCAATTTGTTGCAAAGAGGAGCTAACTGAGGGGGGCAAGCAGGGAGTGGTACTTGTTCTGCCCTGAGGGATTTAATTTAACTGAATAGGCATTATTTCCAACATTAGGGGGGAAAAATAGTGTGGTTTGAAACCTATTTCCTTTCAGGTTAATGCTGGAAAGATTTAAAAATAAATAAAGCCAAAGTACCAGCTGGCCCAGCCAGAGATACAGCAGTGAAAGCAGCAGAGACATGATCCACTGCCAGCAGCTAATCGCAAAAGCTATGGAGCTGTGGTTTGCTCAGAACACCAGAGTGGTGAAAAGGATGGGAAGAGGCAGGTTGTTTTGTAGCAGGAGACCCTGGACTCATGGACAGGCCAGGCCCAAACAGGAGAAAGCAGATTTGAAGCCACTTCTGCTGCTGGGTCTGCAGCTTGTGTGCGCTGCTGCAGTGGGACTAATGTCTTTTCCCTTCTGCCAGCTGCAGATGCTTTGCTCAGTGCATGCTAATGTAGGGGTATGACAGCAGCAAAGTGTGTAAGTCTTGGGGGAATAAGCATCAGATTTACCCACCTGTTGTGGGACCAGACGTAAGACTAACAGGAGCTCCTGTTTTTATCCCTGAGCTCTACTGTGCTTGCCCATGGGCACCCAATATGACCCATAACGATGATGCAGCATGGCAGGAATTCAGTTGTGAGAGCTTGGGCAGGTGAGTGCTGACCTGAGCTCTCTGTGTTGCTTTCCTGCCACTTGAAGCAAGGTGTGCATTCTGCCCCTCACCACATCCTACTTACAGAGGATGGGAATCAATCTCAAAAGACATCTTACTCCTTTTAAAGACTGAGCCTATAAACACCAGAATGGGACAATCAGATCAGGAGAGCTTGAAGACAGAAGGGTGAAAGGATGTGGAGAACCAAGAAGCACCCAGATGAAGAAGAGGATGGGGAGAAAAGGAATTGATGTGAAGGAGGAGGAAGAGCTTGGTGGATCCTGATGAAATAGGACTCTAGCCACAAGCTGGGGAAGCACTGAGAGGTTAATGCACAAGCTGCTCTGCCCTCTACCTGTTTTTCCGAGTCTCCCAGAGGGTAAATGAAGTTGGTGGTTTTGATTTAATCCCTTGACCACATCACCCAAACCACAGCCTGCTCCAGAACAGCAGGAGGTCTCTGCTCTGGCTAGCAGGTCTCAAGGACCCTGCACTGCAGATACAGAAAGCTGAATAACCTCATGCTGTTTTCAGGATTGTCTCAGCCCTTCCCACAGCTGTCCTCACCAAGCTGGCTGGTCCCCACTCTTCATCCTGCCCTCAGACCCAGACCTTCCATGTCTAGGAGGTGTCTACATGCTTTTGAGAAGCTTTCCTCCCTGTTTTGCAGTGCCTCATTGCCCTGTAAAGAGTAGGATATAGTCCTGCCCTCAATCATAAATCCATCCTCTCAACCCATGAATAATAGAGACTAGGACTCAGCATGGTTCTCCCATGACTGCTGTAAAAAGAGAAACACCAGTGAGTGGAAAGAGGAAATGTCGTCAGGGAAAGATGTTGGGCAGAATTGGGAATGTTACATTCTGTCACTGTTTCTTGCTGAATAGTACAGTCTAAGTTGGTCTCCTTGATGCCCTTCCAATCCCATTTGCTCTCACTTTGCCTTGGGGAAGCCTTGTCATTCAAACAGAACAAGAAGAGTGGGAAGAAAATCTACCTGGGCAAAGCACAACTTTCAGGTTCATGATAATTCATGCCAGAGGAAATTAACGGATTTGAATGTGGATGACCACTGCATTTATGACCATATAGTAAAATATTTCTTTGGGATGGAATGTTACCATGACAGCTACAGAAGAGGACCTTTATCATCCTTGATACTTCTAAACCGAATGGGTCCACATATCTCCAGATCTCTCTGTGGAATGAGACAAACCCTACCCTTTTCAGCTGGATTTCCAAGCTTGAGACCAACTGAACTCGAGGACTGTCCCCTCTGCCTAGACCAAGGCAGGGGCTGCAGGCTTAAGCTTGAAAAGCAGGTCTGTGCTCTCTGACCTGCTGGAGAGATGCAAGATTGCTCCTTGATGACTACTGAATATTATGCTTGACCCTCCTGAAACTTGAAGGTCCCCTTCTTTGTAGATGGAACCCTATGTCTATGCTCCATTCCCTTGTTGAAATATGGAGGACCATGAAACAAAGTAGAAGTCACTCTGATATTGTGATTTAATTTGTCTTTGCTCACACCTAATCCTTTCTCTCATCTTCAAGGGATGAGAAACAGAAATGTGCTGTAACCCCCCCGCATTTCCTAGCATGTAAGCCTAGCTACAATGCTGGCTTCTTTCTTCCTCGTTTTGCCTTGTACTTTGACAGCAGATGGTTTGTTTTAGTTTCATACCTTGCTATCTACAATGATTGTTTCACCATTATCAAGGATACAAAGCTTGATTTTTGCCCTTTCTTTTCCCTCTCACATTTAATTTAAATTCGAAGAGGGGAGATTTAGATGAGATCTGAGGCAGAAGTTCTTCCCTGTAAGGGTGGTGAGGCCCTGGCACAGGTTGCCCAGAGAAGCTGTGGCTGCCCCATCCCTGGCAGTGTTCAAGGCCAGGTTGGATGGGGCTTGGAGCAACCTGGTCTAGTGGAAGGTGTCCCTGTCCATGGAAGGGTGGTTTAGAACTGGATGAGCTTTAAAGTCCCTTCCAACCCAAACCATTCCATGGTTCTATGATTTTATGATTTTTTCTTGCAAAACAAGAGTCCAAAAGGGGTACGTAAGGGGTTCTCTTGTTAAAATGGACACCTTTTTCCTCGTTCCTATGTGCCTATCACAGATACAAGGAGTATCAAGGTACAAGGATCATCTGAGTACAGGCCCTATGGTCCCAAAATTGTTTAAGAAAGTCTATTTCAGTTATGTGAGAGATGACATCACTCAGAGCAACAGATGCATTTTCCTTGATTCTTTATGGGAGAGTCCAACTCCTTCCCCTTTGTCTTCCCTTTTGCACCTCTCAAAACCAATTCCCTCTTTCAGTTTTCTCTCTGGTTCTCAAAGCTTCAGGCACTGGTTTGGTTTTTTGTGGTGTTTTTTTGTTTTTCTTTTTAATTTTTTTAAAATCGTTTCTAGGAACACCCTCCCTGGATGAGGGAGTCTTTTGCTCAAGTACTCGGAATTTTCCTCAGACGAGACAGATGGTTGCAGTCAGCTGGGCCAAGGATGCAAACAGATTTGTTTTAATGGACTCTGCCACATATTCCCTTGTCATCCTCCCACAGTGGAAAGTACTGATAAGAAGTGCAGGAGAAAGATCTGTATCAAATCATGAAAGGAGAGCTCTAGAAAAAGAGTACTTTTAACTATTTCTCACACCAGCAGCAAAAGAGCCGGGGGTTGTAAAGCACAATATGCCTTGTGCGAGTGTGCTTGGGAGGAGGATGCAACAGCCTTTATTCAACTCTCCAAACTGCACAGAAATGGGATTCTCTCCATTTCACAGCTAACTAAAATTGCTTGTTTGAAACCAGGTCAATAATATTAAAGCTGAAGAATGAAAGACTCCCAGTGGAGTGTCTAATTGAAAGGCATTTAAGGCGACAATTATAAGCAAGGTCTATGAGTAAACACCTGCTATTAAGTAGAAAGAATTATTACCTCTATTAGGTAGTGATACAAGCAAAAAATATTCTGGTGACTTTGATCTATGAGTACTAAAAATAGGAGTGCCACTGTCACAGCTCACTAATCTTTAGATGATCAATATTAGGCAAAATAGAGATTCACATATAGAAATAACATATTGCATATACTCATCCAATAACACAGATATGAATATATTTTTCAAATCAAGCCAAAACAATCTTTTCCTACATTGATGTGTGCATGTGTGTGTGTATGTGACTTGCAAAAAATCACCTCAAGAGACAGAGGTTGCGATACCCTCCTCTGCACCTGAGTCAGATCTGTCCTGAATATGAAGGCAGAGAGTGAGAGTGGGAATTACTTACCTGAAGATCAGTTAGGTATTTAAAACCCTTTGTTGACTAAATAATGTTGAGTGGTTTTGGAGTGTAGGGGTGGGGAGGAGAACACTGTTCTCAGAGTTTGGCCAGTCCTCCTGGCTTGAATTGTGATTTGTGGCCTAAGGCAAAAATATCATAGAACTGTAGCATTACCGTTGGACCACTGAAAAACTCAAGACAGTGCTGAGGAGCATCTAGAAATAAGGGAGGTTGATCTGGACAAAAGAGGTAGAGTGACAAAGAGCAATGCCAGGCTATAAATTGAAGTACATCATGCTCTAGGGTCTGCTCACTTCATGGACTAGATCTCCATATAAAGGTACTACATTGAGGACATCTCTTCTTCAGCATTGGAATCCCGTTATATCCCACCTGCCCTTGTATTCCTGCCATGTTCCTCATAGTTCTTAAGCCTAGAATGGCCCAATATTGCCAGTCAATAAGATGCAGAGCTAAGTCCAAGTTCAGGCAACCTATAAGGTCACTTAAAGGAATAGGGCCAGGACTTGGGAGCACATGCTCCTTGGTTTAGCTAATGAATCACAGCTTACCACCTACAGGGCACAGCATTTGCCTAGAGGCAAAAAAAGCCTCAGCTGGGGGTCCCAAATGATCTTGTCTTACTAATTTGACATTGAACTCTGAATATGTTTAGTACCTACATACCTTTGCAAATCTAAGCTTTTTAGGTAATTACATCTGCATCATTGGGAGTTTGAAAAGTGAGCAGAAGTGGCAGCCTTACTGCCTCAGTTTCCCCCAGGCACATCAAGCCTTCTCATATTTCCTACCATTATCTGTTTTGACTACCTCTGTCTTTCCCGTGGATGTATGTCTCACCAGGAGATGGGGTGGTGGCAGGAGAGGAAAAGACAGATTTCAGAGCAGACAGCTACGATGAGTGGTAACAAGCTGTAAAAACATTAAGCTCCCTTCCATTGGTGTCAGGGGGAGCTCTGCTTGCAATGGGAATGAGAAAACAGCTTCTGCAGTCTGAATTGCTGCTCCACAGCCTTCCATTGGCAAATCATTAGCCTGTTTTGCTCAAAGGCTTGACTGAATTTCCAATGGAGCTGCTCCAGGCTGTAATTGATTTCTCTTTTGTGCCCTGCAGCTTAGAGACCTGGGACACCACAAAGCCTTTAGGTCAGACTAACCTCCTCCTTTTCAGAGCCCTGTGTGCATTTTGCTCTCTCAGTGCCAAACATGCAGATGTGTCCAGCCTCCAGCGACTCCTCAGCCAGAGACACACATAGATATATCAGAGACACAACGCTGAGCTGGCTTGGTGCAACCCTCTGTTCTTCTCTCCTATTTGAGGAAGAAGTCAGCTGGAAGCTAAATTCATTTTTCCCATCTTTGATGTCCATACAGGGGCTTAGTGGATGCTCCTGAGATGTTTCTGCTGCAACTGGTTAATACCACATCCCTCAGTCTCCTGTCCCATTACTAGGGTTTGGGATTTACTTGTGCCAGGTCACGTCTGCTAGTGGGATGCTACCGCATATGGACCACAGAGAGATGAGGAATTTGTGCCCTGTGTATGCTGTGCCAAGGCTGTGGGCCAGGCAGGTACGGGCTGAATGCCATCTCCCCTCTCTGCACTGCGTGTGCCAGCAGCCACAGCCAAAAGCAGAGACACCTTGGTGGCTCAGATAGCTCACAGCAAAACAGCAGTATCTGTTCTCCCTGAGGTACATCTTCACATACCCTCCTGTGCGGGACATGCTGATCAGCATGTCTGGCAGCTGAGGTCAGGTACTAGTGACTGATAGCAACACAGGGTTAAGCCACAGCAAGGACAAATGCCAGCATGGGTTTGGTCGGGAAAATAGGCTCTCAGTAGGGGCAGCTCACATGGCAGATGTCAGGCTGCTGTGACTATGTGGTCCCAAAAATATGCATCAATGGCTTCATATCACCTAAATTTAGAGGTCAGCACAGAGAAATAATTATTTCCAGAGGGCAAGAGATCACCTCTCAAACTAAATATCACCTGAATAGGCGGGCCTGTTAAGGCTTGGCTGTTGGCTATCCATGTGTCTGAGCATCTCTGCAGCCACAGGAAGGATATCAGTTAAGGATGTTGTCTAGGGCAGAGGTGTTCTTTCAGCCAAGTGGCAGACAATTGCACTTAGAAAAGATGCTATGTGCCTGTGTGGTGAAGCAAACTGTCCTGCACTATCCTCTACCCCTAAGGTGAATGGGACAATCCACATCCTTGCTGTCAAACTCTTGCACTTTCTAAAAGAGGATGGCTGCACCCAAACTATCATGTGGGAATGATGCCTGATGCACAGTGGCTGAGCTAGGGAGAGGGCTTTTTCACTCAGGTGAAAAGCATCCAAGGAATGATGCTTGGCATTTAGTTTTTAAAACAGTCATGAACCCAGACTCGGGAACCTTTCCAATTTAGACATAAAGTTATAGCAGTAGCCACTGATTTTTCAGGGTTGAAATCAGAAGTGCAGGGTCCAAAAGGAGGAAGCTGTGAAGTCTGGGCTAGGCTGATTTGGCCTCTGTTGAAAATATCTTTGGTACATGGAGCCTCGCCCTTCACTACAAGTTCTTCTCACAAGACATATGTTCAGAGCTACAGTGGAACCAAGATCTGCAGGTACCTAGAGGAATGCTGAGAGTTTAGATAGTGTTGTGGATTCAGGTCCAGTATCTAAATGGCCTGTGGGAGAGTCAGTACAAGCTACAGACTCCTAGCAGGAGAGGACATGTGAATTGCTGTGGTTTGTGCAGGGTGTTTGGGGTGGCCAGCCCTTCAAGACAGGCTGCACATAATCCTGTTGCTTTGATGCTAGCCTGAACTTCTCCTCAGCTGCACGTAGGCAAGTGCAAACAAACCTTCAGAGCAGGAAGGGGAGGTTGGGGGGGAAGGTTTGGTTTGCAAGAATTGGAGAGGACCTGAATTTCTGGCCAGCCAAAACCACTCCCATCCTCAGGGCTGAAACCCTAGCCCTGCCCTGGTGCAGTAGAGCTCTGAGGCGGGTGGCATGGAAGAGTGTGCTCTAGTGGGATCTCCAGGGCGGCTGCAACACAGTGCACGTATTCTCTGCAGCCCTGGAGCACACAGCACCACTAATAGCTCTGGAGGAGCTGGCATGCCAGCATTCCTTGGCTGGTGCCAGGAAAGCCGTGCAGAGTACACAAGGATTTGGCTCTCCTCTGCAGTCACATTAGAGGCACTCTCAGGTCTTCCCAGCTTTTTCTGCAGTAATACATCATCTGCTTCATTGTCCTAGGAGGCTTTGCATGTGGGGGAGGCTCTTGGGGGAATCAGCCCCTGTGCTATCACAGTGCACTTGCCCTACATCGCTGTGACTGAGAGTGTCACAGCAGATGTGCACAGGGTGAATTAGGCCTATCCATTGAGGACTGTCCTATACTAGAACACCGGAAACTTGGTTTCTATTCCTTGCTATGCTGGGTGAGCTTCCCCTCTTTTCCCCACTGTACAGCAGGGGTGAAACCCCTTCTCTGACACTGTCTTCTTTTATAGCTTTAGGAAAATCATTTAATGTCTGTACACTTGAAACATTTTATCTGAGAGGACTCCTGAAACCTTTATGATCATTAACAAGTCTACATCTCATATTCCACCTAAGATGTGCCACAAAGACCATCTGGTGTACTGGAAAGGAAGATCTCATACTGAAATTACTGTATGTAACAGTATGTATGTATGTATGTATGTATGTATGTAACAGTCACATTTTTACCCAGATAACTAACAGACTGCCTATGACAATACCTGACAGTATCTCCCGTTAGCATCTCTGGAAGCTAAGGTCGCAAGCAAAAAATCCCATAGCCAGCAAAGAAAGTCATCTTAGCATATCTTGCAAATATCTGGGACCTGAAAACAGAGAGCTGGAAACAGCTCTGTGACTGCAGGAGAATAGATTTCTTAGGACTCCAGGAGGTCCTGGGAGCATGGATCCATTCTGGGTCCTAGTCCTAGGATGGTGGGAGAAAGCTCCTGCAGGAACAGAGGAAACATTCCAGCCCACATTCAGGTTTCTGCAGATGTGAATTCCCCATTTATTTATTTTTTCCTGAAGGAAATTTCCTCCCTTTTGTCTGGGAGCCTAGATGCTTGCCCAGGACTTACTGAATATTCAGACAAACCATTAGACTAGGCTGATGCCTTTTGCATGTGGATAATTACCTGCTGGAGAAGACAGCAATGGGCTGGTCCTGCTTGTTGTGAGTCAGTGTGGTTAGAACACACAGCAAAATACAACTGTTCAGGCAGTCAAAGCCTTATGGGTCCTGTAGCTGTTGCACCAGAGGATGCTGTCACCAACAAGCTGTTGTTCCTGGAGAGCCGCTGCAGAGCACTCTCATGGTACTCAGTTTCCCAGGAAAACCAGGTTTCTTTTGACTACAATGTACTCATGAAATCAACTGAGACCACTGTGACAGCAAAATTCCTTCAAATCAAGGTAGTTTCTAGCAGCAATAAAAAAAACCCAAACAACCCAAACACCTGTTTTCAGTTTGAAGGTGTTTTCTCTGCAAGAGATTAGAAGTAATGTCAGCAAAAGCTTGTCACATTGACAGCAGTCTTTCAACCAGCAGACCAGGAAACTAACAAGCAAGTCTCTGCAGCAGCATCCAGGACAGCAGCTGCACTCAGTGTGTCAGTTAATGAATATGGCCCAGATTTATCCCAAACTAGACAGGAAAAAAACCCAAAGGCACTCAAATCCTGTGCTCCGAAGTCCACAGGGACTTGTACCTAAAGAATCACTCTGCAACAATTAATTCTCACAAAAGAAAAAAGTCTTCTTGTTGAGCAACTTTTTGTGAGCCCACATTTTGGCCCAAAATAAAGTGAGTGGGATGGAAATCCTTATGGCACCTCGTATGACTCTACAGTGTGGAGTGAAGATCAAGTCTCTAAGTGGTAAGTGGTCATATGACCCCAGGCATTGTCTGACTGTCAACCCCACTGCAGCCCGCCCCAGCAAAAAATGTCCACACTATGCCTATGTGGAGCCAGCTTGGGATGGAACGGTTGAAGGCTAGGTTGGATGGAGCTTTGAGCAATGTGGTCTACTAAAAGGTGTCCCTGACTGTGGCAGGAGGGTTGGAACCACATGATCTTTAAAGTCCCTTCTAACCTAAACAAATAATGATTCTATGATCTCCCAGCAGAGTAGCCTACACCATAACTGGTCCAGCCTGCTCCCTTGAACAAGAAAAGAGCAGAAAAGAGCTCCTAGCTTGTGCCAAGATCTCCAAGGAGATGCTGGCTTTTTTTGGTGGTTTTTTTTTTTTGTTTGTTTGGTTGTTTTTTGTTTTGGCTTTTTTTGGTTGTTTTTTGTTTGTTTTTGTTTTTGTGTGTGAGACCCACAGCATTTACTCACTCTGGCAGAAAACAGAGTTAAAACAGGTCATAGCGGAAAACCATATTATTATTACAGTCTTGGCATGTCTTGCCCCTCTGGGTTTTCCCACCCTATTCTCTAGCCCCACTGCAGCTCCAACACATTGGTCTTCCTCCATGACATTGCCATGCTCCCACTACCCACTCGTGAGCTCCCAGCACTTGCTGGTAGTTGCAGGCACTGAGCCATCAGGCCTATTTTCATTGAATGGCATCCTAAATTGGGGTCTCGGTCACACCTGGGCTTATGTGAGCTTCTGTGTTGGACTAAAATGTGATGCTGTTTATTTGACTGCAATGATTTGTGATAGTCAGATGTTGCCTGGGGAAGAGAGCCTCTTCTCTCCCTGTTCTGCAGTCTATCCAGATGGGTAGAGCAGATCCAGATCAGGGGAGCAGGCTGGGTGTGATGGACGCTTTGCCTGTCCAGGCACTTCTCAGCCTTGCTCTCTAGCTTGGCAAACTAGGCCAGCCAGGAGCACAGAAATCACTGAAGAGTGGATAAAACTGGAAGCCACCTGCAGATATTTTGGGAAAACCTAGAGATAACCTGAAGATGTCAGCCTGGGGTAGATATTTTCAACAGGTGGTTTCCAACCCTTCATCATTAGAAACTTGCAGACTGAGGTTAAAGATTCTCTCCAAACCTAATTCCCTCCACTCCAACTTAGTGTTTTTAGTTGTAATACTGGAAATACTTGCTATCTCTTCAAAGGTCCACTTCCCTGGATCTGACTGCAGCTCTTGGTTTCCATACCTCTTTTGTAACAACAAATTCCTTAGTCTGGTAATCCTCTGAAGCGTTCTAGATGTCTTATTCATCTTTCTGTCGAATTTGCTCAGAAAATACCTTTCATCTTTAGCTATGAGACACAAGACAGATGTCCCTGGGCACCTTTGCCTCATAGGTATGTCTGTTCTCAGCCCTGGGTGCGGATTGTGTGATGCCTTTGCTCCATGAGTCAATGCTCCTTTGACCCATCCGTGACCCAAGTGACTGATTTCAGTGGATGGTGCTGCTCCAGACTAACCATAAACAGAGGCAAAATCAGGCTTAGGCAGATCTCCTTGAAAAGCACAAGAAGTGGGGTAAGGTAGGTTATCAGAAGAAATAATACATCCTTCTGTATAAGACCCAATGGGCAAACATGATGGATCTTATATCAAGTAAGCAACGGTGTAAAATTACACAGTAGACAAAAGCTGAAGCAATAACAGTAGACAAAAAGAAGAGATTGTTACAGGTTTCAAAAACAGTGGAAGGGACTTGGGAAACAAGGCAGTGACAGAAGTCTGGATTTGAGAGAAGTTCTCTTCCTCCTCATGCCAAAAGCACCTTTGCATGAAAGAATATGAAGAAATTGAAGCTGCTATAACAAGGGTACGCAGTGCCTGGTGGGATACAACATGAAAAGGAAGGTAGATACTCTCAGTTACAGATACTTCTAGAACTTTACTGGGATCCATGCAATTTTGAGTGCCAAAAGCTCAGATACTTCCATTCAAGCTCTGCACTTCCTTTGAAGCTGATGAGGAGAAGCGGATACTTTATAGCCATGATTGATCAACTCTATTTTAAATGTTTATTTTTAGGTGAACCTAAATAGTGCCTCACATACATGGACAGCATGAATAAGATCTCCATTATCTATAAGGATGCAGAAAGCTTCTCACACTTTGAGTGTCTGCATGAATACTGTGCAAAGTTTCTCATATTCTTTGCATCCTCAGACTCTTTCCAACACAAAGACGTCAATAACAGTATTAACACTGGCATGTTCTTTCACCTTCAGCAGCAATTCTAAGCACTACATGGTGGCAACTTTAGAAAAGATTCCCAAGAGAAAACCCTATCAAAAGGATGCCAAAGTATTCTATCATTCCTAGGAGCTGGAAAGCCAGTTCATAAGGGATCACTGGTTTGCATCTAGGTAAAATGCTCTAACACACACAAGACTTGTTGCCAGGACTCGTTGCCAGGACTCTGGGGTCTTCCTTTGTTTTCCTTTGCTGGTGGGACTGTGGATTTTGCCCATAAGGAAAAAAGCACAGAGCAAGTTGAAGAACAATTAGTTTTGCAAGAAAAGAAACTGGCACCAGTAAGAATGTTGCTGTTTCTTTGTACTTGTGTGAGTTTTCATTATAGAAAACAAATACACACACACAAATATCAGCCAAATAAGTCTGTTTTCAGTAGCTGATTTTTTCCTAGGCTTAAATATTTTCCTGTCGTGAATTGAGAAGACAGATTTTATGTTTTTTTACAGGAAAAAAAAAAAAGTTTTTTTTTCCGTGTGAAAAAAGCTTTTCAATGAACATTCCCATTTCATCAAGAAACCATTTTCCATTGGGAAAAAAATATGCTGAGGGAAATCTTCTGACCAGCTGCTACAGTGCATCTTGCCACTTCAGCGGGGTGCTTGCAATTTTAATTAGCAGTTAGTACAGTAATGTGCTGCGCTATTCTCTGATTTTAAGTACTAGTAAATTATTATTCCAACCACCTGTTGGATCTCAGATCTTAGATCTTAGAAACGTGTTGCTTCCATTTCTCTCTGGGGTCCAGCAGTCTCTTGAGATCTGCAACCCCTTTTAATTATGGTGATAAAAGATGGTCTTTTGATCAACAGCACGGCAGTACTGAGTGTAAAGAAGAAACTAATTAGTGAAGCAGGAGATTGCTTTCCACCCTCCTCTTCAACCTGGCAGAGCTTCCAAATTGAGGCAGAGTGGTGCTTCCATGACACAATGTTGTCATGGAGAAGGACCACCTCTGCTGCAACTTCGTTGCTGTACTTGTCCATTCCCAAGCATCAAGGCCACTATGACTGGCAGTTGGCCCATTGGGTGCATCTCACAGCCCAGAACACAAAGGTGGCTGAACTGAGTTTGGTATGATCCAATGCATATATGCTTTAGAAGGCGAAATGATTTATTACCAAGAGAAGCAACACCTGGGCAAAAAGGCTGAACCACATTACAGGATAAAATTGAAGTTAATAGAGAAATGAGAGCAAGAAGAAATACATAATTCTGTTTGGGTGAGATTCTAAGTGAGAACAATTTCAGCTAAAAGGCCCACTTCCCATCTTAGCCTGGCCACATCACATATCCCAGGACACTGGAAGTTTCAAGAAGTGCTTGTTTAAATACAGTAGAGAATCACAGCACCTTCTGACAGCTGGGTCCTAAAGGTCCCTTGAAAAATCAGAATACCTTTCTCTAGATAACCTGGCTTGATGCTTTTAAAAGTAATCTATCTAAAAGTGCCTTTAGGAGTGCAAAGCACAAGGATCACAGTGAAATGGATATATCTGTGAGTGTTTGTTCATGCATTATTTTCCTCTATTTGCTTTCACACTTGTCTTCCCAGTTGTTACTGTGCTTTGGGAAAAAAAAAATGTATCAGACAAGTATAAATTGCCAACAGTCTTTTAAAATAACATTTAGAAAGGATTTAGCTGACTAAATGCAGATGTCTCCACTGGAACTAGTCACCTTGGGCTCTCTTCAGCGTCAGCGGAGATCTGCTTAAAATAGACAGTATTTGTGTTCATTAGTGAAGGAGTTATTGCTGGGGAACCCCTCCGGCTCTGAGGCAGGCATCAGGGCAATGGTCTGCTTGGTCCCTGGCACACCTTCAGCTTAGGCTTTCTCAGAGTATTCCTGGTCATGGGTCAGCAGCATGATAAGTACCATCCCTGATATGCTACTGGGATGGAGCCACCCTATGCTGAAGGTGAGAGGAATTTAATACTAAGGAAAAGTCCCAACTGGTGTCCGGGCACTGGCAGTGTTTAGTTTACTAGAGACGTCGTTTTGTTGACAGGAGTACCAGGCATGATTTATCTCCTCTTAAAGTAGACACGTAAACAGGGCACATGAATCATGCCTTAAAAGTGCCTGTTTTTCCTCACTGGCTATAAAGGGAGCCTGGGATATGAGCTCAGAGGGAGTGGTTCCCACCCTTGCCACTGAAAGTGAGGTGGGTGAATTGCTCTCCTTCCTCCTGCATCTTTGCATCCTCACCATCTGTAAGTCTCAGAATAGCTGTTTAAAATGCCATTCCCTTTCTTATATTTTGTTTTGTTTTTTGGTTTTTTTTTTTTTGTTTGTTTTTTTTTTTTTATAACCACCATTCTCAGAGTTTATAAAGACACCAGTCATGGCTTATGCAGGGAGAGATGCTCCAGATAGCTTCCTTAACAAGTGTTTCAACAAAGTTTTCCTTCCAGTACTCTGCCTGTCAGAGACAGAGCTCTGTGGTGGGGAATAGCAGATCACCTGGCTGGATCTCAGATTTAGTTTTTTTTCTGCTGCTGTTTGCCCTGTGCAAAGTCCGCTTTGCTAATCACCAGGCTCTCCTGCAAATGGTGGTGATGCTTGAACTCGACACCTTGTCTCCTGCCTCAGGACAAATGACTTGCTTGTCTCTCCATCGCAGCCAAGCCTCCCTGCTACACTTCATTGTTTCAGCATGTACAAAAGCAGATTATCATTATTTATGAGAAGACAAAAAAAAAAAAAAAAACAACCTAAAAATATCTCACTGTGTTTAACCTCCCCAGCACCTCAATTTTCTACTGTTGAAAGCTCTTCCAGAAACTAGCTTCAGATTCAGAAACAACTCAGCCATCAGCGTGCATCAACAATGCTATAAAAGATCTAATGAGTTTTGGTCTGTTTGAAAACAGATTCTTGGTGGGGTGAGGTTGGTTGGGAGATTACGACAAACAGTGCCTGCTCACATCCTGATTTGGAGGCTAAAACTGTGTCAACAAGAAGCAGAGGGGAAAGAATTTTATCGGAATCAGGAGGATACTGGGAAGTTATGAGATGGAGCAAGAAGATGAGACTGAAACAGGACTCTGGGGTCATGATTATATGCAAATGGGAAATAAAACAGTGAAAGGAAACCTGAAGTTAGGCAGGCTAGGCCTACATTTGTACTCTACAGTCATAGAATCATAGAATGCTAGAGTGGAAGGAACCTCAAGGATCATCTGGTCCAACCTTTCACCAACCAGGTGAACTGCTATTATTGGTGGGAAGATGAAGAAAGGGAAACTTAGCTATCAGAGGCAAAAGGAGTAAGTTCTTTGGCTCTGGAAATCCTCCAGCTCTGCCATCAGGGAATATTCTTGATTGTGACTTGTAGACATTTCTTTAAAGATGCTGCCAGGAGCTCTGGGTTCAGTATTGCCCTGACAAAGGCCGCTGCTCCTTTTTTGGAACCAGGATGCGTGCAACTTGTCATCACTAGCCTAAAACCTTATTCTCTTCATTTTCTGCTTTACTGACAGAGTGCTCTGCACTCGACTGCTTTCCCAGCAATCAGCAGGTGACCCACTCAATCAGTGTTTGGGGTGATCCTGTTTGCTTGGAACCCTACTCTGCAGTGGTCATATGCAATCATCTCTGACCCTAACCTTCAGGTTCTGTCCATGTTGTTTGGCACTTTAGGCCAGAGTGTGTCAGCACTGACACCAAAGCTGTAGCCCCCTGCTTCTGCTGACCTTTCATGGTTGTTCCTCAGCTTGGGTTCGTTGCCCCTATCTCCAGGCATGTAAGAGACAGCAGGACAATCAGCTTGTTGCCCCAGGCTGATTCCATCACTGTGGGGAGAGTCCTTCCAGCCAGCTACCACTCCCCTCAAGATCTCAAGGTGCCCTTCAATGCGTTGATCACACACAGAGCAAGCTGGCCCCTGATATAGTCATCTCAGGCAAACCTAAAGTTGAACTCTTGTCTCATATGTCAGGGAAAAAAAGGGATATCTGTGCACCATATTTCAAGGGCTGGTCTAGAGCTACCCAAACCCAAGCAAATCTAGTACACATGTAGAAACACAACATCATCCATTTACATCTTCTCTTTGCTGCGTCTCATCCTGAAGCTGAGAAAACCAGTGCTGTATTTCTTTCAAGTCCTTCATGCTATTTTTCAATGCCTACCACAGCTGAATGACACAAATTCTCCCATCATTGGGAGCCCCAGTGAACCAGCTAGAGACACAGCAAATGGGCCCAAAATTTCAGGCAATGTAAATCAAGCCACCCCATTGACGTCAACTGGACTGTGCTGGGGTAGGATCTCTTACTGAGAGACTGGTTCAGAATACCAGTGTTCTCACAATCACAATACATGATTTGTGTCCACTAATATCTAGACAGATATGGATATCAGCACGTGCAAATATCAAATTACTGTTTCCCCAGATAGAAATACTCAGTGGAGCACTGCACATTTTGGTGCACACCCAGTCCTGTGACTCTTTGTTGATGTATATACATGTGTCTGGGCCTTAATTTTAGCACAGGGCACAGACTATTCTCCATCTGGAAAAGCAGAGTGGATGTCTCCTGAAAAGGAGATGCCCCATCTTAACTGTGAGAAAGGGGCTTTTCTGCTGGAATAATGGAGAGAAATTCTGCCTGGAGATATCCAGAAAAGCCTTTTGGCTTTGGTAGCTAGGAATACATTATGCTAACAGATCATTGCATCAGTCATGGATGTAGTATATGTTAGTTTTCTTCAACCTGACATTTCAGGGACTCTGGATGTTTTGTTGGTTAATAAAGCTGAATGCAAGGTTCAGCTTCAAGTCTGCAAGATCACCAACTGGTTCAATCCCTTTCCTCTAACTGATGGCTGATTTTTACAGAGCTTGCAGGCAATGGCTGGCTTTAAACCTCAACTAGAAGTCAGATTTGCTTAAAGTTTTCCAGAAGATTCCAAACTGCTTGAAAATTACAGTTGTAAAGGAAAATGCATGTGTGTGCATATACATGTAGACACAAAACCAAATAAACCTTATTTACTTAGAGGACCAAATTTAAAAAAGAACCCCACTCTTTTGGACAGCTTAGACATCCTTGATGATTCAGGCTTTTATTCAGGAGTCAGAGATTAGAAAATAAATGCAGATGAAGGACAGGGAGGGTTATTGTACCATATCTATTCACAACAATGTTTCTTCCATGTCTTCTGAAAAGTCTGGGTTTTGGCCTCTTTGGAGACAGGAACTGGGGTAAAAAGACCCCAGCTGGGTTCAGCTGAGCAAGCCCTCTGTTCTCCTTGTGAGAACAGTACAGCAAGAACAATGACGTCCTAGAGTTACTGCCACAAGACACTCAGCCCTGCAGTCACGGTCTTCTAACTCCCAAAGCAGCTGTCCCCAGTGGGTAATGAGTCCTAATTGGCAGGTAATGAGAAGGGAAACAGGCCTCAGAAAGAGAGAAGGGGAAATGTGGCCTCTGCCATCTGGGAAGCTGGTCACTCAAAACAAAGACCTGCAACAGGAAACCACTTCTATCAACACGGTCGACAGCCTGAGACAGAAGCCAAATGTCTTTAGTTATAAGCAGGGCCAAACTTAGTAAAGCAGATGGAAGAGGGATGAAAACAAAATGGAACAGTTTTCACTCCTCATGCAGGAGAGGATACACCTCAGGCTTCCAGAGACACATGAGGTGCTCAGGATCTCATTAGGTTTTTACAGTACCTGAGCAGAGGATGGACATGTTTCCTGCTCCACTATCTCCCCCTTCCTTTCATCAACCCTCTGGCACTAGCTTATCCTTTTCAGTGGGAACTGAGAGGGAAAACTGATAGCAACACTATTCACAATGGCATTTAGCCATTGCTTCCCCACACCAAATGTGATGGTGATTCAATCCACTCTGAAAGATTTGGTCTTCTCTTGAAGCCTCAGAAGAGGATCATGGCAAGGAGATTGTTGTTCTTGGTGTCATTAGTCCTCCTAGTTGACATGAACCATGCTAATGATCCCTATTGGTCCCACAGGTCCACATACTGTGAGAAATACTTTCAACTGAGGCACTTTGTAAGACTTTCCAAACAATTTGAAATGGCAGAAGAATGATGTCATGCGAATGCTGGGGATGTGTGGGGGAAATATGGGACCATGCTGTGTAGCACATAGCTCAGGAGCTGAGAAAGAGTGATCCAATACCTTGAGCAACCAGGAAGGATTTACTGGTAGGAACATAATTCTCCTGTGTAAATTTGGTCTTCTGGTTTACATGTAACTTTAATGTTTCCTTTTAAAAACACAATTCCCACAATGTAGACACCTCTCATCTAACTTTAAGTACCACCGCACCTAAATTAGGAGTAGAGTTTTGTGACAGCTCCCGTGCACCGCAAAACACAAAGGTTGGGCTCTGGAGGATGATTCAGTCCAGCCTAAATCATTGCTTACACTGGAGGAGCTTTCATTGACTACTGGGAAAAGCTTAGCAGATTAGATCTTAATTCTTGGTACCTCTCCACATTGTGGGAGAGAATGTCTTCATATCTACAAATAGCCTTCAAGCTGTTGGCTTAGATGGAAAATCCTTCCTTAATAAAACACCACTGGCATTATTTGGTGTATCCCAATGTCTCCCATTTTAGAAGACTGGCCAGCTGGATGCAAAATGATGCAGTCCTTTGTCAAGAAAGACAGCAATTTGATGGCCAAGAGTGACATGTGGTCTTAAACTGCCCTCAGGAAAACATATTCTTGACCATGTCTCACACTAATGGGTGTCCTTGCTAACCAACAACTTGCTCAGCCTTTTTGCAGTGAAGAAAGTGCTCTAAGGGCTGCAATGCCTGAGTGTGTGTTTATATGTATGCAATAATATACGCTAGCAAAAGCCAGAACCCATGCAATTTTCATTCCAGAAATACTCTGCTGAAAATAAACCAACGATCCCTTACCCTCCTTTCTGCCTCCAAAACAGACAGTGGTTATCTACAGATCATGATTAATGTGTTCCTGACTAGTGCTGTGGCAAGTTGATCCCAACTATTCCCAGCAATGGGGCAACTGAGATAGTACTACTTGAATCCAGATGGATTTCTCCCCAAAGGCAGGTATGAACTTTCATCTTTGGGCTTTCTGCTGGTATTTGGGTTTATAGTCAACAGCTTCTAGGAAAATACAGACAAAAGCATCCACATCCAGATCTTCTGGGCATGCAACTCAGTCTGTCACTAGTGGAGTGAGGGGAACCAGCCTGGAGATCGTGAGCTCATGTCTTGCCTGGATTAGGGAGGAATCTTCAAGGAGATACTGAATGGCATCCACCCATTTTGATTTTTTGCTTTTACCATGACAGAAATAACACTAAGCAACTGCACAGACTCATCTGGGTCCCAAATAGACTTGCCTGCTCTCTTTGCACCAACCTGCCAGGCCCAGACATGCACACTGCTTTTCCACACCAACATCCAGAGGCTTCTAAAAGAGAGGATGGCAAGTAACTATGAGCTATTAAAAAAGATGCTACCCATTCCCTATCATCCCACATGTTGTCTCCTGGTGAGCACAAAAGGTTAAGTGAACTTGGCACGTGTGAACTTGGGCCTGGCAGGAGTTTGGAGTCTGCAACAAAACTTAGAGACAAGCGGGCTGCCCAAGTGGGATTGTGTTCCAAGAGGCTGCGTACGGTTCCCCAGCGCCAGGACAGGACACCGAGTGTCTCGCCTGATTCTGGGAAGATGTCCTGCTGAGCTGGATGCATTTCAGCGCAAAGCTGATTCCTGTGCTTTAAAGGGCAACATCCTACTTGAAGTACACAATCTCAGAGTCTTGCCTTTGGCCCTGACATGCATAAGTCGTAGTCAGCACAGGGGTCTGATGTCTAACCAGAAGCAAAAATCTAGGTTGAGACAATCACAGCACTGTTTTCTAGGTAAAGAGGGGGATTCTAATTTTTGGACCACAAATTTGTCCCCTCCCTCCTCTTGGGCTATGCACTAATGGCAGAGACAGCCAGACTTATCCCATCACAGGGCACGAACGCAGCAGCACCCCCCGGCACTGTAAGACTGTCCAGCTCCTGATGCAGCTGGGGACAGAAAAGGGTGTAATGGAAGAGCTTGATGAGCTTGGTGGGAGAGGAGAGATGAAGGAGAGTGATGACGAGGAGCACTGTGAGAAGGGAAAAAGGCTATAAAGCTGGTAAAGAGATGAATTAAAAGAAGATAGATCAGTGGATCAAGGGAAGGCGAATACTGTGTAGACATGCAGCTCAAGAGAACAGCTAGGAACTGAAATCTCTCCTGTGACACAGACCATGCCAATGAGCACCTTTCTTCACTGTTCAGAATGTAAAATTCTGGATTAAAAAGAGTATGCAAAATTGGCCAGCATAGGAGAGCTCAACCTTCTTTGGAAATGCTAACCAGAAGATGTGGAGCAGAAAAACGAGTAAATAAACAGAGAGTGCAGACAAATAAACAAAGGGTGCAGCAAAGAAAGTTTTGATTTGGGTTTTGACACTATGCCTTGAATCCTCAGTATCTCTGTGTCCCGAGGAGGCAAAGGATTTGTCACAGCTGTATATTCGCTGCTCCCTTCTGGTTCCCCTTAGCCACGTGTGAGCGTGCGTGTGTGTGCAAGAGGTGGAGCTGTGGACCAACCTTCACCCTGCACTTTTCTCAATTGAAAACAAATGAACGCTCTCCATTTTCCATCCACTGGTTTTATAACAGTTTGAAATTAGACTGATGATGTGTTTCCTTGCCAGCACCATCTATCTTGGTCTAATTACACAGGCTGTGCTAATTGCAGGAGCCAACCTACAAAGCTACAGCATTCCTCTTCTGCGCTTCTAGAGGGAAACATATGGGGGAACTCACGCTCCTGCTCAGTCTGTCTCTCCCTCCTGCTCTCCCTCTTGCCTGGGTGATTATACTCCTGAAATGATAATTGAAGGATTGCAAAGAGAATGGGACCTGGCAGAGAAACAGTGTTCCAGGCTCTGGAGAACAGCCATGGGTCTGGAGCCTGGATAACGAAATGCAGAGCAAAGAGCTGGAGGGAGAGAAACCAGTAATCCAGAAAACAGCAGTTTGTGCAAAACTTTCTCCTTGGTGGTGAGGTGACTGGGAAGGTGTTTGCTTCACTGCCTAGATAATATAGTTTGAAATACTAGGGTCAGTGAGATGCACAGATACATCCAACCCCTGCACAAGGTCCTGATTAGGACCTTGTCTCTTACAGTGAAGAAACCACGATGTAGAGGAAGGCTAAGTGACACAATCAAGGCCATCCAGCAAGCCTGGCCAAAGCAGGAGCCTAAACCTATATCCAAATGTGAAGTTAGTGCTATGACAGGGGACCCAACCTGCCTCCCCAAGCAAGTCTAGCACCTGCACGGGATGCAGACAGATAGACTTCAGGTCTACCATTATTAGTTCTCTCCTAGACAATGCAGAGGAGAAAAGTGTCTTCACCAGGCTGGGATGTGTGGGACTTGATGTAAAAGGATTATTTCACTCTGAAAGCAGGACACATGGCACTCCTGCTAAGGCAAATAATAACTGAATGGAGTAACGGCTGTGAAACACCATGAGACTTCAAGCAACCTCCAGAGCTCGCAGCCTTAAAATGTCAGCTGGGGCAGGAGAAGGGGAAGGAACACTGCTAAGAGCTGTCTTTTATTCCTTTCCCCAAGCACCTGAGACTATTCTCTATGGGAAACAGGGCATGGAGCTGGGTAGACTTCTGGCCTGATTGTGTTTGGCTTTTCTAAGTTCTTGCAGAGCAGGAATGATTATCATCTTGCTGGAAAAATGGGAGTTGGTAAAGTCAAAGTTGTCTTGATACGGAGATGGTGCCTTGATATAGAAGTGGCTATGAAGACCTATAGATGGAAAGCCCTCAGTTTTGTCATCTTTTTCTATACGTAGACTCAATGGCTGCATTTATACTGGCAAAAGGAACAAAACCAGGACTGTTTCTCTGCTGCTGTCACTCCTGCCCTGTTGCAGGACATTCCCCATCCTGGGCCTGTGTATGATTGTCCACACCCCTGCGACAGGCAGGGACATGTTTCATTATATCAGGTTATTCACCGCTCCATCCAACCTGACTTTGAACACTCCTCATGATGGAGCATCTGCAGCTTCTCTGGATTCTGGAACCATTCAGATTCTGGATTCTGGAACCTGTTTCAGTGTCTCACCATCCTCATAATAAAAAATTTCCTCCTTACATCCAACATAAATCTACCCTCTCTCAGTATAAAACCATTGTCTCTTGTCCATCTTGTCTCTTGGTCGTCTTCAGGACCATTCCTGGTGAGCAGTACTGAGGGTCTCACCAGGCCTGGCTCACTCACAGTCCCCCAGTTCACCCTGGAGCATCCCAGCATCTCCTGGAGGAGATTCAGGGATTGCTTGCTAGTGACAGCTAGACCTGCTCGGCTGGAGATCCCAGGGTGTGAAACAGCTGGTGACCTGCACCTCTGCCCCCCTCTCCTTTTGAAGAAGAGACCATGCCCATACAGCGAAGGGATGGAGAAATTTCCCTGGCTTGTGCCTTTGTTCCTGCAGCTCCCATCTGCAGCCAGCCGACACAGCGGGATGCTTTGAGACATTTGCTGCCATCTATGGCCAATAATAAATAATGCAAAAGCAGGCAGAGAGCTGGGGTCTGTCTGCAGAATGGACTGCCTCTCCACAGGGTCGCTTCTCTCCCATGGGGGTCAGGGCTGGCCGCAGGGATGGGTGCAGGGAGGCAGGGTGGTGCTGACTGAAAGAGACTATAGTAATCCTGCCCCAGCATAGCTATGCCATGAAAAGTTTCTGCCCTGGGACCCACAGGAGAGCAGGACTGTGCCAGACATTTAACTCTAAGTCCACCAATAATAACTGTTAAGTGCAGAGACAAGAAATACAGGGATTATCTGTGATAATCTGGGGCTGCGAATGATGTTGCGCAGCTGCCCCGCAGGTGGCACACAGACAGGGAGACAGATAGACACATACACACACACTTGAAGGGCTTTGGAAAACATTTCTGCCCCTTCATCTTGGTGTTGCTCCTCTCTCTTTTCCCTTTTATACACTGGCGCCTCCAGAGCAGATGCCTGGAGGGCAGCCAGCTCTGATTTTGGGACTGCCATTGCATCAGCATCTCACAAACCTCAGAGAACTATTTCAAATGTACAAGAAAGGTTTGAAGGTGGTGATTTTGTCTTGGCAGGCTTGGCACCAGATCATATATCATCTCTACACCCACTCTGGTTTTCTACCAGATCAGCTGCAGTAGCTGCTGTAGCATAGCCCTATTTCCTATGTTCTGGTTATAGCTTCAGAAATACAGGTGCTTGATCTGCCTTGGCTTTTTGGGGCTGTCACAGGTCACAGACACACTTTTAGTGATCCTGGGATAACTGGGAGGTCTCTGGTTGTTCAGAACAGCTTGCACCTTTGCAGCAGCCATTTAGCGAGTTTTGCTTTCTCCCTTTGGCATGCACAACAAAAAGTGGGACAAAAAGTAGAACCTTGATGGTTTTCTCTGACAGCATGGTGGACACCACCAGGCACTGGGGATGTACTCTGGGAACACTGACAATCTGGATCTCCTAGCAAAGCCCCTCTGAACATTAGGCTATATACCTCAAATCAAAGCTCAGAGCTGAAGCACCTCCTCCTCGCCACAGCCCTGCATGCCAGATGAAGCTTGCTGAAGGTTTGATGTCTGCTGATAGTGCTGTGCATCTGCCCAAGATCCCACAGGCAGCTTATGATAAAGCAATAAAGCAATAAAGCAAAGTAAGAGCCTTACCACTGCCCCGGTGACCATGGAACCCCCTTTCTGCGTGCAAGATGAAGCAGGGGCTCTGTTGTGTTGCAGCCCGCCATCCACATCCTAAACTGCTCGGAAGGCCTTTGTGTAGTCTGTTTCCCAGTACAGGGGATAGAAAAACTGTCAGTTCTCATGTGCATTTCTTACCTCCTCTGCTCCAGGGACAAAGAGTGAGCCTACAGGGGATCACCGCTGGTGGTTGAGACAGTGTGACACCATGTCCTTTCACCACTGCAAAAAGTGTGGAACTATTAATTCACCCTGCTAGTGCAAAACCCAGAGAGGAACAAAGTCTGTGTTGCAACACATGGCTGATGCAAAGTTCATTTTGATGAGTACACACCATGCAGGGAGCCCTTCCTCTTTGCGCTGGTGTAGGGGAACCCCAAAGATGACACATGGCATCAGCACAAGAGAGACACTTACTGGGTGGGATCTTCACCCGACTAACCGGAGGAAAACATTTAGGGGAAAACAGATTTTTTTAGGACAGGATTTCTTTGATATACTTTACACATCTCTTTATGCGGAGTGAGCACTGTGCATAGATTATGTGCCTGTGTGCATGCATGCAGGTGTAAACAGTGTGTTCGAGAACATGAGCTCTCTACCAGCAAATGCACTTTGCCTGCAGTACAACCGGAATCACCACGGGTTTTCTAGCTTCCTCTCTCGATACTATCACTTGTGTGCATGTGGGTTCAGTGCACATGAGGTTAGTAGGGAGGCAATGGAGTGATGGGTGACCAGAGACGCAGATCTACAGCCCATGCTGTGCCTCTGACTTTCCAAGGATATGGTCTTTTCCTTAAGTACACCCCTCCAACAAAAAACACAGCTGTGAGTTGCATCGAAGTACCCCGTAGAAAACAGAAAGTCAACTGATAGATTACAGCACCTTTCTTAACACCGCACAAGTATCACCATCACTTAATACGTCAAATTTGTCTTCCTCTTTCAGTGAGTCATTTCATCCCCATTCAGATTTCTGCCTGCTCTCTGCCTCTCCAGGCCACCACTACCCACCTCTCCTTTGCAGAGGACATGCCACCCATCCCCACCTTCTACTTGGGCTGGACTGTGCTCGAAGTGTGAATGCTCTCTCCCATTTATTGCAAGGAAGAAACCTGAAGCACTGGATGCTTTATGCTCTTGTCCTCCATCCTTTTTCCTTCCTTCTTGTCCAGGGGTCATCAGATAAAGCTGATAATACAGCCTTAACTTAACAGGAAGACATTTATGCTCTTCAGGGCTGCTTGCACCTCCTCTCTCTCAGAGCTGTCACCTCTCAGTATTGTATCCTGTTCCCAAGTACTTAGTGCAGCTAAGTCAGAGGATCCCTGGGACAGACTGCATTCAACTCATGGATACAGGGACACAGGCATGGCAGGAGGTCCCTCCAGAAGACACCCCTACTCCCATTTCAGCCATAGTGCACAGCTCTTCCTAGCAGGTGGAAAGCCTTCTCCACCACATACCTGCTTTTCACACACTGGGGACTCTGTAGAGCTGTGTGCCCAGACCACTAGGTGCGGGTGCTCGTCTGAGAGTTTCAATGTCCTGTTGAGCCTCAGTGCCTGGACATTTGTGTCTGGACATTTGTTAGCCTGCCTGCATCCACACATCACTCGGGATGTGTGCATTCCCCCCATGCCCAAAACAAGTTCCTGGTGCAAATGTCACTGTGCACGCACATGCCGAGTGTGCAAGGGGCTGCCTGCGAGCATCTGGGAGCTGCACAAGCCAGCATGTAGTGCCTCCCTCCCTCCTTCCTGGAGAGGCAGGAGAAAGCATTCCCAGTGTGGATGGCCACTGTTAATGGCTCAGGAATCCTCAATGCAGCTGTTTGTTCTGGCACCAGCACAGCGAAGCAAGGTCCTGAAGTCAGTTGAACCGCATCGACTTCCCTGCCAGGGTCAGATTTCAGAGGTATGTGATTGGGGATGCCCCCACTGAATGTTTCCAGCACCTGGCCTCCGCCCCCTTCCCCGAGCTTGCCATCACTCCTGCTGGAGGGAAACCTAAGCCTTTTCAATAGGGCGGGAGAACAGGGCTGCCAGGAAAGTGATTTACAGCCCTGCGAAATCCCATCACTCAGCCGGCCTACGAGGCAACAGTGCTGCTATTGTGACAGCCAGCTTGGCGATAGCAGAGGACCCCTGGGCCAGACCATCTTCCTCTGTTTCCTTCTTTCCCTTCCCTTCCCTTCCCTTCCCCAAACCCATGTCCCATGGCCCTGTGACCCTCTGACATCTGAGGGACTTGTGCAGCAAAGCACAGAAATAAGATCCATGGTCCATAGACTGGCTGGGTCTCTCAGAGCCAGTGTGTCTAGTGTGGGCACCATACGGTTTAATGTCAAAAAACAGAGAAGCTGAAACCAGGATGGGGTGGCAGGTTTACCTCCACAGCACCAAGGACACACCATGTCCTTCTAAACCGGTTCAGCCCATCCTTTGGGGAAGTCTGTGTCAAGAACATAGCTGGTGGAGAAAGATGGGCTCCGCCACAGGACCATGAAGTCCTCTTCAGAGCATGCTGTGGCAACAAGTCCCACACATCGTTATCTGCTGTATGAACTTTTGCATGCCCAGCTTCAAACCATCACTGTGGGGCAGGATAGTAATAGTTACCCATTCCTCAGACCTTAGAGGAATCAAAAGTATTTGTTGATGCTGTCTTTCTACTCTGCCTTCTGAAGCATCCAGATGTACCTGGATTGCTAACTCAGCTCAGTCACACTATTTATTCCAGGTGAAATGAATTTGGGCTGTTTAGTTCAGAAAATCAAATAGAGCTGACAGATCTAGGCACAGCAGGGAATGTGGTGAGAAAGGGCACAGCTGTGAAGGACTATCTAGACTGTTAGCAGCCAGGATGTTTCCAGAGCCTACACACAGAAGTACCCTGGCTGCCTGGGGAAAAGAAGCATGCGCCCAAGAGCCCCCAGTAAATCTGTGGTAAAGCCAACTATAGAAATCAGCTGCGTCCATCTTATACCACCAGCCTGATTTGATGATCAGCAAAGCTCTGCATGAGTTCTGATAAAGTTGGAAAGCTTGATGCGAAACACTGTGGATGCTAAAAGGAAAGGCTGGAGAGATTTAAAAAACAAATAAACAAAAAAGCCACTCAGGTCTGGTATGTCCATGGGAAAAATGTCTTGCTTAGGAAGTCCCTGAACTTTGTATGGTTTGGGTATTGAAAGGAAGCATTGCATTACGTTTGACCTGTTGTATGTTTCCAAAGCCATCTGCTCTTGGCCGCCTACAGAGAGGGGAGTCAGGAAC
Organism: Lathamus discolor; assembly: GCF_037157495.1. NCBI lineage: Eukaryota > Metazoa > Chordata > Aves > Psittaciformes > Psittacidae > Lathamus > Lathamus discolor. Next base: position 58,953,747 of record NC_088885.1, on the reverse strand, counting down.
GTTTGCTGAGTTGCAGAGCTGCTCTTCATAAGAAAGCTGTGCAGATCAGTCTTTCTTCCTGCTGCTCTCTCGCGTATGAGTCTTCCCTCTTCAGAGATGGGGAGCAAACATACCTGGAGTACTACACCAGTACAGCAGGACAGGCAATTACTGTGTTTTTGTGTGTTTTGGGAGCCCCCCCGGGGGGATTGGGTGGTGGTGTGCTGGATGCAGTGTGAACACAGTGAGGACAAGAATAGGGTTCCCTCCTTCCTACTTCAGATACTGGAAATACCTGAAAATTATCTGAAAGTATCTGAAAGATGTTTCATCTGAGCTAGTCTCTGCAGGGTGCTTTCAGCCAGCTGAGAAAAATCAGTGCTGGATGAAGACAGTTCAGTTTAGGAAAGGTTTTTACAGCTGGCTATTCCCTTCATGGCCGGTGGGTGCGTGGGCTGGAGTGACCAGCTCGGAGAGAGGTGCTTATCTTTCTGACATCCAGAGAAAGGAGAAGTGCCTCAGCTTGGAAGATAGCACAGTCCTTTCTTCCTTTCCACCTCCTCTCCCTTCTGGAGGAAAGCCCTTAGGGATGAACCACAGACTGGTGGAAAGACACCAATGCACATGCCCCTCCCAGCCAAAAGAGGGAGGGGTGGGGGGTGTTTGTGCAGAAAAAGGACCAAATAATTTTACAATTAAATGAGACGGGACTCCTACCAGAAACAAGTCTGGGGTGGTCCTCATGGTCTTGCATCTTCCCTGCTATGGCTACTGACCGGACCTGCTCTGGTGGGCTGGTGTTGCAGGTCCCCACACCACTGCCTGTGGTGATTACTGACATGTGCACATCTCACTTAACCGTGTATCAGATGCACAGCAAATCTGTTCAGTGAGTCAGGTTTGGTTTGAACCGTTAACTTTGTTCTAGTGTCTGGGCTGCCCACACTTGTGTGGGAGCGTTTGTGTTTAAAGAAAACATTTCCTTGGGTGTTTGAGGGTGTATTTCAGCAGAAAACTGTGGCAGACTCTGCAACCATAGTGCTTCCTCTGCTTCCTTCTTCTGCCCTGCCCTCCCTGCCCTTGAGGGCCCACAGAGCAGATCAATCCTGCTTCATGAATATTTTACTGGCTACTTAAATATGCACCAAAGAGACTCCTTGGCACAGATCAGAATCCTGCCATCAGAAAATGATGCAGTGATACCCAGATAAAAACCCTGCTATGCCACCAGGAGAGCAAGACCCAGCGTCTCCGTCATCAGGGGATCCTCTTCCAACGTGGTCCTTTGGACCTTCCTTAGGAGATTTAGCCCAGCTCCTTTCTGTTGATAGGGGAAAACATGAAGAGCTTATGGGGAGGGGTTTAGGGAGGCTGTCCATCCAGTTGATGCTGTGTGTCCTCCACTCCTCATCACTTGAGTTCAAGAGCAGTGCTCCATCCTTTCTCCAGCTGCTGCCTCTGGGGGATCCTGGATCTCCCCAGTGTGGAGGGTGTAAATGGAGAAAGGACCAGGCAGAGGCACAGCTTCAGGCTGAGGGGATTGCGTTCATCCTGGGGCATCCTGTTCAAGGGTTCAGCCTCCCCACAACATCCATGTCCTAGACACACCCTGTCCTTGCTCTGCTCATGTCCTTGTCCTTGCTGTATTCATGCCCTCTCATGTGTGAGAGGGAGGGACCTTGCTTGAGCTGCGCCTCCCAAATCAGAATCCTACCACCACTGACTAACCACTTTTTCTACCTATGGCACACTGGGGGACAGATCTGATGTCCCGCTAAGAGCAGCTGTATTTTTTCCATTGGCTCACAACTGCAAGCAAAAGAGCCCCCTCTCAGCCTTTACTCCAGCCTTCTCAATGACAGAGGAGTGTCACTGCCCTTGTCTTTGAAGGAAGCTCTACGATAAGGAGGAAAAGATACAGCTCGGAGCACGAAGCCTGTCAAACTAAGCTTTTCTTATTGAGCCTATCATGGGATATTTTGGGTCCTGGGACTGACAAAGCTCTGCATGAACTTGAGACCAAAATACCTGGTGTTTGCTGAGCACACTTATTTCCCTGATACTTCCTGAATGCCTGGTATGCTGTGTGAGCTGAACACTGATAATGGGTTCTCGGGGTGCATGCTGTGTACCTGCACGCAGTATGTCTTGCAGCAGACCTACTTTGCATAATTCTACATTTCTCAATAATTGCTTCATGAACAAGTAAGAAAACCCAAGGGTTTTGAAGGCTGCAGAGTTGCTGGGACAGCATTTACCCCACTTCTTCCTGCAGCTGCCACAGGCCATGGTGCAGAGCTGGTGTGGGTCTGAATTTTAAAGAGTGTAGCACAAAAAATAACTCTGCTGCCAGTTTTACCAACCTGATGACTTTTACAAGAAAATAATAAGCTCTTTCCTGCAAGATAGAGAGAAATACATGGTCAGGTGCCTGCCTTTATTTCCCACCCTTCTGGGTATTAGCAAATATATTTGTATCTTTTCTTTCCAGTCTTCGCACCCCTTTTAGATGCTTTACACTATTAGACAAACCGGCAGTAGAAGGAAAGGAAATAGAATTAAATATTGATCTGCTCTACCTCCTGGGAACTCTGTGAAAGGCAGCATCCAAAAATTTCCTGGGTAAAACAGGAGGAAGGAGAAATAATAACCCCTAAGAAGGAGGACAAGAGGAGTGGGAACATTTATTAAATTGGAAAGATATGTCGCTTGTGCTGCCTATGTACTTATCCAGTACATAGCCAGACAGATGTCTGAGGACTACTCAGAAGCCTGGCAGGTGCTATTTCCATGAGGGAGCAGGACCGGCACCAGTTCAGAGGAGTCTGGGTCTCCCAGTCATGTGGATTCATGCACAGGTGACAGTGGCCTGCAGTTTTTATAAAATATCTAATGTTTCAGGGGTCTGAACTTGCAGCATTTTAGAAGGCTTGATTCTGCAGATCCAATTCTATGTCTGGAGAGCGCAGATCAGCAAAACCTGGAAATCAGGTCTGGATTCAGAGGATACAGATTTCCTCATGTATCACCTACTCTGAGCACAAACAGAATTTGGTCCAAGTCCCTGGTGTGTTCATGAACCAGATTCCCATGTGCTTGTGCTCTGCAGTGACATTATGCGCCTACCCAGAAAGTCAGAACACGAAGCTGATACAAACACGCCATAAAGCACCACTAATACAGTAAGCACAGTGAAGATTACACAGACTGATTTGGCTGGCCTTCATTAGCTATTTTGCAGGGCTCCAGTGATGCAAAGCAGCTGTCAGCTTGGTCATTCCCATGGACAGCCATCTCATATTAGCCCAGCCTTGCACTTGGGTCTGGGCATACTTGGGAATCTGCTCCACGGATTGCACCCTCCATGCACATACATGGATTTGGGGACACTGAGGGCTCTTCAAGGTACTGGCATACTGTGCAAGTGCCTGGAAGCCACGGACTGTGAATAAGAAACCCATTGAACTGAAGCCAGCTGTGGAGAATGTAATTACACAGTTAAAACTTGAAGACCACTGGCACTTGCATAACAAAGGAAACCCAGCCGGGCTGGAGGCAAATTGCTTTTGTTCTGCTTGAGAAAGGAAGGTTTTGTTGACAGCCCAGATATCGGCTTTCAGACGAGAACATTTAGTCACACAACAATGTTTTACTCCATTAGATAGCTCTACTCAGGCTGACAGGGCTTCCCTGTCCTAGAGGACTGCCATTCTGTGATGGGGCCATTAAAATAGTAAGCCAGCTCATCTTATCCTCCAATCATCACCATCATCTGCAAAAAAAAAAAAACTTTCAGAAACACATTAAAAATGCAGTGAATCATTTAGGACATGTTGTTTGCTTCCTCCTCTCCTTCCCTGAAAGACAATTGTGTGCAGAGGGGATTGTCTTGGGGTTTTGAAGATCCTGATCAGGTTTCTTCAATAAATCCTCTGTTGGGAAGTTGCCTTAGAGAAGGAAGGTAAAATAAACAGGTCTTCGGTGCAGAGAGGAAGGTGGAGGCTGTAGGCTGGGTGGTCTTTGGGAAAATCATGTCACAACTGAATTGTTAGACAGGTCTGGGGGGAAGGACTGTGTTATCATAGAGTCACAGAATGGTTTGGGTTGGAAGGGAGCTTAAAGATCATGCAGTTCCAACCCCTTGCCATGGGCAGGGACACCTTCCACTAGACCAGGTTACTCCAAGCCCTGTCCAACCTGGCCTTGAGCACTGCCAGGGATGGGGCAGCCACAGCTTCTCTGGGCAACCCTTCCCTTCCCAAAAGGGAACAACTTCTTCTTAAGATCTCGTCTAAATCTACATAATATTTAATCTAAATCTAATCTTAATTTTCTTAATCATATGTAAAATAAGCCTGGTTGTAATTGCTTTGATGAGGTGCTGGAGCTGTTTTAGAAACTCTCAGTGGCAGACACTCTCTCTCCCTTCATGAAGTAATGTGCTTCCCTGCCCAACTATTCTCTGTTAGAAAGCTTCTCCTGACATTCAATGTGATTTCCTTTACATTAATCTAAGGTCATTAAATCCTGTCCCTGAGGGACATGGGGAACATTTTTTTAATCTTCATTCCTTTATGCAGAAGCCTTTTATGTCTTGGAAGGCTGTAATCATGTGTCTCCTTGATCTTCTCTAGACTAGACATCTTCTCTCCCCCATGTCACAGATCATGAGGTCTGTGTTGCTCTTGGCCACCTCAGAATATCCAGGCTGATGGGGCTTGGCCACCCTCATGGGGCTGCCAGAGTGGAACAAAGCCATCTCCTCCACTGGATGTATGAGAAACCATTATTCCTGGACTGTGTCATCTAAGAATGACAAGACTGCTCTGCAACAATGACCAAAAGGGGTACTTATGGCAGATGCATAACCTTTGAGCCAAAAATTTTCTAATGTGTCCTCAACAACTTGATGGAGGCTGTCCTGACAAGTAGGTGGATACAGGCTAAGCACATCATGTGGTGTGGGGGGCCCTCTTGAGCCTACTGGGTCTTTCTAGGGAGGGAGAAGAATGGTTCCTAAGAGCATTGGCTGTGTTTGGCTGCAAGAACTGTGGAGTGACAAAGCAGTTGTGGGACATCTGTTAAAGTCAGGGAGTGGCAGGTTTGAGACACTCATGCAAAATGCATTTAAATTCATCGCTGAAGATGTTGTGGCACGGAAGGCTTGCAATGATTGAAGGCATGAGCAAACCAGACTTCCTTATGGGAGGGCAATCCATTGAGGGTTATTCAATGCAGAGACCCCGGTGCTAACTCACAAGTTTGGTGTGTCAATGGAGTGGACTAGTCTTTAACTTTCTTCCATGGGCAAAGCATTTTTCTTCTTTAAAGAGTTCTGGAATTTGCTGGAGTCTTTGAACTCTCAGGACTACATCATTAAATGCTCTGCTTTTGTTGCCTGGGAGTTGGCAGGTGTCTGACCTCTGCCTTAAGGAACTGCAAAACCATGCTTGGTTGTGATACCCTTGATCGTGAATTCTAACATCCTGCCTTTGATTCTGGCCAGCACCACCTGCTTCAGATGAAGGCGAAAGAAATTTTGTGACACACAGCTATTAAACAGTCTTCCACTGGAAGAAAATTCTTGACCTTTATTTAGAGCAGACTGGCTTATGTGCTGAAGAATCATAGTATATCCCCAGAATGTTATTAATGTTATATTAATGGTACTTCTATCCATTTTTATGCCCATACTTGAATTCTTCTCTACCTTTGTTCATAATGCAGTCTTATGGCAAAGAGTTCTGCATATGAGGTGTGCATTTGCATGTTAAAAAATAGCATGAGGGATGGTTATTTTACCCAAAGGTTAACAGAGGCTACACTTCCTAAACGTACTAAAGTTTCATAGACTTTTTCATGAGAAATGAGACAGGAGACAGTTTTGGAGGAAACAAAATAATATCCTGCACAAACTCAGCTTATCCTACTCAGTTGACCGGGAGTATGAAACAATATCCATGAGCACTCAGGTGCACAGGGAGAGGGAAGATGGTTATTTCGGAGCAGCTGCTGAAACCACAAAGCTGTCGTGCACAGTTCCCATTGTAATAATCTCTCAAATCGATTAACTCTGATTTTCCTACACCCCCCCCCCCCCCCCCCCTTCCTCCCATCCCGGGTTGATTTGCAGCAGAGGCAATGAGAAAGCAGAAAGCTTCTCTGGCCAGACTCCATATTTTACAGGGACAAGCAGACACTGAGGAACATCAGCCGCCATGCTCATTTTCCCCTCAGATCATCCACTACTGCTCTGCTAGCACCAACCACCTTTGAACAAGAGCTGGCATAGCCAAAGTGCCCATGAGATGCACATCTCTGTATATGTGCTCCCCTCCATGCTGAGGATCCTTCAAAACTGAAAATAAAGATGCCCCTCTGAAATAAGACACTAGATTCACACAATAGATCTTGGAGAGGGAGGACAAGATGTTGGTTTTGGCTGCTTGCCTACAACAAAAGCAGCCACCACTCTAAAACCAATAGATCTCTATTAGTGACTCCTGCGGGAGTCACAGGCTAGAGGTTTATATTAGTATTCGTAGGACAAACACATTTTGAGGCCACAGATAAAAGTCTGCTGCTGTTGTGCTTATCTTTCCACAGGCTTGCAGCAAAACGTATCTCTCCTCTGAGGAACTTATGGCTCAGGGCCCAGAAATTAAGGTGTAAAGTTCTTTTGCTGATAACTTCCTCAGATTTCAGTTTGTACCTGGATGGATTGAAAGCCAAGCCTAAAGAAATAGCTGGGCAAAGGATAGAAGAACCAAAAAAGGAAGGGGCTTCTCAAAGTCACCTCAGGGTGATTTGCAGAGCCAGGAATAGCACACAGGTTATTCTGGTGCAGAGCCATCTCCATCCTCAGCCATATAAAGGTTAAACATCTAACATTGTGTGTCATTCAAAGCTCTTTCTATGGACCACAAAGAAAAGCAGGAACAACCACCTTATATAGGGTGAGAGGAGAGGTCTGACTGACTGTAAAAGAAACACCAAGAAATTTTGGGGCCCCCAAGAAAGATGTGGGGTTGTTGCAGTGAGTCCAGAGGAGTCCACAAAGATGCTCTGAGGGCTGGAACACCTCTGCTTTGGAGACAGGCTGAGAGCTGGGCTTGTTCAGCCTGGAGAAGAGAAGCCTCCAGGGACACTTTAGAGCAGCTGCCAGTGCCTAAAGGGGCCAACAAGAAAGCTGGATAGGGGCTTTTGACAACGGCAGGTAGTGACAGGACAAGGAATGGCTTTAACCTGACAGAGGTTTATTTCAGATCTGAGGCAGAAGTTCTTCCCTGTGAGGGTGCTGAGGCCCTGGCACAGGGTGCCCAGAGAAGCTGTGGCTGCCCCATCCCTGGCAGTGTTCAAGGCCAGGTTGGAAGGGGTTTGGGGCAACCTGGTCTAGTGGAAGGTGCTGGAAAGTAGTGAAGGGGAAAGGGACCTGGGGGTCCTGGTGGATAGGAGGATGACCATGAGCCAGCAATGTGCTCTTGTGGCCAAGAAGGCAAATGGCATCTTAGGGTGCATTAGAAAGGGAGTGGTTAGTAGGTCAAGAGAGGTTCTCCTCCCCCTCTACTCAGCCTTGGTGAGGCCGCATCTGGAATATTGCGTCCAGTTCTGGGCCCCTCTGTTCAAGAAGGACAGGGAATTGCTTGAAGGAGTCCAGCGCAGAGCCACAAAGATGATTAAGGGAGTGGAACATCTCCCTTATGAGGAGAGGCTGAGGGAGCTGGGTCTCTTTAGCTTGCAAAAGAGGAGACTGAGGGGTGACCTCATCAATGTTTACAAATATGTAAAGGGTAGGTGTCAGGATGATGGAGCTAGGCTTTTTTCAGTGATATCCAGTGATAGGACAAGGGGCAATGGGTGTAAACTGGAACATAGGAAGTTCCACGTTAACATCAGGAAGAACTTCTTTACTGTAAGAGTGACAGAGCACTGGAACAGGTTGCCCAGGGGGGTTGTGGAGTCTCCTACACTGGAGATATTCAAGGCCCGCCTGGACAAGTTCCTGTGTGATGTACTGTAGGTTACCCTGATCTTGCAGGGGGGTTGGACTAGATGATCTTTTTAGGTCCCTTCCAACCCTTGGGATTCTGTGATTCTGTGATTCTGTGTCCCTGCCCATGGCAGGGGGGTGGAACTGGATGAGCTTTGAGGTCCCTTCCAATCCAAACAACTTTGTGATTCTATGAAATAATTTTTAAAAGGCTAGATAAGATTAATCCCACTTGCTAGTCTGTGGCTCAAGAGAGGCCAGCAGCACACTCTGTCTCCATCCCAGCTGGTTTTCCCATGCCATGGTCTGCAACAGCCAGTGGTTGACAACGTCTTGACAAGTGATCCCCAGATAAGCTACAGAACCAGAGTAAACACCAGCATTTTTAAGTAAAGATCAGAGGATTAAATCATGGTGGTCTGAAGGAAATATTGGCGTCTAACTATTCCCTTGGCCACAGAAATGTAGAAACTGTTGACTGAGTGGTGGCTATCAACCTTTTTTTGTTATTTGTAAGCTCTTCATCATTTCTTGGTGGAGGTGTGGACCTTGTATCAAACCCGCATATCTATTAATGAAAGGCTTTGGGATTTTTATCCACCTTTCACAAACCTCTCTTTGTTCATCACTGCCAATGAAACTGAGGACTGCAGATGCAGACTCAAAACCAGGCAGGTATAGCCTGAAACAGCAGGTACTGTCTGTGGTTTTAGGTGTTCCTGAAGAGGACAGGAGTCCATACAATTTTACCAACTTCAGCATTACATTAAAATGCAAACAGATGGCAGGGACAGGAATTTGCCATGATTTTCTCAGAAGTCTCTTCTCAAGTGGCTGTTTTCCTTCTGGTTTTTGAACTTAATAGTTTTATTTACAAGCAGATAAATGGCTGTTTTCTGGCCTTTTTCCCCAGCAAAAGCACTGTAAAAGTTTTACTCAAAATACATCATTATAGATTTGAAGCCCCATATTCTGGACAGAAAAGAAGAATAAAATTCACAGCCTTGCTGCAGTCTTGGAGGGATTTTTATTGGCAACAACTGCTTGCATTACTACAGCAGCTGCAGGTTTTGACCAGAAATTGGAACTGTCCAGAAATTAGTACAGCATAATCACTTAGGTCAAAATCCACCACATATACTTGAGCTGTCCTAGGATAAGTCCCTCCAGCTTAGTCAACAGAGAAAGACAGACTCTGCTTGTGAGGGGTGAATGCATCTTTTCCAGGTCTCTGTCTTGCTCCACTGACCACAGAGAGGAAAATCCCAACCCTTGCTTTGCCAAAGGCTGCTCAGTGGCAAGAAACAAGGTGTCAAGTACAACTTGATGCTCTGCAGTACCTCACTTGGCCTCCAGCTCCTGCTCCATGGCTTCCTGCTGGTCCTGTGCCATGTCTACCTGACCTTGGCAGATTGATCTGACACCCTGGGTGCCTCTGTATGACTACAAGAAGGCAAATGAATTGAGCCTTCACTGCCTATGTAGTGTGAACTGAATCTCTTCCCAGGCTCATCACTGAGCTGGCTGAAGCTCCAAGGACAAGCTCAGACCACAAAGCCCAGGTAGACACCTAGACACCTCAGAGCATGCGAGAGGACTCTCCTGCCCAGATGCCTGAGGGAAGAGTGGATGAACCTGGACCAGAACATGAGGCAGTCACTGCCTTTCAAGGCTCCCAGCTCCAACACAGCCAAGAGGAAACAGGAGCATTTGGAGAAGAAAGAAGCTTCCCATGAGATGCTCACACAGCTACTTGCAATACCTGTGCTCACTTCATCCAAAAAAGTCTGCATTCCTCAGGGACCACACTTTTGGCTCTGCGGTTCTTACTGCGACTGTCCTCTTTCAGTCACATTTAGGACTCCTTTTCTTGTTTCTAAATTCATGATCAAAATGCAGGATTTTGTTCTTTCCAAAGGTGCATTTCCCAAATTTGAACATGAAAACATCAACATCCACATCCTAATGCTGAACATCACAAATGTAACAAAACACCATGGGCATAGTTCCCCAAAACACTGACCAAATGAAACCAATTTCCTTTCAACACCTGTCCATATACAAAAACCAGTAATCCTCAGAGGAGTGAAAACACAGGAGATTATTTTCTTTTAAGTTGCCCTGACACCTTTTCTCCGAATCACTCTACCACAGAATGACTGGCTAGATGGTGAAAGTGGAAAACAACAAAAGAGCTTTTATTTTCAGTAACTCCCCCAAAACTCTTTAGATGTCTACTTTGTCAACTCCTTCGAGAAGGTGAATTGCTGAAGGACATGCAGGAAGAAGATAATAGTATTTTCTGACTCATTTCCCCCCTACCCTTTAAGGACAAGGGTAGCCAGCCATGTGTCAGGACTGTGGATTCCCACTCCTTTATCTGATGTTTTATAAGTCTGGTTTCCTTTGAGCCTTAGCTTCTGGAGTCATATGCTGGGGGACACACAGATCCGATTTAAAATAAAAGCAAGCATTCACCTGCCATGGCAGCAGAAGGAAGCTGGAGACGATTAACTCAAAGTGCCAGAATAAGAGGAGAGAAAGGAAGAAAAATAAAAATTTTCCCTTTTCAAAAACCTTGTGACATTTTAAACCACTGTCATATTTTTTTTATTATTTTCCACCTGTAATCATTCAAATGGGTTACTAAGGCAGGGTCTCCTTCACTGCACCATGGGTGCTACCTGCAATCCTCTTTCATTAGGAGGAAAAAGAGATGTCCATTGGATTGCAGAGGCTGAAGAGGTTTTTTTCTATATGACAAAGGGGAAAAGACTTACAAGGTCTTTTGTTGTCATCAATTGCCAAGACAAATTCAGAGCAGACAGTGTTCATGGAAACCAGGAAGCCTTTGAAAACATCCTGCTGATGTCGCTAACCATGATTCCACAAACGCAACATAACTGTCTTAAAACTAGGGATGATGGCCTAAAGCCTACCATGGTTAAAAGATGCAATCATAAATCTACAAAACCAGAAACAGGTAAAGGACAGCAAAATTTAAAAAAAGAGGAGAATGATGCAACTCTAAGCCAACAGGCTTGGGCTTTGCCTAGCACTTCCTCTTTGGGGGTGGCTGGTGGCTGTCTAGACCACAAGCAGAAGCAGCATCTGTCAGTCTGCACTGGTGGGACCTGGTAGACAGAGTCTCCTGGGGGCTTCTCTGCTCCTGTACAACCAAGTGGTTCATCTTGCCTCACTACAGATATCCATGGTATTATGAGCTCACCTCTCAGGCATTCCAGAGTGCAGGGCAGAAAGCAGCGATGTCATGGTGTCTTATCCCTTTAGGTGCCTGCTATTGCATCTCTCTCCTTGCTGAACCTCTGCTGTCTATGGAGGAAAACCGTACTATCTCCCTCCCTTGGAGATGGAGAGGCTATGGCCTCCAAAAGCAAGAGCCATCTCATCTTACTTCCAAGCAAGTCTGACAGTGTTATGACCAATGCCAGGCTTGCTATGGGGACTCCAGGCATCAGAGACAGAAGGGAAAACAGCTTCACATAAGTGGTCCCATAGATCCCTCACAGCAAGCTCAGATCTTGATCACAAACATAGACCCCTCTTTTTCTTTACATTCCCCACTCCCCCAGCCTTGTGCACTTGCAGCATGCTGTTATGGTTCCTTTCCCCTTAGTGCTGCGCATGGCTGGGCCAGCTCTCCTGCTTGTGTTTTCAGGGGCTGGGAGGAAAGTGGTCTGATTGGGAGCTCTGAGGCTGGGGACCACAGCATGCTTCTCTGAGGGCAGGCCCCAGATGTGGCTGCACTCTGGCTGGTACCCCTCTGTCTTTCTATGACATGTTATAGGAGATCCTGCGATCTTTTCCCACGCTGCGAACTCACCCCTTGTGTCCTGTCAGGGGTAGGGAGAAACCAGGATTGAAAGCTCTGCAAACTGCCTGGGTGGACCCAAACCTGAACTCCTGACAGCTTTTCTAAAGCTTTATAATACCTTATATCTTCTGAAAGCGAGCTGCATCTGAGCGCCTGATCCATGCTGCTTTGGAAAGCAAAGCAGCCTCAGTTCTGGGGGAAGGGGCCCTGTCTCCTCTGGTCCAAAGCTCCCAGGAAGAGGAATCCCATAGATTTCTCTCTCATGCTCCTGGCCTAGCCTTTAGGGTCCTGCCTTCGGACCCTCCTCTGCCACTTCTCCTGCCTGATTGGTGTAATTAATCTTCATGCTCTCATACTGTCACTTTCTTGCTAGCATTTATGGGAAGGGATGTGCAGCAAACTCCCTGCGCAGAGGATGCAAGAGGGAAGTCAAAGGCTCAGCAGACAGATTATAAAGCAGTCAGCCCTCTTCTCTTACCCCTGTCAGCAAAGCAACCCGGAAACCTTGGAGAGAGTGGGTTTGGGGATTTTTTTGTTGTTTTGTTTTTGGTTTTGTGGGTGGGTTTTTGTTGTTGTTGTTGTTTTGTGTTTTTCTTTCTCTTTCTTTTCCTTTCTTTATTTCTCTTTCTCTTTCTTTTTTTTCCTTTCTTTATTTCTCTTTATCTTTCCTTCCTTCCTTCCTCCCTTCCTTCCTTCCTCCCTCCCTCCCTCCCTCCCTCCCTCCCTTCCTTCCTTCCTTCCTTCCTCTCTTTCTCTCTTTCTTTCTCTCTTTCCTTCCTCTCTTCCTCTCTTTTTCTCTTTTTCTCTCTTTCTTTTTCTCTCTTTCTCTCTCTCTTTCTTTCTCTCTTTCCTTCTTTCGTCTTTCTTTTTCTCTCTTTCTCTCTCTCTCTCCTTCTTTCTGTTTTTCACCTTTTCTCTTCCCACCCCCATCAGCAGCCACCTCCCCCTTTCCGTCCCCAGTCCCTGCCTCCTGGAACGTCACAGCTCTGCTCTTTCATGAGCAGTGTGTGGTATTATGACTCCGGCAATGCTGAGTCTTGCCAGCACGCCTCAAACCACAGGTATCTGACCCTGTCCTAAGCCCCATAACATTGATTAATGTCTTGATTCACAACTGATATGGTCAGCGCCATTGGTGCCTGAGATAGGACACAACCCCACTCCCTGCTCCCTCCTCTCCTCCCTGCAGACCCCTTTTCTCTTTGCTTGGGGAGTCTGGGGGGGGAATCCATGTCCAAAAAAACCACCGGCAGCAACTGTGGGCAGAGAGTGCTGGAGCTGCCAGCAGCAGCCGGGAGCTGTGCATGGTCGGGGTGCTGTTACAACAAGGCCAGCTCTGTGATTACGGCACATTAAGCCCTCAGTGTGGTACAGGCAGCTCTGGGGCATGACGTCCTCCCAGCTCCAGCCAGTCAGCACCGGCATCCCCCTCATCTCCTCCTTTTGCTGGGCATAGAAAGGAGACACTGGAAGGCTTGACATGCTTCTCAACTGGAGCTGAAGGCAGCCACAGGGGAACACATGGCAGGGAGAAAAGCTGTAATGGCCATTCATGCCTCAGCAAGAAATGGAGGGGAGGGAGAAAGGTCCCCAGAGGGAAAAGCACAGGCTGTGACCATTGAAAGAGGCCAAATGAGCGCTGGAGCTAGTTGCAATGGGCATCCATGCATCTTTTGTGGGAGTAGAAGCATCCCAACACTCCAGGGATATTGGGTGCTGGATGGTGGTGGGAGTCCCTGTTTTGGAGCTGTTAATGCCTTGGATGTGACTGTAGCAGGGAAAGGAGTTAGTTGCATGCCATGGTCTCTGTGCATGCCCTATGGACACTCGCCCATGCGTGGTCCCAGTGACAATGCTGACAGCTATTACGCAGCAGATTTGGGTGAATAGCAATTACAGAAGGGATGGGTGATTCACTTCCATGTCAGCAGAAACAGGAAAACTGGCAAATGGAAGGATGCAGGGATTCACCTGGGCTGTCTGCTCCTACTCCACCTCAGACCTCTCCTCCACCCCCACCCTGTTCACAGGATGGCAGTCAGCCCACTGACTGTCCCTCTGGCTTGTCCACTGACTTCTCCCTCTTCCCAAGCCAGTCCCTCTGACTTGGCCGTTTTTCTGCTTATCTGGGTAACTAAGAGCCCTTATTGCCCTGGGAAGCGCTGAGTCAGGTCAGCCAAGCATATGCCCGCATTGACCCTCACGGAGACCCTCTTTGTGTTCAGACTTGCTGGCAAAGAACTACGGCTGGATCCTTACCTGGGTGCAAAACAAGAGCTGGCTCTGTTCCATTTTCAGCAGCTGAAGCACTCTCCCTCCCCCTGCTTCTCTATAAGCCTGAGTAATTTTTTGCTGATGGCAGAGTTAACTACAAGTACACAGTAGCTGTAACTTTGAATGGCTTGATTTCCCACTTCCAGTTCTACAAAATACAAGCAAAAGGCACTTAAAGTTCAATTTGTTGATCACACCAACATTGCCAATGACACCAAGAGATGCAAGGGAAAAATCAGTATAAAAATTTCTATAGGAGTAAAGAAAATACAATTACGTATTACACAGTCTGCTTTAAGTGCTGATGCTAAATTTGCTCAAGTCTCAGAGATTCAGATATCATGATTTGGCATTCTTTAAGAATGGACACAAATCTATAGCTGAATTAGTCCTTGTCCTGTGGTTTGAAAAATCCAGTCTGTCAGCATCCCTCCCCACTGTCACCATAGCCAGAAACAAGAGTGACACTCCTTCCTTTCAGATCCCCCCCAAACTGCTGTTTAAATGCTTTCAGGAAGGCATTCATTGTACAAGGCAGCCAGCCACAAAAGAAGCTACTGAAGCATGGCTGAACACAGTCTGGAGAAGCATCTGGAAACTGGGGCTTGTCATCTGGCCCGGATGTCTCAATCTGCAGAATCCTTTCATTTCCCATCCAGATGCAACCCAGGGCCAGGAGACCAGGACCAGCATGTGCCAGTTGGGCTTCTCCAATTTACCTTCTGGCTCTCCGTATTTCCCTGCAGTGACACTGATTGACATCAGACGAGATTCTCTTGGCCTTTCTTCACTCCACAGGAACACCACTGATTTACGCCAGCAGAAGGCTCTGACCCCTTGAGATTTGTGGTTTCTGTGATGAGGCTAAGGCAAATCACAGAGAAAATCTGATCCCAGGAATGAGACAAAAAAACCCCAAAACAACAACAAACATGCTTCATTGTGGTGGTGAAAGCCTGATGGAGAAATACCAGTCGTGGTGAGAAATGAACTGGGGACGAAGCTGGTACTCTGCAGTGTGATCATATGGTGGGATGATCCAAGGCTGTTTAACAATGCTATGGCATGAGTCAGAGCTGTACAGTTATACCCGCATGCTCACTTGTATATACATACATACATAACAGTTTTGCCAGCTGAGGAAATAAGACCTTGATGCCCACCCAGGTTTTATGGGGTGTAGCCACAGATTGTCTGTGGTGGGATGCTCTGCAGTTGAGGGGGTCCCTTAAGGGTATGGGGCAGCTCCAAGGTGCGTGAGCATCCATTGCTGACATCTAAAGCCAAGCAAGGGAAATCAGACCTATCCTGCTTTGCCCCCATCCAGTGGCTAGCCTGAGTAAACAGTCCTGGTCATTTATTATGAGTGAAAATAAGCCACGTCTGCACTATATACAGTACATCAGACCCTCTGACCACCTACAGGTGTGTGTTGTAGCAACCACGGCTATTTAGGCTGGGAAAACATTTCCACCTTAGTGCCTATAGAGCCACCTCTCCCTCTTTTATCCCTTTCAGAGAAGAACAATAAGAATAAAGCATGTCTCCAAATGCAGACTCCTCTGCACTCCCCACAAGTCCTCTGTGCCTTTGCTGCACATACAGAGCAAGAAATGGCTGAAAGCACACAGAAAGTCAATGGAAAGAGTGAAATCTCAATTCTTTGTCTCCTCTCCTTACTGAAAAGGCCATTTTACAGCAAGTCATTCAGTGAGTGTAACCTCGAGGGTACTGGAAGAAAACACAAGCTCAGAGAAAACTTCAGGGATATCACGTATGAGATGTTAAAAGGCTTCATAAGCTGATGGCTCTTGATACGCCAGCAATTCTAGCTTTTGAAGCTTCATGTGTTGGTCATCTCTTTGCAGTCCCATCTATTATCAGCTCCTGCCTGCTTTTATTTTAATCTTTTTTGCTGCATTTTAACTGAGCTGAGTGAAATTGCTGACCATGAAATAGATACTCTACGTAATGCGGCTTTATTGATCTTACTCTTTGAGTGCATCCAGGAGAAAGAGGTCATTTCCTTGCAATCACTCGCCATAGCCGGTGTCTCAAAGCTACTTTAGCTCAGTGTCTGAAAGGAGAAATGGTTTGGGATGTAGGAGTCAAGAAGAAGGCCAAGGTAACATTGAAGCAAGGCAGGGGTGTAGGCAGTAAAAGTGGGATAAGCGGAAAGAGTATGTGAAGTTCATGGAAATCAGTCCAGTGGTTTTCACTGAGTTCTGAAATTTTATTTGTATCTTTGCAAAACAAAAGAGGCTGCTGGGTATTTGCTCCTAGAGGAGATCAGGCACTGCCTAACATGTTTCAAGATCAATAAATTAGTTATTCTACAGGTCAGCCTATTGTTTCCTATGGCTGAACAGTCTCAGGAGCCACTGGCCCCACAAGTATGTTGGAGTCTATTCCCAGGTCTTGTGGGTAAGGGGAATGGCAGTGACACAGTCTGGGTATGAGTGAGCTTGTGCATAAACTTCGTCTTTTGGTGAGCTTCCATGTGCCTGCAGGGAGGGGTCACCATGTGCCTTCCAGCCTGGTCAAAACAACTGCTGCTTTCTCCCCAGTCTTGTGAAAGAAAGCAACAGAAATGACAGAACAGGCTGTCCATGCAATAGGGAGATGGAGCAGGGGAGCAGCACAGGACAGGGAAGTGTGAACAAAGTGAGGTTCAAATGATTCTGCTGGGTCCAGCAGTCCCAGCCTTTCCCAGACAGCAGGGCCAGGGTCCTTCCAGCTTCTGACGCCCTCCTTTTCCTCCTGAGTTAAAAAATGCCCCACTCCATGCCTGCTACCAGCACCATTCCCATCGATGGTGTAGGGAATGGGCCTGGTGCTCTCCTGGGATGCTGCAATCCCTTGAGTGCTCAAGGCATATAAACCAGGTGAATTGATTAAAGCAGTAAGATGATGATTAAATGACTTACTAGTAGTCCTGAACAGCAGCAGAGTCCCCCAGACCCCACTGAATCTTGGTTAATTCAATGTTTGTCCTCTGCTATGTTCCCAAGAAGTGGTAGCTCCCCACCATCTCCTGCTCCTTACAAAGTGCCTCCTCCCTTGAAGCACAGCAGGTATGAGCTAGGATTTGCAAACTACTCACTTTTCTGTAAAAACATACAGAAAAAAGATATTTAGGACTCAAAGTTCAGTGAAGAGGACAGAAGGTTTCCTAAGGACACCCAGTGACTTTCAAACCAGTCTTTACAGGTGCAATTGAGGCTGCTTCTTGCTTTCAGTGTGGCAAGACCAAGCAGATACATACACTGAAATGCTTGCAGAGAGGGGAAGGGGGACTGAAGTAAAGATAACATCAAGGAACCCTGATTAGCAACAGGGCAGCCTTGTGAAAAATGAGATAACCAGCCTGCCTTGCATGCTGAGACAGCAACTCCTGTCTCCAGCCCTTGCCCCAGACACTGATCTAGGAGGAGGGCTTTTCCAAAAGACCAGGTCACCTTTTGATGATCAGTCCTTATCTGACAGGGGGCTGATACTTAAGGTCATTACGGTAGAAAGACTCAAAGACAACAAGTGCCTTTGGACTTTGAAGGTACATTTGTTCTGCACCTGGATAGGGTCAGACAGGTGGGCCAGGGTAGGATGCCTTGTCCTGCCTGGCTCAACACCTGCCTTGATTTGAACACAGGGGAAATGGTTTGGCTTGACGATTTCACTGTCCCTGCAAACAGGAAGCAGGTCACTGAGTACCAACTGTGTTGTCTCTCAGCTTGTCTCTCAGCTTGTACTCTCTGAGTCTTGTAAGTCCCTGTTGATGTCTGCACTTCTAAATACAAAGCCTGGGTCCTGTCTACTGGCCCTGAAGCCAAGCACACCTTATGTCTACAAGCCTAAACTCATTTTTCCCCAAAAAATCCTAAGACTGTGGTCATATCTAATACCCCTGACCTTTGTTATCCTTCACCACCACTTGGCACTATGTGCAGGACTCATCTGCTCAGATGAGAACTCTTCCAAGTGTGCTATTGATCAGATGGTGTGGCTGATGGAGGGGAGGTTCAGAGGGAGCACGAAGCCTACACTGAGCTCATGTTGCAGTATGTGCATTTATTGCCAAGGAGTGGGAGAGGTACAATGCTGTGTGGGTCTGTGAAAGGGAGGATCTGGGGGATTTTATGCCAGCATAACACAGCTATACAACTATTGTGTCAGGGCAAACCTATGTACATTGCTGGCTGCTCCCATGTTGACCCTACTTCCGTGACCCAGTGTCTCCCTCCTGTGACTTGGGGATTCATCCAAGCCTTTGTTGTGCAGATGCCATTCACTGACCCAGCTACAAACCTTCTAAATTTATTTTCTTTTTTCTATCCTGTGTTAGTTTTGTGCAAGCTCAGTGAGTTGAATCGGCTCATGGACGGGTGCACATGGTCAGGAGGTAAGAAGGGAGACAAGAACACAGCCCCTGTGCTGCTAAAATTAATTGAACGAGGGATGCTGGAGAGGTGAGAGAGAAAAGGGGCAGAGAAGTCCACTTTCTGCTTTGCTGGATAAAAAGAAAACAATACAGCCAGAAACATAGGCCAGCCTTGCAGAAGATTTCAACAACTGAATCATCACCTGAATGCTGTTGAAGGGATTTGTGTTACAGGAGGATCAAAGTACAATCTGTTAAGGTGATGCCGTCCGTCCAAAATTTTCCTTTCTTGAAAATCAGGTTTCTAGAGGTCAGTCCAAGCTGAGCCTCCAAAGAGAAAGGAAAACCCTAAACCACAGAGCCCCTCTAATCACTGGCAAGGGTCAGCCTGGCCTCTGGAAAGAAAGGGATTAATCACAAGCCAGGTACATCAAGCATGAGTTTAGGTGTTTTCTTCTCATGACACAAGACAGCAAAGCTCAGTCCAACAAGGCAGGTATTCTGGTGGCTGAGTTTCAGCCCTGGGGGTAATTTATTTATTGCCACCAACACAAAGATCATCTTTAGTACAGCAGCTCTCACAAGGCTCAGTGAAGTTTGAAGTTTTATGGGTTGAGATCTCTGTTGATACAGTTGGAGAAAGCAAATTCTCCATGTCGGAGCTAAATATCTTTGATATGGCCTAATCTTTAACATAGACTGATTCTGTTGAGTTCTTCCTTTCAGTCAGGACTTGCCCTAAGGAATACTTCTTTTTTTTAAATAATAGTTATTAATTGAGAGACACCAAAATTTCAGTTACAGCAGGAGCTGAGCAGACAGACAAACCCTTCTACGCTTGCTCTTTTGCAGAGGAACAGCCCATCAAAAAGGATGGGGAATCCCTGCTGGCTTCTCTCTTTGATCCAGACAGTGTCAGAGGGTGAGGGACTTTGGAGGGCTCAGAGCTCAAAAGACTGAGACGAGTCCAGTGACAGCCCTGGGGTAAGAAAGCAGCATAGTCTGGTTGTACCTAAATACATGCTGTACTTGCCCTCTCCCAGCAGTGTGGGATGAGGATGGAGCTGCTCAGCAGTAATGAGGGATGGTTCCTGGGAGGGGATTAAATCGAAGGCAACCATAGTCTGGCTCTGCTATTTCTTCCTTTTGGTCTTCAGGCACAAGGCAAATTCAAGGACTGCAGGGTTTAGCTGGAGCCATAGCTCTGCCACCAAACCCAGGTGGCTGGATTTCCCCAGCCCTATATCCAAGTTCCACAAGAGGTGCTTTACCACCTCACCCCACATTGCTTGGTCAGAAGCTGGCCATAACAGCTGCGATGGAGAGGGTGTTGTTTCTGTGTGATGTGTGGTGTCTGTGCCGCAAATAACTTTACAAACCAGGGACTGATTTGAATTGAATTTAATGGAGGGGCTGAGCAGTGCATTCCCAAGCAGAGGGAAATCCTTCAGCCAGCATCTTTACAGCCTAGTTGCTTATCAGTACACACAGCCCAGGAAGATAGGCAATATGAGATGCACAGCTGTGGGATGACTCTCAGCATCGTTTTTCAAAGGGACATGGGAGCGCAGGGTGACAGTGGCAGGGCAGCAGCTGTCTCTGCTTGAACTGTCTGGGCTGGGAGTACCCCTCTCAGGGACTGCAGACACACCACCCCAGCCGGCATAATCCCACTGATCTCAAAGCACCACTCCGGGGCTATTTCTAGGAGGCCAGAAACCAAACAACAACTGCCTGGACCTGAGAAGCACACCTCGGATTTCATTTCCTCCAGCCTTGACACCCCTGTGTGCACAGTTGCCCGGTTGCTTTTCCTCTTCCCAGTGTAAGAAGCTCACACCAAACCCAGCCTGCTCAGGTCAGACTTGCCACCAGGCAGCTGAACTTTCTTTGGCTTGTGCTGGATGAAATCACAGCCCATGCATTACCCTGACGCAGACGCTTGTTTGCTTTATATTTTGTGGTTGAGTATTTTATAGTCAGGGGATATCTGCTAATCCCAAAGTACAATAACAAAAATGGTATCTTTCATAAATACACGAGGTAGGGATGGGCATGCTCCCAAGTGTGTGTGGAGAGACGAAAATTTCAGACATTGTTTCCCTGCACTTGGAACCTGTCTTTAGTTAATGAAGTTAGGTAGCTAGTTGGGATTTGCAGGTTCTCTATAGAGGATTATTTTATTATTATTATTCTTTTTTATTATGGGACATATTCTGCATCAGAATATGATTCTCTTTCCCTTCCAGATATAAATTATTCAACTTCAAATCCTTCTCTTTTCCTGGTCTATGAAGATGTGGGTCTGATCAAAGGAACAAGTGAAAGGGTGAAACACTGACCAGCACACCTCCTTAATGTAGCTGCTTTGCTGCCTGAGCACTGGGGTCTTGGCTAGTTAGTGACCTAAGTATCACTCTGGCATGAACTTTTTGATTTATTCTGGACTTTCCTAGCAGAGATTAACACCAATGCTTGTGTGGATGCAGCTTCCTTGGGAATAGAGGCTGGGAGCTTCCTCCAAGTGACCCGGCTGAGCTTGTATTTTATTTGGGTTATATCTGCAAGAAAAGGTTTCAAATCCCCTAATGATACCCCTTGAATTTCTGGGAGAGTGCTACAGCTTCTCTACAAAACTGGAGGGAAGCTTCAGCTTTGCCCAAGCAGCCTGAGTGGGGCCAGGGCTGGGGAACCACAGGCTGCAGCAAACAGAAAGGCGTTGAGACCGTTCTGCTGCCAAAAAGCATCCCCCTAATGCGCAGCACCTTCTACAAGGCACTGAACACTGCTGAAAAGCAAGACCCACACACAGTAAAGGAGGGTCCCTTTTGCTACCCCTTTCATATCTGTCATGGATCTGCTCCCCTGTGTCCTGTTTTGCTCAGCAGATTGCAGCCAACTCAGGCTCATACCTGTTTCCCAAAACTGAGCTATTCTGATCCAAGGCTCTGCAGATGACTTGTGAACAATGATCATCATCATAATCGTCATCGTCATCATCACTGTCCTCATTGTCATCATTATTATGCAGAATACCTTCCCTAGTGACTGCTGGGTTGGGGACTGCCAGGCTGAGAAAGGCAATAGAAGGAAACAAAGTGAAAACCGAAGGTGTCAGCAGACCAAACCATGGAGGTTTTGCCTGGGAGTGGAACTGGAACACAGGGAGGTTTTTCTGCAAGACAGCACCTTTCTGATAGAATCATAGTGCCTACATGTTAACTTCTCCTGTGCTCTGCTGATGTCAAATCCTACTTTTAAAGCTCCTTTTGCACACCTCATATTTTCAAGCCCATATTTACAGGGCTATCTGGCTCAAGACAATCTTGCTGCCCCAGCCCTTGGACCAAATAGCAGAATTAACCCAAATTTACACCCTCACCTCACAAGATTTCAGGTTCAAAGCACTCAGCTGACAGGTGAAATTCCCCTCGCTGTTCAAGCAGGTGTTAATCCTGTTATCCACATGGCAATTCTCTGGGTAGTTGGAAGAGAGCAGATCTTCACCCAGTACTTCTCCCCACATCAAAGACAGCCATCTCTCCCTCTCAGCTGCCCCTCAACAGCTCAAGACAGAGATCTTGATCTCGGAATGGATTTTGTGTGGCCGCAGGCTCATGGAGGGGGCCGCAATTTCTGCAGACACTTTTAACTCCGAGGACTCATTCCCACAGCATTTTTTCCCCCAGCCTGGTTTACAGTGAATGTAGGGACACGCAGCCTGCATGCTGTGGAGAAGTGATTCAGTGCCAGCATCCTGCCCCGTGATGTATCAGTGTCACAGGCAATCAAAGAAACCATTTCCAAGCCCTTCTTCAGCATTTTTGCTTTGGAAAGTTCCTTTACTATCATCCTTGCTGGCAAACAAAAGGCATAATAGGAGTGACAGCTTCAGGTCTGGGACGCAAAATTCTCTGCCCGATCTCGGCATCACCAACTCTCAAGTGCAAAACCACCGAGCTGCAAAGACCCCAGCAATTAGGGCCACCGTTCTCGAGACTCAAGTCTTCCAGCCTCAGACATGTGAATTGTGCCCTGAAGCTCTGAGCAATCGTCTGCCTTAGTCTGCGGAGATCCTCCTGACTCAAACTCACAACATAGCTTTGATTTGCTTTGCTGGGGGAGTGAATGATTGGGTACCACTTTTAGCTTAGCCCAAAGCTGCCACAGAGCCTGTCCCTGCATCCCCATCGTTCTGCAGCTACTCTCATTGATTTTTGCTTGTTGCTTCTAAGAATGAGGCACTTGGTGACTTCTGTTGATAGCAGCACGTAAAACACACTCAGACCTGCTAGCCCAATATCAAGTATATATACAACCCTTCTTATAGTGTAGCTATCAAGACATCACCTTGCTGAAATATGCAGTCAACACCATTCGGTGTTTTTGGAGTTCATTTAAAAATCAAGTTAGTTTGGGAAAGAAACAACTACAGCAAAAATAAACAGGGCTTTAGGCACTCTGCAAGATGTTTCTTCCCTTGCAAGTGGGTATACAGTGGGGTGACATGGGGCTGAACTACTTATTCTGCTGAAGGGGATGCCAGAAAGAACACACAACATCTCAGTCCCTGAATTGTTAGGACAACTTTTCAAACCTTTTGGCAAGTCTTTTAGCTGTCAGTACTGAGTTTGAAAAGCATGGAAAGTGTCTGAAACATGCACTTCAGTCTGGGCCTTACTAAACTGAATGGGGTTTCTTGTGGCAGGACCCTACACCAGTACAGGAGGGTATCAGGCTTTTGGAAATGCAAAAGAGCAAATACTCTTGTGCATTCCTTGCCTAGCCTTCCCAGTGAAGTTCCCTGCTTTCTTGTCCCTCCGTGATTCTATGCTTCTATTCTATATTTATGCCCAGGTCCCTCTCACCCTGAACTGGTGCACTGGGCACACTCAGCTGTGATTCAGTTGCCTACCAGTGCTACTGATCAAATGTCTTGTGATTTGAAAGTGTCTGTTGTGAAGGGGGTTGGTCAAAAATAAAATAGCCTCTGGGAACACAAGAAGGATGATGCTTGGTTCACTGGCTGTTCCTCAGCACCCTCTTGGAGGGGCTGGGATGTACTGAGAGAGAGGAGTAAACCGGGAATGGGACTGGAGATGCACTCTGAAGCCTTGCCTGTCTTTTCTGGGTCCTAAAGTTTGCCGAGCTCTAATCTGTCTGTTTCATGAACCTAACTTCACTGTTACCGACAAAGACACCAAATCTAGCAGACATTTTGGTGCTGACTTCAGCGGCAGCAGCGCTGTGGAGGTGGAGGTAGCAGGTGCTGCAGGACTTACACTGTCATGATACATCCCCCAAATCAGATGTGGTCATGGAGATGTTAATCCACCCCAGAACAGGGGAGAAGCCTCAACCGCACTAAAACCTTGACAAATCTACAAGTGGTCCTCCCAGTTTTCCCAGTTTTCTTTGGGTTTTGCAAGGTTTATTTGTGCTTAGAAGCACAGCAAGGTAAGGATGGACTGCAACAGTGATTGTTTTCCAAGGGTCTGCTTCTTCTCATTTATCGATGAGATGTTTCCCTCTATCATGATGCTGGGTGTATGGAGGCAATACCCCACTACCAGCCCTGCACAAGGTCACAAACCCAGGGGACAGCGCCCAGGGTGATAGTTCCTGAAGGGTCAGGGAAGATCTGGCTGTAGCCAGGGTCAGGGTGAGCCTACTGTCTTCCAAACACATCTCCATCCCTCGTGGAAAGCACTGCTTTAGGTGGTGGTCGTGCCCCTTCCTACACCAGAAGGCACTGAGAAATAGTAACAACAGTGGTGGTTCCAGGGAGGGAAAAAGCAAGGAAAGCACGTGTCAGAGCGGCATGCCCATCTGTGGGTTAATATGTGGTGGCCAATTCCATATGGCATTTCCCTTCACTTCTGCAGAAGGGCTTTGGAGACCACTTTGGGCTGCAGAGGGGGTCGGTACCTCTTAGCCCATTCCCCACTGCCAGCATCAAGGCATTTTTGACAGACTTCAGCCCTTTGCTACCTCTGGAAAAATATTCTCTCCTAGTGCGTGCAGGAACAGGTGAAAACAGTGACAAGTACCAAAGAGTTAATACTACTTTCATGCTCCTGAGTGTAAACTGTCTGCAAGCCCTGCACTGCAAAGTCCTCTCCAAATTTAATCCCAAAGAGGAAGGTACTGTTTCGTTGAGATTAAGCTGATTTGCAGATTAAGAAGATTGAATTAAAATTAAATTTGGTGTCTTGGGGAGGGGTGGTGAATAAAAAAAAAAAAAAAAAAAGGAAGAAAGAAAAAGAAAAAAAAAAAAAAACAAAGAAAAGGAAAGGAAAAGTTGTCCTTTACCCATAGGTGCCTTTTAAATGATTCCCTAAATGCTTTCCCCAGACTCCTGTCAAACTGCGCGCGTTCTTGTCCAGAGTGGTTTAAAAGTGATTCAAACTCTTTTGGAAACACAGGCGTACAGACATTTTAATTTCATCTGGTGCAGCAACTCTGAGACCAACTGCACACACTATCTGCCAGCGAAATAAGCCACAGGGCTGAAAAAAATAAAAAAGCAAACCCAGCACTCTGCCTTCTAAATGCTTGACACAGTAAATTACTCATCAAGGAAACAGCCGTGCAAGATCTTTCAAGAATATGAAAGGAAAAGATTGAGGGACTCACCAGAGCGTACACTGAACTCAAGACGGAGCAGCAGAGGATCAAACCCAGACTGTGATAAACCAGATATGATCCCATATCCAAGAGGCTTCTTCCAGCATCCAAGCTTGCTCAGGGAAGTAGGAGGACGAGAGGTCTTCCAGCGTTGCAGATGATTTCTCCTTCTCCTTCCCTCCCGCCCCCCCCCCCTTCCAGAATCTGTGTGTTGTTTGATTGTTTGTTTGTTTCCACAGTTTTAGCCAGAAAGGCACATGACAAGAAACCCCGGTCTTTTGCTCCGTTTTCTCATGGCTGGAGATCTGGGCAGCTCCCGAAACGCAGCCGAGGAGCCCATGTGAAGCAGAGCAACTTCGCTCCCTTCAGAGCTGCAGCCCCTGGTGCTGTTTGTTTTCCGTATGCATCTGTCTCGTAGCAGAAAAAATCACATCCATATGTCAAAACTGCTCTTCTGTTTCCTTTTTATGAGGCAGTGGGAAGTTCAAATAATTTCTTTGTCAAACGCAAACACACAGAAAGAGGGAGAGAGAGGGAGGGAGGGAGAAGTCGAGAGAGGGGTGGAAGGGGTGGGAGATTGGAGAGGGTGGGGGAGGCTTTTAACCACTGCTTTATTTTTAGATCCAGTAATTTTATCTTTTAGTTTCAGAGGGGTTTGGGGGTGTGTGTGGAGGGGAAAGCGCTTTGTTGTATTTTTTTCTTTCGCCTTCTTTTTTTCAGCATGCAACCAAACGGCAAAGTCGAAAGTTTAAAAAAGCGAAAACTTGGAAATATTTTCACTTAGCAATTACCTTTTCGCAAACAGTGGTACTCTGGGGGCTTTCTCCTTGCATATCCCGGCGCGTTTCAGCTCCACAATAGGTTTATTCTGCCAGCCTTCAAGGTTGCAGTACGTTTTAGTTACGAATAGGGGTGGTTTATTTTTTTGCTTCTCTCTCCCTTCTCTGTCTCAAAGGATCTGCAGTTTCAAAAAGCCGATTGAGTATGGCATGAAAGCATGGGGCTGAAATATCGCTCCCCCTCCTTCGCCACCCCCTTTAAGTAGTTTATTTTAGTTTTTTTTTTTTCTTCCCTCGGCAGAAACGCTTTTCACTTACTCCTCGAAATGTTCTGAAATCCTCCGGTTTTTGTTTTATTATTATTGTCATTGTGTTATATATGTATAGATACATATACATTTTCTACTCGCGCACCCGCGTCCTCCGTCCCATGACCAGGACAAGCCCTCAGAAACCCGGCAGAGGAGCCCGCAGCCTCTCGGGGCTCTCTGGGGGCTGCCCGGAACGGGGATCGCGTCGCTGCCGAGCCCCCTCCCCAGTACCCGGGGGAGCCACCGCTCCGCTGCCTCCCCCTTCCTCTGCTGCTACCCGCCTGGATTTCACCAATTTTGAGGAGTTTCAGGGCAGGGATGTTACTCCCAGCTCAGCCGGCGGGTTTCATTCATAAAACTAAGAAGAAAGGAAAAAAAAAAAAGATTTATATGTGTAGTAACGTGTCCCGTCCCCCCCCCCCCACTCCCAAATCTCCCAAAAGCCAAGCAGCCAGCGGTTTTGTTCAAGAGCCGAAAGCAAGCTACAGCAACAATCCCCTTATCATTTTTAAGACGTGGGAGGAGAACCGAAGAGGGGAGGGGGCTGGAGATCACACGGATGCAACACGCGAGCAGACACACACGCAGGCGGACACGGGGCTCTGCGCTCCGGACTGGCTCCTTGGGGAACTTTGGAAATCGAGTCGTGGTGGTGTTTTAGTTTTTTAATTCCTCTCCCCCTTAATTTTTCTTCCTTTATCTTCTTTTTGTGTCGCCCCCCCGCCCCCCACCCCCCGCCTTCTTTTTTTTTCTCCTCCGCGGTGTGGTGTTTTTTCGCTTTATTTTTCCGCGCAGAAGCAGCGGTTCTTTTAGAGGAGCTGAACGGAGGCAAGGAAGGAAAAAGAAAGAAAAAGTAAGAATAAAGAAAAAAGCGCGCCAACCTCCTCTCTAGGTCTGTCAGAGAGCAGACGGTAAAAACATCAAGTTTTCGCAGAGTGGAGCTGTGTGCATTTCTGTCTTATTTTTTGGAGCAGAGCAAAAAAAAAAAAAAAAAAAAAAAGAGGAAAAAAAAAAAACCCAAACCCACAACCAAACTCTACAGTTCGTTTGTTGCTTGCTTTTTTTTTTTTTTTCCTCCCCCTTTTTTTTTTGCTCACAGCCCCATGGCTGTGAATAGGTGCCTTCAGCTAATTTTATGAAAAGGGGCTCTTTCCAAGGCGAAGGTAGAGTAGGGCTTCCTGTAAGGGGGGGGGGGGTTGACGGGGAGGGAAGTTCTGCTCTTGATGCAATCTTTTCCTCCACCTCTTCCTCCTCCTCCTCCTCTGCCTCTCCCCGCCAGCCTCGGCGGGTCTCCCCGGTGGCGGGAGGAGCGGGCCCGGTGTAACACCCCACTCGGCCGGGCCCCCATTGATTGGTGGTGCCAGGACTGGGAAATACGGGGTCAGTCCTGCATCCCTCCCATCCATCCCACCCCGGCCCATTCCTGTTCCATCCCTTCCCCTCCGGCTGTCGGGAGACGCGGGCCTCTAGTTAGGGAGAGGATGCGGGGAAGGGGGAGAGATGGAGATAGAGAAAGGAGGGAAATGGAAAAGGGAGAGATGTGAAGGGGGGAGATGGGGAGTGGGATGCTGAAGGAGAGAGATTTAAA
Organism: Lathamus discolor; assembly: GCF_037157495.1. Taxonomy (NCBI): domain Eukaryota; kingdom Metazoa; phylum Chordata; class Aves; order Psittaciformes; family Psittacidae; genus Lathamus; species Lathamus discolor. The sequence goes on along the minus strand of NC_088885.1, from coordinate 58,925,986 downwards.
AGCAATAAAACCATCCTCACCCCACCCCATTCACATCTCCCAAATATGTTTTTCAAGCTCTTGCAGCATGGAATATATTACAAAGATACTTACTGGGGAGAGGGGCTGAAGAAGGGGTGAGGGGTGTGTAGTGGTTTAGGAGGGATTCCTTGGGGAATCTCCAGGCATGTATTTCCAGCTCTTCTGAGGTTTGTTTCTTGGGTACTGGTATGGCTCATGTCAGCCCAGTGTGCTCAACTTGGGGGACGGAATGGGAGGAGAGCCCCTATCCCCAGGGGAGCCTTCTGTGTGCTTAAGTGTGGGGTGGACTGAGCAAATATGTACTCAGGGCTCTATAGTCATTCTGAGAAGGAGGAAAAAAATCCACTGCAAAGTTTCAGGGGGCCCATCGCAGCTCCCTTGCTGTTTTTTCTCTTGGAGAGACGGGAGAAGCAGGCAAAAGCCTTGTAATATCAAAATGCCCTCACCTCCTGCTGCTACCAGGAGAAGGAGGTGGTGATAAGATTTAGCGAATGCCTACATCCAGATTTTGGTCCCCCGTCTCTATCTGGTCCCTCATGTATGGAGTATGCACTGGACTGGGGATGCCTTGGGGCTGGTATTTATTAATTTAATGATTAAAGGCAGATTACTGCCTAACTGCTGAAGCTGCACAAGAGGAAATTTTTCTGTTTAAAGCTTGCTCAAGAAGCATGGCAGAAAAATCTGACTCTGGCCACATCTTGCTCTCATGGTCACAAAGGCTACGAGAGATGTTTTTCCACATTCCCTTTATCTACAAGCAAAATAAACTCACACCTCAGGACTCCCTAGATCCAAGGACAGCCCACTGCCAGGTACAGCATTCAGGGTATAATTCATTTTTCCCTGCCTGTTCCTTTCTGGGAGGATGGGAGATGAGAGGGCCAGAGCTATTCTTTGAAGGGATGGCACTGCAGCCTGGTCTACAGGTGGGTTTCCCCAGGCAGTAGCTATAACCCTCCTCCCGGCCACTTGAAGCAAGGCACAAGTGAAGATGGACAAGGTACTGCTGCACACCTCTGTTCCGCTCTCAGATGCAGCTGTAAGAATTAAAGCTTAGTTTACAGCTCAGCATCACTCATAGATTTTTGCTACTGCTGTGAATGAGGTCAGATCCACAGAAGTCTTCTGGCATCTCCGGGATGCCATCCTGTTTCACTCATCACCTTCTTCTCTATCCTCTGGGTAGAGCAGGAACGCAAGACACAGCTGAAGAGCAGGACTATGCTGGTGGTTCATACAGTTGTCCTCTAAAGTCATGGTAAATCATGTCCATGGACTCCCTATACCAGAGGTGGACTTGTGAGCATCTTCACCATTCACATGATCCTAAAACAACCTCTTAAGTCTTTTCCCTGCATAAAAAGGAGCTGTCTGACTCATCAGGTGCAGAGAATTGGGCCCTGCAGTTTTAGGCCTTGACATTCTTGGAAACCGTGATTTATAAAAGGTCAGGCAAGAAACAGCTTTACTGCTGTAGGGTTTTTTGAGCAGGTGCCCCAGGAAAAATGATTTTCTCAACACCCACTATCCCCAAACACTGTGTATTCTCTCTGGCCCGGTTACAAGAGGATCTTTTCTCTCTTTACAGTCTTTTGAGGGCAAGATTATGTATTCTGCCTTTCCAGATGCATGCTTTTGTTTGGGATGATGCATTCAAGTACGTGAGATCCCTGCTTGGAAGTCTGCCCACCAGGTGACTAACACTAAGGACATTCTCCTTAGCAGATCAGTCACAGAATCACAGAATGCTTTGGGTTGGAAGAGACCTTTAAGGTCATCCAGTTCAACCCCCTGCCATGGGCAAGGACACCTTCCACCATATCAGGTTGCTCCAAGCCCCGTCCAACCTGACCTTGATCACTGACAGGGATGGGGTAGCCACAGCTTCTCTGGGCAACCTGTGCCAGGCCTCACCACCCTCACAGGGAAGAACTTCTGCCTCAGATCTCATCTCAATCCCCCCTCTGTTTAAATCCATTCCCCCTTGTCCTGTCCCTACCTGCCCTTGTAAAACATCCCTCTCCAGATTTCTTGTAGGTCCTGTTTGGGTATTGGAAGGCTGTTATAAGGTCCCAGGCTTCTTTCTCATCAAGGCAAAAGCAGTTTGGACAACTTAAGTTTTGTTTTGGTTTTCTTTCAGGTTGCATCCATGGCCGTGTATATATTGAACCAAGAAGGAATGCAGTGCTGAAAGAAGCCTTTGTAATGTTGCTATTTTAAGGAGACCCTTGGGGATGGCATGGGATGCAATTAGTTTCTCCAACTTCTTACAAAAAAACTTTCCAAGTGTTTATATCCTTCTACTGATGTAAAACAGCAAACTCCCACCCCCCAAAAAATAACGCCCAGTTTGAATGGGCTAAGTTTTTTGCCAGAAACAATTGCTATTGGGAACTGACTTTATTTTGTGGCTGACTTTTACACAGCCTAATAATAAACTTATCCTCTCCCTGAATTGTTTTCTTCCCAGCTGGGTGAACGCTTCCCTTCTGCAGGAGTTAGAATCCCATTCTGCATAAAAAGCCTCCTGTCCTTTCTCTCCTGGGTCACTCAGGTTCAGCAAAACATCATGACTTACATCAACCAAAGCCATTGACTGAGAAGGCAAAGGTCTGACATGGCTGGTGCTGGCAGCCACACAGCAAAAATCCCACATTGTGTAAGAAGCAGGTCCAATGACCAAGTGCTGCAGACAGTAAGAAGCCTTTCCTGCCCTGTTTCCTCCTGGCTATTGCTCATGTTTTGTTGGCAAAGTCAAGGCCAAAATATACAAGAAGGAACTTTGGCAAAATTAAGTTTGTGCATTGGGCAAAATGGCCACCATGGGTTTCTGGCAATATTTGCTGTATGTTTTGTATGGATTGCAAAGAAGAGAGTTTTGATGTCACTGCTTTCTTTCAATGTGAGCAGAGAAAAGGAGTAAAACCAAGGCCTGATACTTCACAGCTGGCACTCTTTGCACAAGGCTGAAGTTGTAACTCTTGGCTGTGATGACTGTGAAAGAAGTGTGTGATGGCTTCCTTGCTGGCTCTTTAGAGAAACATCTGCTCTGGGTCTTATGGACAAAATCAAAGGTGAAAATCTCGGTCAAAGCAAAATTAAAATACATACAAGAGTCCTGAGAGTAAGTCATGAGTCCCTCCATGGTTTAGCTCCTGGTACCTCATTTTAGCCTTGCTTCAATGTTACCGTAGTGAGCAGCCCATATTGTTATTGCCAGTGATGGTCAGGACCCCTGCAACTTTGCTGTCAAATGCCTCTGTAGCCTGGATGAGACTGTCTTGCTTCAAATCTCCTGCTCCTTGTGCCTTGGATAGTCTTGCCTGAAGATCTACCTTGTGGGAAAGGAAGGGCAAGGCTGGGTATTCAGTGCCAAAACCAGTGTCTCAGTTGAAGTTGCCTTGCAGGAGGACAGCAGCTTCCACATCATCAATGAGGAGGTGTGAGAAAAGGGGTGAAACAGAGGAAGATGTCAGGAATGAGTCTGTGGAGGCAGACTCAAGAACAGTGACACCTAAGAGGTGCCACGACACTGAAAACACTATTAGAGATGTTCTCACTTAGTAACTCCAGACAAAACACAGACTCAATTAGCTAAACTGAAGAAAGGTGTTTTTTTTTTTATCTAGCAGTTTCTGCTGCATATGTTATATTTGAACTTGCACCAGACCAGGCATGCATCTGCCCATCATTACCACCAGTGGGAGCGATGCAGTTGGATGAAGTGAGACAAGTTTTGGGCATTTTTGTCAAGGAGATGGGTGGGTAGGCTGCTAGATATAAGTGGGTTTCTGCCCTGCTCTGTCTTACTGCTCCACTCACAACCTTTCAGTCAGCACCACTGTCAGCTTCAAAGTGGGTTTTCCCTGGGAGATATTCTCCAGAAAGCCAGCCCATCTTGGTGTCAAGGCTTCCAGGGATGGCAGATTACATTCTCCCCGTCCTTTCTTTGAAAGACAGGATCAACCATTGGTTAATCACCCAAAATGTAAGAAAAACAACCCCTTTTTTATTTTTTAAGCTGTCATTTGCTTTTTGGTACTTGTTCTGACTTTCTTCATCAGCATTTAGCACTCCAGGATCAGGGCTGCCCTGCAAGAGAGGAATGGGACAGGGAAAATACGCTTGTTTTTCTCGTGCAGCCTGAGTGAACAACCAATGAACCCTCATGACAAACTGGAGGTGAGAGTCTAAATTGCTAAAACACTTCCTAGAACAATGTTTAGGTTTTCAGCAGTTTTCTGGTTTGTTTTGATCCCTCCTGCTTCCCTGTCTTCATGTAATAGGAAATCAACTTAAGCAAAAATATTAATCTTGGTCAGAAAAAGATTTTTATATTTATGGGAGAAATCTAAAGATAAATTCTAAAAAGTAGCTTACTTTTCTCTGCAAAGGCTTTTTATCTCTCTAGGTAGGAGTATGCAGGACTGCTTGTGATCTGTAGTCAGAAGTGGACTAAAGAGCCTGGACACCTCTTATAACATTCTGTGGTAATGGTTTACGAGGTGCTACAGCAGCCATGTCCATCTTCTTTTACACTTGTGTCCATTCCTGAGCTGTTACCCAGGGCCTTCAAACACGCTAAAAAGTTTACGTATTCAGGAGGACCATGAGATCAGATGAATGGCTGATGAACCTGCAATTCATGGGATGAGTTATCTATGTTGACTTCACCTACGACCTTTATTCTCAGTGGTAACTCCTTCCAATTGGAAATGTACAGCCAAGACCTTGAATATCTCCAGTCAGCAGGGTACCTCTACCTGTGTGCATAGAAATTGGGCCAGACATGGGAAGTGGTGCATCCAGCCACCAACAGCTAGAGTGATGAGAGAGGAGGTTTCTGGGTCATGCTTTGGGTTCTGGTCTGGGTAGGTGACAGTGAGTCATCTTCATGGGGCTGGTTGCCCTGCATGAGAATATGCGGAGAGTGTAGCAGTAGGGAGATCAAAACTTCTTACCGCTGTGTAAGGTAAGAAGATCTTCTCCCAAACTCTGGTTTGGGAGAAGAAGATAAGATGTGTGGGGTTGAGGGTTTGCATTAAAGCAGACAAAGGAGTACTGGAGGTGAAGAAGAGTTCTCCCCTGAGAACAGTCAGATCCATAGGCATTTTCTAATTTAAACAAGCCGGGTATATTAATGGTTGGGCTACCAAAGAAACCAGCAGCAGAGACAGTAGCCAGTGGCTTCAGGCAGTGACCTTCAGCTGAAAAAAAGCTGTACTCTTCTATTTTTCATGATGAAACAGGTTTGATTCAGTCCTTTTTAAGCTTTTCCAGGCAATTCCATGAAACAAGACTGAAGGTGTGCACAGACCACCTTCCTAAGCAATGGGCTTGGTTTCTATTTAGTTGCATTTTTGGAATAGCAAGGGGATGTGGTTGACTGTCTTCCACCCTCTCTTCTTCTAAGCAGCCCTGAAAATGCCAGCCTTTGTTGAACTGAAGGTGGAACAGATAGGCTCTGCAAAGCATTCTGGGTTTTATTCTTACTCTCCTGCTGCTGCTGTCCTTGCTGTTGGCCTGATCTGAGCTGGTGCTATGAGCCCAGATGGACATGGGAAGGATGGAGATCGGAGTATGAGCTCTGAAGCAAGGGTAGGGTTGGGAAACACAGCTCTAACTTACACTGTTTTGTGTCAGTCCCTCAGTCTCTGAGCTGGGAAGAAGTCATTAACTTTCGGCACTCTCTACTCTGATTCTTCACCATTCTACTATGGAAAAAAGCCCTGATAAGTAGGCGAGCACAAGAAGGAATGGGGTAAACACTGCAACTCATCTCTTTCCCAGGTGAAGTTTTCCTCATGCCAGTGACTGATTCGCCTTTCAGGTCATTCACCATGGCTTTATCCATTTTATAGAGCAGCAACTGATGACACTTCTGGCTTGCACTCTCTTATTTCTTTCCTAGGGAGAGTCTTCTTTGATTTACCAGCTCCATCTTCCAAAATAGTGATGTGAGTTGAGAGGTTTTACATTAGATTTCACATGTAGTTACCCTCCCTGCTGCTCATCACAGTTTAGCTATTTCAGTGATTTCTGAACACCACTGAGCAATCTCATTCCCACCCTAAGGGAGAATCAAGTGTCTCAAGCCTGCATAATTTTTCCATATGCACAAGGTCTTCTTTTACTCTGTTTAAAGATTATTTTCCCTCTCCCCTGTGATGCCTGTGACAGCCTGGATGTCTCTGAGCTTGAATCAAATTGTCCTTTCTTTGTGTTGTCATCCAGCCTACAGTCAGAACTACGAGCAAACTCCAGTTCAGAGGTAAGCAAGAAAAACTACTAGGTTCTGAAAAAACTTGGCAAGCTTTGCAGAAGAAAACTGCCAGCATGGAATGACGAGATGGGAGCATTACTTCAACAGAAGAAGCTCTGATTAGCAGATTATCACTTAAGTGATGTTGATCCCAGCCACGCTGCCTTCCAAATGAGCCCTTTCACAGTTGCCAGCTGCACCATGGAGTCATGAATGTAAATAAGTGGGCCAGATACTTTGCTGGCATGGGTTGAGGCAGCTTTGTTGGATCGTCATGGAGTTAAAACAGCTGGAGAAGTTTGGCTATAATGGGGAGTCTGACTAACTTCTTAGACTTCTAGAGCTTGTGGGTGAGAGAGCCTGAAACAGAGCTGCCCACATATTGCAGAATGGGACACCTTCTCCCTCTCCAACAGCATCAAAACCACAGCACACTGCAGCTGCAGGGACCCTCTAAACTTTGACTGCATCCAATTGCTGATGGACAAGGTGTTCTTTGTAAGTAATACTTATATTTTTATCGCAGATATGAGACTGAGCTAGCAGACTTTGCTGCAGTGGCTGTAATGTGCTCAGAGTCAGCGTGCAAAGAGCCTGTGTAAGTGGGATGAAAGAAGCTAGAATCACCTTATCACTAACTGTAAGAGAGCACCTTGCTGAGTCAGATAGGGGAATGATGAGGGATGTTTTTTTTTCTCTACAGTTCCTGAGCTTGTAACCTCTTCCCTGGGACCATAAACCAGTATATGGCGTCTCACCCTCATAAATCTCTATTTATCTCTGATAAGTCTGTTTGGCTGAGCATCCGGGGAGCATGTGAGCAACTCTCATGAACAGCCTTGGAGGGAGCTTGCCCTGGAGTTCACAGTCCATTTCAGCTCTGATAAGTGTTCAAAGGTGATGGCCTGAAACCTGCAGAGCTGGCAACTAGGAAACAAGCTCTCTTAGTGAGGCTGTTTAAGCTTGCAGATGCACACTGGAGACAACGGAAAGCTGCAGCTTGCCAGGATGCCTGTGCTTGGTGCATTGAATTAAATATTTTGTTTGATTCTGCAAACAGTCTAGGAAGATCTTCAACCTTTGTCCTGAACAGAATTGCATCTCTGTCTAGGAAAACACTGACTGCAAATGTCAGTGACTTCAAGCCCCGGTAATTTTTATGTTATTGGGTTGAATCCTGGTTTGTCAGCACAAGCTTGCTGTAGACTTGGAGTCTTCAACCTAGAAAAGAGGGTAATGAAGAAGAGGAGGGTGATAGGTAGGACATAGATCTGTGAAAATCATGAAGAGTGCCACTGGGAAATAGAAACAGTCATAGAACAGTTTGGGCTGGAAGGGACCTTAAAGATCATCCACTTCAATCCCCCTACCATGGGCAGGGACACCTTCCACTAGATCAGGTTGCTCAAAGCCCCATCCAACTGATCTGGTATCGCTCCTAATATAAAGACTGGGAACATGAGACTGAAAATTTCAGGGTAGATGTAAAGCAAGCAAAAGGAGATGGCTTTTCACAAGCAGGCATTGAAGCTATGAAACTCCTTGCACAGGATCTTGTTTGCATGGATTGAAAATGTGATTTAATGAATTAACAAAAGGAAAAAAAAATTGGGACTTTTAAACATTAATGTGACATCTGTGCCCTCAGAGGTCTCTGAGGAGTTACTGAGGAGTAACTTGAGTTACTTAGGAGTTACTGAGGGCTGGGGAGGTATGTGGGAAACCCTCAGTACATGTTAGCACTGTTATTATCGTAGTAGCAGTGCTACTAATAGTTATCAGTACAGCACATTGTTCAGTCACTATCCATTATGAGTGCTGTTGGAGCTAGGGTACTCCAGCGGGTGGATTTTTAATATGAACTGGATCAGCAATTCTGTAGTTAAAAATAAATACCCAAACAAAACAATAGAAGGTTATTTTCCAGTCACACAGATGGCAAGCTCTGCTTCTGACCAGGTCCCTGTCTCTCTGATAAGACTGATCTTTGGACAACTGTGAGCACAGACATGCTCCTGGTCCCCCATGCCCCTGTTCATCTTCACTGCCTCTCTTCCAGCAGCCCATGGGCTATGTGCAGTCAGTTCCTTTGGGTCTACCCCATATCATGAGTAAACTCCTCTGGCTACTTAGCTGGAATGTCAGGTCTTGGAGGGGTGCGATAGCCCAGCAGTATTAAAAGATGTAGTTTCAGGAGTCATCCTTTTCTTCATTTTCCCTGTGTTTTGGCAGGACCAGTCTGAACCTGACTCCTACTCTTTGAAACAGGCAATCTTAGCATTTTGTCTGCTCCCACAAAGGCTGGAGATGGTTTTGCAAAGTGTCCTGAGAGTATTGGAGCCTGTTTACATTACTTGCCCCTGCTATCCAAGCCTGAAGTATTTCCCCCTATTACCGCAGCACTGATCACTCGCTCTTTTTGAGGTGTGAGAAAAGCATCTAATTGAGAGGAAGGCTTTACCTGTCAATATGGAGGCTTAAGTGTCTAAAAATCTATTACTTCTCATATCTGGCTCACTGCTAGAAAAAGGTTTAGCTGCATTTTGGCATTCAGCTCACATGGCTTTTGTTTCCAGCTCTTGAACTTCGGAATGCCTTTCTTTCATGAACAGAGAAAAGGCTTGTCTGGTCTTTCAGTCCTTACAAAGTCTACTTTATCAAAGTGGATGTCTTTTTATAAGTCATCTCTGATTGAAGCTTCCAGGCTGCATCAGGAAATATTGGAGACAAACAAACAAACAAAAAACCCCCGCCTGTATATTTTCACTGTCAGTCACTGCAGACTCAATGAAGTGTCCAATTATTCTAAGCAACACATGATTATAGGCTGTTTTCTTACTGTCCTGTAACATAAACTCTGAAATAAAGCATCCTGTGGTACAGCAATAAAGCAAAAATACCAGCACTTACACACTAGAAGAAACACAGTGAAACTTTGTGGTTAGGTTATAATTCTGTGCATTTTTCTCTTCATAAAATAACTCTGGGTTTATTTTCTTAGCTAATGAAGCAACAAGATTTTTTTCCCCTGCAAGATGAATGCAATGAACAATGGTCCTCTTGCATCTTTGTTAAAAATTTCCCCAAAGTTTGCCATTCTTCCTGTTTTCCTCCTGAATAAAAATAAAGAAACTAGACAGAGGCATAAGAAGAACATTACCAGTTGTCTCAGTTGAAGCTAGATTCATGGGAAGGCTGGCTTGCTTTTGTGCTGAAGGTGCACTTTGCAGAGAGGAACCAGAACAGCACATCTGCTCTCCTTCCACACCAATTCCAAGCTGAAAGTGTTCAGAAAGCCAGCATTTGGCAGTCTTGCTTCCACTGAGTGTCAGATGATGACAGTCAGCCAAAACCTGTTCTGGAACATGTTGGCACCAAAGAAAATTTCCTTTATTTTGTCGACATTTATCTCCAGAATGGGGATAAAATTGTAACTTTTGAGAAAAGGGTGTACTTTACTCAAGAAAGTGGGATGTTGTATATGCCTTTTATGTCTGCCAACACTACTGGTGTTCAAGGCATCTTGGGTGTAACAAAGCACCTGTGTTGAACAAACTGACTCAAGACCCTAAGGTTAAATAAAATTGCTTCCGCCTCTAAAATCAGGGAAGATGAACTTGAACCCTTAGTACTAAGGAAGGTCTGTAATTTAATCTCTCTGCAGTTCTGATTTTTATATAGAAAATAGGACTTTTAAATATAGAAATAGTTGTAAAGTCTTACCTTGAGCCTTCTCTTCTCGAGGCTGAACAAGCCCAGCTCTCTCAGCCTGTCTCCATAGCAGAGGTGCTTCGGCTTTCGGAGCATCTCTGTGGCCTCCTCTGGACTCACTCACATGAAACACAACAGGTCAATCTTCAGAGTATGGTTTCTGGTTCAAAAAGTAGGATCTCCAGTAGGAGATTCTTTTCCAACACAGTAGCACAGAAGTGGCACCACATTGGGAATCTCTCAAGGGGCATCTGAATGCTCTGGGCTTCCCATAGATGATTACTGAGTGCTCTGAGTCCTGCTATGGCACCCCCAAGCTATCATTAGCTAAGTGAGATACTAAAGCTGGTCCCAAGGGTCTTTGACTCTCAATCTGAGTGGAGTGCCTGCTCTTAGGGAAGGATTGCAGGATAACACTCAAGCAAACCAGAAAGTGCCTGGAGGAAAGCCAGCAGAAAACTCAAGAGATTTTAAACACAGTCTGGGAGGAGAAAATGAAACAATTTTTTATTTTTTTTAATTTTTTTCAAGACTGGGAGAAGTAGCAACCTCCTCTTCATTTACAGGGGAATAATAACTGACTTCTTCAGGACTTCTATGATGTACTCAGAGAAGGACATTCATAGAAACATACAATTGCAGAGTCCTGTAATCCCAGGTTGGAAGGGACCTCAAGGATCATCTGGTCCAACATTTCCAGGCAAAACATGGCCCATTACCCTGTCCAACTCAATTTAACAGTGTCCAGTGCTGGGGAGTCACCACTCCTTGGGGAGATTATTCCAATGGCTGATTGTTCTCGTGGTGGAACATTTTCTTCTTGTGTCCACTCGGAATCTCCCCAGCAGTAACTTGTGTCTAGAACCCTCCATTTTCCCATGTGACTCCTTGTAAAAAGGGATTCTCCATCTTCTTGTTAGGCCACCCTTTAAATACTGGTACGTTCACAGCAGGAAAGAGATACTTGCAGTTAATAACTTGAATTTCTTGCACCTCAGCTCAAAGTTGCTAAGCACGGAAGAATGCTAGCTGATTTGATCTTGTGCAGTATATAAATAAAATGTAAAGTTGGAAGTGTCTTTCTGCCTACCTTACTAGGTCTTACTACCTAGTAATATGACTACCAGGACCCTGAAATAACAACATAATAGAAATCTGCTGTTGCACTCTTCTGTTTCATTAAATTGTTTTGATGTGGAATCTTGAGCAAAAATCCACTTAGAGTCCAGTGTAAAATCTGCCATGCCATTTTTAGATTCTTTTGCAGGTTTTCAAATCTCTGGAATGAGCATTCATGTGAGGCAGTTTGAAGACAATGGAAAACAAGTTTTGAGAAGCATTAGAAAGTTTGTCTCTGTGGCAGAGATACTTTTTTCTCCTTCTTTTTAAAAGCTTTTCAGTGTGGGAATTAGATTGTCTCCAGAGATACTTGGAGTGGGAGCAAAGGTACAGGATTGAACATATTTGAGTTATGAAAGCAGTTTAGGATGCAAACGGGAATGCTAGAGCTGAAAAGTGAATTTCCATTTATATGGTGTGTGTCCCCATACATCTCAAAAATAAAAATGCTAGGGAAGAATCTGTAGATATGTAAGAAATAAGAAAATAAGCAGTCAGGATAAGCTTATTACTCCACTGAAATGAGACTCCAGAAGACTGAAATATTCTGAGGCTTCTTTGCATTTTATTTGCATAAAAGCCCAGTGTTTTTCTGATAAGATTCTTCAAAACCCCAATTTTTTTTTTTTCTAGAGATATTGTAAGAAGACAGCTAGATAAGAAATACTTGAATAGATTAGATTAGACAGAAATCTCAGTTGACTGGAGGAAGGCATAGATACAACTGATGTTCATGCAGAGGAAAAAAAAATGAGGACTATGGAAGGTGCAGATGATGATGTCTAGCTTCAGGTTTTGGGAAGATACTGGAATGAATTCATCATAAGTTCATGAACACCTGGAATTACTAATTTGGTGATGAAAAAAAACCACTAGTGATATGTCAAGGGCAAATCATGTCAAACTACTTGTCAATACTTTCAGTTTTGACAAGATAATGGGATCAGGGAGAAATAGGAGACTGTGTTGTGTTTTGGCTTTAACAAAGCATTTGGCACTGCCTTTTATGAAACTATCTTAAGCGAACTAGGAAATATTAAAGTAGTATTAATCTTCCCTATATTAGATGTGTGTTGGGCATTTGTTTCTGAGTCAGTCAGCCCTAAGTAGATAAATAGGAGTGTCTATCCTGAAGTAATTAATCTCAGCCAACTTAGACACTGATTTTAAGATGGGACAAATTGTGCTCTGCAGGTGCCTATTTCTTTCCCCTGACTATAAAGATAACCTAGGGTTACCAGCTCAGCATTTTTCATCTGTCTTTTAGGCACTCAACTTAGGGAAGATGAATTTTACTTAGGGTCTAAATCATTGGTTAAAATTTGTATTTTTTTGGCACTTAAATATTCCCACTGGATTGAAGGTAATTGTAATGACAACTTAATGCAGGTTTGCTACAAACCAGGACAGAAGATCAAATAATCTTCTTGGAGGAGAGACTAATTTAGCATTTTTTCTGAGCAAATTAAACATCTAAAATTTAATGCAACACCAAATTTGGAAGGAGAGAACTCACAGAAGAATTCAGAGTAATAGTCATCACCTGGAAGAGCTGTCCCTGAGCAAAAAGGTCAAATTCAGTAATGTAAAATGCAAAGACAAAGAACAGAGCAAGAGTGAAAGAGAGGGATCTGACATCTTTACTTTGAAATGAGACAGTGTGGGAAGAAAAACAGTAATGGTCTTGTTTAACAGTACGGGAATCTGCTAAACATCACATAGAAATGCCAATATAAGAGACTGAATCTAAATCTTACATGTCCTTTCCCTTTCCCATTCCTTTCCCTTCTTCTTCATCCCCTTCCCTTTCTCTTTCCACTTCCCCATCTTCCTCCCCTTCCCCTTTCCTTTTTATCAGGTATCTTATTCCATTTTATTCTCTCTGAGACAGCATCAGTGTGTCCAGGTGCTGTCTCCCTTTGTTCTCTGTTGGAACGTGATGAGAACCTGCAATATCCAAGATACCAGCTTTACTTCTTTCTATAATGTGTGACAGAGGAATTTTGTGCACTCAGCAAGGTCTCCTCACAAGACTAATGTTTCTAATCAGAATAAAAACCACTTAAGGCCCAGACCCTTCCTCTTTCCCCTGGAAGCTCGTCTCAGTTCTCCAACAATGTAAACAGTTAAATTTTTTTCTCAAAAGGAGTTTTTAAACTCATCTTTACTCTAAACATCCCTATCCAGTTCCTGGTCAAGAATGCTATGTTAAAATAAACTTTTCTTTCATGGGGGGACCATATAGCCTAGTTGTACCCTGACACTTGCTATTTCTTTGAGATTTTTTCTTTCTTTCATCTTCTTTTTCTTTCTTCATTTATTTTGGACTTTTTTTTTCCCCTTTAATTCATAACTGCTATTCTAAGAAATGCAGTGTAGCAGAAGATTTTCTGTGGGATTCACACCATGTTGCTTATGGCAGACCATATTCCACTCCAGCTTTATGAAAATCCGATATCTCTGATGCATAGGAGATTCCCATGGTCTATGCATGGACACTTGGGATGCATGAATCCACCTGTGAGGGCACTGATTTTTTTCCATAGTTTAAAAGACGAATGCAGGGTTGTGATTCATCTTTTTAGAGGTCAGCTTCTTGGAAGCGAGAAAAATGGGGTAATGGACTCCAGGTCTCTCAGAGGGAGCCCTGAGTGACCAATTCAGGTCACTATTTTATTACACTTTTCATTTGTGTGTAATGAGTCTTTCTTAAGAGTATTCATGACTTTGTTAAACAAGGAAACTGAGCTGGGGATGGGTTAGCATCTCATGAACCAAATCTGGGCAAAACACATTGAAGGAGGATGCATGAGTTTTTTAACTATCTACATTACTGAATCAAGCTTTGGAGTCAATTTCCATGAGAGTTAGATGCCCGTTATAACTGTGTATAGCAGTGGAAATACTCATGCATTTCTGTGTGTGCATTTCATCCTACACTTGCAGAACTTAAGAAGAGCTGGTAAAAATCAAGGAAAACCCTGTTCCCTGCCCAGAGAGGCTGGTTTTCTCTCCTTTAATACAAGGCTTTGAACCTGTGCATCTCACGAGTGCCTTGGTTAGCTATAGTAGGAGTTCAGATGACTGATTCTGAAAAAAATGTACCCTCCATCCAGCATCACCTTCTCCAAATTGATATATTTCCACCAACTTCTTCCATTTCAAAAGAGCAATACAATTTTTAATAAAGAAACACCAAAGATTTTATTAGGAATACTCCAAACCAGCTCCAGTCATATACCCAGAGGAATTTGTGAGCCTTAAGGAGATTCAAGGATCCATCCCCTTCAGTAGATAGAAGTAGTTAGTCAACGGTTAGGAAGATATTATTTTACAAACAAATTAATTTCCTGGCAAAAGTGCCTCTTAAAATGGACCTCTGAATGTTATTCAGCACTTCCTATTGTTCTTAGAGTTCTTGTTTTTATGTTTTTCACTACTTTTAAAATCATGTATTAAAAAACGTTTGGTTCACAGTACAATTCCTGAAAGTCTCTCTACTTCGAAAACAGACTTTGAGTAAAAGTTGTGGATTTTTTTCTTTCCTTCAGCAGAGATAGAAATGTTATAAAATAATGAGAAACAGAAAACATTTTGTTTAATATATGTGAAATGCAATTTTTTTTAATATTACTCCCGAAGACTTTTTTTTTTTTTCACACCTGACAGCTGTGAATTGGGGTTTCCTTAAACTTGCTTTCTTCAAACAGAACTTGGAGACATCCTCATGTTCCTTTAGCTTGCTCTACACTTGCATGAACTGTGTACCTAAAGGCCATCTATGAAATACACCAGGATACTGTATGGTTACAGCCCATAAACATTTTTTGCTGCATGAGGAAATAGTGGAAGTTGGCTCTTGCATATTTCAACAAGGTAACTCAGCCAAGCATAAGAATAAGGGACCAGAATGGAAAGTAAAAAAAAAAAAAAAAGGGAAAGAATAAAAAGAAAAGAAACACACCAGTCTTTGGAACATTTACTTTTTTTCCAGGATTTTAGATATTTACAGTTTAGGAACATTTTCCAGCTTCTCTATTAAAAACCTTTTCTTAGTTATAAATAGTGCTACTTTAGCAGAAGAGAGTGAAAAATTAAATTTCATTTTATAATAGAATTTCCAAAGCAGGAATCCCTGTTCTTTCAGCATTTATGTAGTCAGAAACAAGGTCCTACCTTTCAAAAAGATGAGGACTTTTCTCACAAACTCTCACTTCTCAAAGACAAATCTGTTCTCACAGAACTGTCTTTGCCAGTATGTTCTGGGCTCGTTCTCTGTGTGCAGGATTGTGAAAACAAGTTATACGTGTATTGTATTTGAAGTATCAGTCTTGATGTTATAACTGAGCATGTTGAGGACTAGTGGAGATTCGTGCTTTCTCCTTCTTTTCTCCGATTTTCTCCTTGTGATCCTAGTTGAGAGACAGTCTTCCAGCTTCTCAGCTCTTTCAGCTTCTCAGCTCTTTCAGCTTCTCAGCTGGTGGAAATTTATCCTCTTCTGCCTAAGAGGTAAGTAGTAATCTAGGTTTAGGGTGTTATGGAGAAAAAAACAAATCTGTTTGGGAAAAGCTGAGGTAGGGTTGTTCTTAGCTTGAGGGGTGATCAGATGATGCTGTAAGGTCCCTTTCATATCTATTTTTCTAATGATTCAGTGATGCTGAAGTGATGCTGGAGCACAGGCAGGGAACCTAATCTGTGGCCAGTTGTACAGTTTATGCATTTATTGGTTCTTTTGAGCACCAGATTGGATCTTATGGTAGATTTTAATTAAAAAGTACATTGTTTGACCATTGTAGCAGGAGACTTATTTCCATAACAATCTCCCCTTCTCTCCACTGGGTTTTCACTTGATAGATTATAATTTTGTTTGTGTTTTTGTAAGCTTGGATTTAAAAATCATGTCCTGTCTCAAGACTTGTCACTAACTTTTTGCAGTTTTGCTTCACTGAAGTGAAGCCTTTTCCAAAGCATCTTTTGTGGCAGGAAGTCCTTTAGGTGATATTTCACCATGTCCATGAAGGTCTGTGGAAGAGCTGGATGCCCAGCATTGACCAGAGGCTGAACCAGTCCAGTAAAAGCTGTTTACAGCACCCCACAGGGTGCCTGGTCTGGATCTAGTGAACTAAGCAGTGAAATATCTTCTGGTTTCACACTTTCGGGATATAATTATTTCACATATCAGCGAATGGGTGGGAGAGCTAAAGGAGATAATGAAAAAAGCTGCAGGTGTCACAGGACTTAGGAACTTAGGACTTCGTAAGCCAACTAGTTAAACTCTCATCTCCCAGTAAATGTAAATGAATAAATGCTCATTAATCCCAGAGTAGCTAAAGAAGGATGGATTTGTGTCCCTTGCCCTGCCAGAAGCAATGAGACAGAATCCTTTTCCATGTGGGTCAATAAAGAGAGGGTCAATAAAGAGACATGTGACCTGTTTTGTGGAAGTATGGTGAGGAAGGGAAGAAGCCACAAAAGAATCATGCAGCTGCAGCTCAGTCATTACTTTCTCTCCCCTCTAAATCAGACTTTCACTCTCTTTGTCTAGAGCAGGTTTTATTCATTGTTTATCCTAAATAAAATCCTAAATAATATCCATTCACAGTAGCAGCAGAATTAATTTTCCAAAATGTAGGCAGTGCTTTCTGGGATATCCTGTGCTATTCAATATAGCCACATCAGGCTAGCAGGTGGGACATTGGGTTTAAGGGAGTCCCATGCCTTTTGGAGTGCCTTGCAGCGCTGTAATTGTAGGCTATATAATTGTGTTCAAACCACTGAATCCCTCTGGTACAGGGAAATTGATCCTTCAGGGAGATGGCAGCTGTTCACAGCAGAAGACTGTGGATGGTCAGAATTAGGCAAGAAGCCAGTACTGTATCCCGTTATTATATACATAAAGTCACAGAAAATTTTTAATCATATTGACAGCACTGTGCTATTGTCTGAGCTCCGGACATTTGGGGCAACAAAGAAAGGAAAGCAAAAGATGCTATGCATCGTTGGAGAAGGAGCCCTGTCAAACAACTGAGTCCAGAGGGCTCATAGCAGAATGAGAGACCCAAAGCAACATCTTCTATGTGGCACTAGCTTGACTCAATGGGTAATGTGAAATGAAAGGGAAGCATTTCAGCGGTCTGTTGATGTCAATCTTGCGTGTTGAGATGAAAAGTTGACCTTTCTAAACTGAAATGTTTTCCTCCAGGAAAGTTTAAATATGTTGACTTTGTTCCAGTTTGGGAGGAAAACAAATGTTAAAATTTCAGAGCCTCCTTGTGCAAGAGCAATGTCATTGCCCCATGTGCTGTGCAGTTGCATTTATTAGTTTGTTTATATACTGCAGTAGAAATTTTTTCAGTGGAAAGTTTTAAACAGAGATGTTTTGGGTTGGTTCTGAAGACTGGAACAAGGCTGAACATCTCTGGGATTTCTTCTCTCCTCCTCCTCCTTTGCCAAATAATGTGATAAACTGAGTCATGTCTAGATTCCACATGCATATGTCTAGATTTTATTCGTATGTGAACATCTATTTGTATAAACTTATGCATGTGCAGTGGCAAGAAGATAATAAGGACAAACAGAACCTTATTTATGCCAAATAGTATTGGTAGAGAGCAGGGAATAGCGAGAAAACCCCAAATTCACTATGTCAGAAATGTGCATGAGGAGGAAATGTGTCAAACATAACAGCGAGATTGCTACATGCCTAACTTTCAGAGAGGAACAAATATTTAGCTGAGAAGAAAGAGATTTCCTGGAGTACAGAAAATAATATGAAGATTGGCCAACATATAGAAATACCTATCTCTTTAAATTTAGCCATTTAAAGATACTTTCCTAGGATATTTCAGATGCTTATCTTTGGGTAGAAATGAAAGACAGTGTTGTCTTCTTTCTCTGATGACTCTAGGGGGAGACTAGAAGATTAGTCTCAGCTAGACAAGTCAATGGCTGAAGTCTGGTGAAATTAATCCCATTTTTACTGTCTGTCCCTTGCTGCTGCTCAGACTCCAGTTGAAGGCACTACACGCTTATTAACTTCAAGAGAGTTTCTGATTGCCGAAGATGATAAAGATCAAGATCCCTATTCCCAGGAGGTAGTCTTGGAAAAAAACAGAAGGCAGTCAGTAGGGAAATTGCTACATGGACAGAAGAGTCTTGAAATAGAAAGTTGATCCAACATTTCTAGGAGATGACAGCAATTTTTAACTAAGTTTTGCCTGCAGATTTTCAACTGGTTGGAACTAAGCCATTTCCAGAAGAGGTGAATCAGTGTCTAGCAATTCACTAAACCACTTGTCCAAGTGCTGGTTGCTGAAAATCTGTGCTGGTTGCTAAAAATCTGCACTGGTTGCTAAAAATCTGCATTTCATTGCCTTCCTGAGGGTAGAGTCCACCAGCACGCACAAGTGCATCCAAGGAGGCAGCTCTAAAAACTTGTTTAAGCTGGTGAGTACCTGAACTGTGGCTGTCAAGCAGAACATCTCAGGCTAGACCATAAACCTTTGTGGGTTTGAGATGAGACAAGGGGAGTCAGTGAGGGGTGGAAGGGAAAAGTGCTGTGTGAGCTAAAGAACAATTTTGTCACTGGTGAGTATAAATCGGCCTTGAGCAGATTTGGGCCACAGTGAAAAAGATGGTCTCTGTCCATCCAAGGGGAGTGGGTCCCAAATTAACTCCATTAGGTATAGTGAAAGCAGAAGTTTAGATTATTACTTGAATACAGAGTCGTATATATTTCCTTATGTATTATGTAAAAAAGAATTCCAGAAAGAAGAGGGAAGCTGTATTAAATGGTAGAGAAAAACTTGTTTGTATTGGATTGAGTTATGGTCAGAGACTGCAGAGAATTGCCACCAACTTACTGAATGAGTATAGAGGTTATTCAGGTCATTCACCTTCCTAGAACGCAAAGGTCCACCAAGAAACTAAGCCCCTTCTTTAGGATTTTGAATGACTTTAAACCCAAAAAAACTAAGAACCCCCCTTCCTGGAAGACTTCCTGTAGGACAAGATGGGATTTAACTTGCATATTAAGACAGCTAAAGTTAGAGAAGACATTCAGTCTGAGATTCAGGCATCTAAAGTGAAGGTATAGTCTCTGCATGGCTTGATTTCTTCACATGGAATTAACCACAAATGAAAAGCTGCTCAGCTCTTTCTCCTGCAACAGCCATGGCATTCCTGAAGGTGGAAAAGAAGACATTATGTTTACTAACAGATTTAAAACCAACAAAGGAGGAGTCTTTTTGGTCTTCATTCACTGATGTGGTGCTACTACACAAAGATTAGTCTATCTTGCTTGAGATTACGTCTAAAAGTTACATCTCCAGTTAAAGTGGCAGATGTAACTCTAGGCTCTTGAGTCTGTGGAGGGAGTCAGCATTTCTAGAAGGTGACTTGGTGAGGCAAAATGCTTTGGCAATATCTTTGAGCATATAGTCTGCACAATTTGCAGAAAGTAGAAGCTTATATTTTAGACAACCAATATTCAGTTCAGTGAATCCTATCTGTCAGCTTCTGTGAAAACTATTTTATTCTATTCCAGTTTTTATTTGCCATAGCTTTTAGCCTGGTTTCTTAAAGCAATGACTCTGTATTAGATAACCCTATAACCCCCAGCCCCCACACCCTACCCCCCCCCCCCCGTTTCTTACTATCTGTTGACCATCTTAGCATAATGCCCAATTTATGTTACCCAGTGAGTTAATGTGGGAATCATCCAAGCTTCTTGCAGCTGAGGCTACTGTGTGCTAGTAGACAATGATGCATTTTGATTTCTCATCCAAGGAAGGTTTTTAGTGCTGGAGACACGGGATGTATGAGATTCCTGCATACCTAACACGACACCTCTCTGTAGCCTACCTGAGAGGAACATCTATGATCATGTTCCAAAAGTGACTCATTGTTCTAAGAGGAAATAACACTTGCAAGGTTGAGTAAGGCATGAGTGCTATCCTGATGTCACTCTTTGCCTGTTTTTTAAATAAATATACGCATCCATTCCACTTAAGGGGAACACTCATGACTTAATTTCCTAGGGATAGACCACTTTGTGATTAAGGCTCTGGCCGGAATCCAGAAAATGCTCCAGATTCATCACTAAGTCTCATATTTGAACTGGTTACTTGGGTACCCAACAGCAGTTGCGCCAGTCATTTCTCTCCCCTTGCCTGAATAAGGTACAGGTCCAACAGGCTTGGATAATCGATTGGCCAAGTCACTGATTTCTCGACCTTAGGTTTCACAGTATCTCTGATACTCATGTTTTGTAAGGTTTTACAGTGTTGTAGTAAATGGGATCCAACTCACTTAAATTTAAACGTTTAAATACTGGCATCTAGTCTAAACTTGTTATGTAGGTATTGTACCAGAGGGAGATTCACCCTACAAACCTACCCTTGCATTGGGTGGGCTGCTCTGTGGAGAACCTGATCTCTCTTCATGAACTCTAGAGGGAGCCTGGATGACTGCTTTAGATGTGATACGTAATTTCTAGACAGCTAAATGAGGTGATTCAAATCCTGACATCTCTGTTTTATATCTAGCAGTTGGTATTGCATTTCACTATTTCAGCAAAATACAACACTCAGTCTTGGAAGCTGTGCTGTTCCAGTGGTGTTCTATATATGCTTGGGTGAGAGGCTGCTGTGAAAAAATGGTATGATTAGTGAAACCCAAGGATGGTGGGGACATTTATATGCTGATGAAAGAATCCTATTGCCATTACTTTGCCGATGGATCAAAAAAATGAAGCAAGGACTCGTAAATGGCAAAGACTGGCAAGGACTGGTTAAAAAAAAGAAGGCAAAATTCCTTAGAGCATTCATGAATACAAGAAAAATGTGTATCAATTATCTTTCCTCATCAAAACAATCGTGTTTATCACATTTTTTTTATAACTTTGCACATATTTAATTCTATTCAAAATGTGGTTTTACCCATCCATCTGTCTGCTTGTCAGGTCCCTCAGTCCCTGCCCCAGTAACTTTTGAACCTGTTGCTCAATTTTAAATAAATTTAACAGGTGGATGAAAGTCCTGTAAATATTAAGTCATTGTAAGATTTGTGAAAATAGGTTGCCTGAGTGGAGAGGAAAAAATCCAAACGAGCCACCCCTAAGTGAGGGGCTGCAAGGTAATATAAGTCACTAAAGAAACTATAGGATGGAACTGCAGGAAACAGAAGTTTGTAACTTCTACTGTTTGAAGATCTTCTTTTCTCTTTCTGTCTCTTTTGATTAAAGCAGAAATTGCTTCCTTACATCCATGCCAAAGTTAAATAAAATTTATATGTTTTGAAGGATGAAGAAGCTGTAATCATGCCACTGCAATGTGGTCCGCTGACTTTGAGTGGAGAAAGCCTAATTTAGAACCATGTTATAAAAGAAAATTAGAGAAGCCCAAAATCCCAATCCTATAATGAAATTTTCTTAAACATATTTTTTGTATTTTTTTTTAGTGGTCACCTATGTTTGCAATGTTGATTTCAGCAACTCAAGTTCACCCAGATGGAAATTGTGAGTATATGTGATGGGAAGACTTTTGAGAAAGTCTAACTGTAAAAGGTTTCACTGACAAGAAGACTGCTATAGGATGGAAAGGAAGAAAAGGAAAAAGAGAAAGGAACGGAATGAAAGGGAAGGGACACCTTAAACTCAAAACACACCTTAAACAGAAGTAGATGCTTACTGCTCATATAAGGCAGACTTAAGGTCATTTTAGTGCTATATATTAACAGATTATACTTGTAGAGTTTAACCCTAGGAACTCATAAGGTCGCTAGGTTGATATTATTTCAGGGTTTTTTTTGTTGGTTTTTCGGTTTGTTCTGTTTTTTGTTGTTGTTGTTGGATTACTATTTTTTCCTTGTTTTGTTGGTTTTGGATGGGTTTCTTAGGTTTTTTGTTTTGGGGTTGTTTTTCTTTCTGTAATAAACGCAGTATTGCTGTGATACCTTTCCTGTCAAAATACCTCTGTGCATTTTTGGCCTGAGCAAGGTTGTTGTGAGTCTGATTTTGTCTGGGATCAGAAGACCATGCAAGTATTTAAAAGATGTGATTGAAATAGTCCCATCACCATGTTTCTCAATGTGAATGATGGACAATGGACTTCAGCTGTAATAAAGAAGATTCGAATACAAGATCAGGAAAACATTCTAACAAAAGAATAATGTAATACCAAAACTGAGGAGAGGACCACATAGCTTCTATCACTACGAGTTTTTAGAACAGAGAGGTAGTTATGGTGGGAAGGGCTTATTAGACTTGGCCTTCATTTGGTGATGACCATGTACTTCCAGGGATACCTTCTGACCTCATTTTCTAGGAAACAGGATTTGGTATGTCTTGGGGGAAAAGAAAAATGTCATGTCCAAAACAAGCTGGTAATATATCTAAGTCCACAAACTGGGTTGTAGGATACATAATTACAAAGTCATGATAGGCTTTTTTCATGAAGATATTAAATAGAAGATTTGAAATTGTTGTGATTATCTTCTTTTGGAAATGACATAGAAGGCCTTCTATAGATGCCTTAGTAAGATATTTTTACCTTTTGATGAATTTATATCTGTTCTTATCAGGGTTACTTTCTCATGCTGAGAAAATCCCTCAAGATCCCCTAAGTGGATCTCAAATGGCACCAGGCACCACATTTCAGTCACCAGAGTTGTGATCCTGGAGCTACTTTGATCTGCCTCCCCATGTGGACAAGTCCCAAGAAACCTGAGAAAATACCAAGTTTTTGCAAACTCAACTACTGAAAAGAGATGAAAGCAGGGACCAGCAGTAGCCCCCATAAAGGGTGGTATATGCCAGACTGCAGGCCTCATTTAGACCTTCAAATGTGATTCTCCTTAGAGATTTGTTTTCCTCATTTTATGAGAAAGCCATCAGCAGAGATATAGCGATGAACCCAGCAGAGAAGTTAGTGCATTATTTTGTTGTAGTAACCCTTGTCTTTCCTTGCCACACTCTTATATAATATGCAACTCCTAAATAACGACAAGGGTTAAGGACAATGCTGTGGAGGCCAAACATTGAAAACTGATAAAAAGAAAATGTTTTTCCACCCCCTTGGTTCACTGAGTTCAAAGGCAGGAGAGTTCATAGATAAGCATGTCTTGGATTTCAAGGAACCTTCACTGGTAAGGTCATTTGAAAATACATGGGCTTGCACTAAGGGCAAAATGTAATCTGGAGTGAAACGACCTGTATTTTAGGGGATGAGGTATTCTTCCGGTCTCTGCTCTTAAGCAACTGTTCTAGGCAGTTAAGTGGTTGGATTTTCTGAGGGAAATCATGCCAAAGATACAGAAATGTAAAGACTGTAGCAATATCTCTGGAGTAAATGTTGTGGGAGGCTACCTGAACTGTTAGATACATGATACATGATAGAGAGGGCCTCTGTTGTACAGTAGCTGGATGGAGTATGGCTGTTGTCCATCCTCTTTGCCTGTTGCAATTTCAGGTGATATACCAACAAGTCACTTGACTTATATTATGGAACAAGTGTTTCTCTCTGACCAGCATCAAGTGTTGTGACTACTCCAAGCCTGCTATAGCTACAAAGCTGTTACAATATTGTGACAAGCAGTTTTGAAATCCCAGAGTGCTTGTGAAATACTAGGAAGTTTATGACCCGTGGTGTTCCCTTCCCTGCTGAGGATGATGAAAAAGAAAGAGCACAGTTGCCTTATCAGAAATGAATGAATGTATGGTCTGTTGCTAGCCAACAGTCCTGAAGAGTAAGTACAATCCTAACATGAGTATGGTATAAGCTAATGCCCCTGGTATTTTTTTCCTTTTAAACAGAAATGTATCATGCAGAAATGAAATACTTTTCTCTATGATCCTACTGTGATTGCACAGGCAAAAGAGAAAAACTCAAAGGTTTAGTGAAACTCCACTGAAGGGTAATGGAGGAAATCTCTTTTAAAAGCTTTTATAAATAGAGGCTTTTCTGTTTTCTTGACATTCCCGAAGATCTCTGTTTTGACCACTTGTGCCCTGCATCAGGTTTAGTGATGACCGTAGGATCCTTACAGCTCATGGGAAGGATGAACCGGTTGCATGTTGCTCAGCTCCAGGTCCCCTCTGGGGGAGGGCGGTAACTATTTCAAAGGCCTCATGGGTCTCAGAATGTGCAAATTTACTGGGAAAACTAGGAGAGAGTAGATTTAGGTTAGATATTAGGAAGTTCTTCCCTGTGAGGGTGATGAGGCTCTGGCAGAGGTTGTCCAGAGAAGCTGTGGCGGCCCCATCCCTGGCAGTGTTAAAGGCCAGGTTGAACTGGGCTTTGAGCAAGTTGGTCTAGTGGAAGGTTGTAACTGGAAGAGCTTTACCCAAAACATTCTAGGATTCTGTGATTCTTCTTTTACCTTTGGTAGGGGGATGAGCAGTTCTGTGTGTGAGCTGGGTGAACAGGATAATTGCATGTCAGCAGGGAGGAGAACTCTTTCTTCTGGAGCACTTGGAGGGTGGGATAGAGCTGTTGGTGTCAAGGACACAAGGTCATCTTAACCCTCCTCACAGCTCCTTGCTCTATGTTTCCCACTAACTCTACTTTCTCTGTTACTTAAGAGCATGGTCCTCTGCTCTTAAAGCTTCTACAGGACTTAATTCTTGCTTCAAACCATCTTTCTCAATGACAAACTTCCTCAGCTTTTTTGTTTTTTGTTTTCTTTTTTTGTTTTCTTGTTTTGTTTAATATAAAATTCATCCATTGTAGAAAGCAATCTAAAATGCTTTGACCTGAAACACAGAGGTCAAATGTTGGAGCTGAACTGTGATCTGTTAATTGTAATAAGCTGTTACTCTGGTGGCAGATATGCCTTGCACAATGTCAAGCGCATCATGGGCTCATAAAGAATGCACTCTGACCAACTGTGATCATAAAATGTCTTACCACATTTGGGAAGGTTATGTATTTTAGTTTACCCTTTTAATTAGCATCACCTCTCCCAACAAACCCCGAACCATTGGAATTGCTGCAGCATAACCCTGTTTTTGGGAATTTACTCTAAAACACATGCCAACACCCTGGATGCAATAAATCCAGAAAGTCAAAGAGGAAAATGTTTATCTCACCACTATAGCATCATAGAGGGAAACTTCCCCTGTCGTGTACACTAGTGAGTTAAAGTCCATCTGGAGGGCTTCTGGTATTTAAATCTTCTAAGCAACCTTTCCTCTGTTACACTAATTACATGAATTGTGGGCTGATTTTAAAAAGAAGCTGTAGGAATAGAGCGTGAAGCAAAGCTCAATTCAGAAGTGTTTCACACTTTCTAAATATGGAGGAGGCAGGCCATGTAAGTGCAAGGACACTGGCTCTGTCAGAGTTTGCTGGATGTCTTTGATGAACCCCCAGACACTGCAAAGCCTGAGCTTAGTTCCATCCAGACTTCATTAGTTCCATTCAAACTTTGTTAGCTGCCCTCCTGATCATCCTACTGTCCTATTGCACTTTTGATATGGAGAGAGTTTTGTAATGGGCTATCAAAAAATCAGGTATTTTTTAAAAAAAATTATTGCTGTTGTTACTTTCTTCAGATTTTTAACAGCCTTATCAAAATACAGTTATTTTGTGCTGTTACAATGATCCTCACACAGACAAAATTATCTGTCGCTCATTCCTTTTTATAATGCATTTCAATTACATTATTATATACAAACCTTCTACTATTCACTCCTTTTCCCGGAATTATATTAATTCTTTCTCTGTGCCATTACAGCAACTTATCAGCCTGACAAGGTCTTTACAAGAAAGAGTGCAGTGTTGACTGTGTGGATTTCTTTCCTTCATGTCAGGGTTGCATTAAGAGTTGCTTTTTATATATTTCCAGAAGTATACTGATAACACTTTTCTGATTGCCGTAAAAAGGTATTTAGAGAATGACTGCTAGCATTCATTTGCTCTTCCACGTATGTGGAAGGGTTTCTTTTTAAGTAATACAGATGCACAAATCTAAGGAAACCTTGGGTTAAAAAACACCTTGAAAATAGTTAGATGGTTTACTAAAGCAAACGCCAAACCACAGGGTAGGTAATGAACACCCAATGAGTGAGTAATTTTCTCATTGTGTTTAGCAGAATTTAGACAAGGGTAATTTGAACCTAAAATTATTTGCAAGCACAGGAAAACATTCTTAAATAATTTTGCAAACAACACTGAAATGAAGGCAAAAATGTTTTCAAAGACAGAGAAGTCCAAACAAGGATTGAGGAGTCCAAAGTGATATGCTCCATTGTTTTTCGCTACAATTAAATGTTGTACACTCTTCCAAGATGATGAATTTTCCCCCAAATGACATGGTCTTTGAATGGGGGTCCAGTAGCAGAACTGTCTGCTCAAAAGATTTTTATAAAGGCTTTATTCCAGTTCTGTTCTAATTTTCACACATATAAAACTGAAGTCAGTGGATTGATCACGGTGAATGCATGCTCAGAGTAATGACTCAAAAGAGACAACAGTTGGAATGTGGATAGAGCTACTGAATCAAGATGACAAGGTTTTTCTGAGTTACTGTCAGCAGAGGGTTGTGTCAGGCCCATGTGCATGAGACGTTAGGTTCTATGTACTTTCCCATTACCTCCAGCGAGAGCTAAGCATGCTCAGCACCCTGCAGAATTAGATCTAGGGTATTTTACACTTTTTTCATTCCTGGCAGGATTTGCTCAGCACAAACTATTTCAGTCTCAGCACCATCCCATGGGTTTTTTTTGGATAATCTGGGACTTGCTTCATCAATAACTTTTGTTCTTCCTCTTGTGACCAGATGCATATGCCGTTTTTTCTATATATAATTTATTTTTCCTATACTGTTGAAGTAGGAAATGAAATATGGGGGAATCACAGACAACTTTTTGCCAGATAAACGCAGAGGAATTGCTCTCTTATATTTTTTAAAGCAAGAATGACAGTTAACCATACTCGGAGTTGTTTTTTTTTTAGACACGGATTATCTAGAGGAGAATAGGGATGAGAAGGAGAAATGGTGAAGAAAACAAAGGAGATCCCAGAGGATCACAGCCTACACTGACGCCAGGGAGTGGAATTATTCCTTCTAGGGGAGGCAGCAGCAGGTTTTGGACTAGTGGCTTGGCACAGATGAGCTGCAAAATGCGCATTCCTCAATGGACTTTGAGGATACTAAGTTGCAAGGAAAGGAACAAGTGCTGCTCTAAACTGCTCAGAAAAAGAAAATGAGAGATAGGACTGGAGTTCAGATAGTTATGCTCAAGGGCAGGTACAAAGAACCTCATAGAATATCTCATTTCAGTTCTCTCTTCCGAATGCTGAATAAACCCAGACTTTTCAGTCAGACTGAACCTTTGATCATTACCTTTTTTCTCCTGTTTGTTCATTATGTGTTCCTTGAAGTGCATAACCTGAAAGTCGACATAGCAATTCAGCTGAGGTGTGAGCTGGTTCCCCCAGACAAGGGAGATCTCAATGCCATCTTGTATGCCAGAAGAGAAATACCTTAAAGTCTGTGTAGGTTGAAGCTAGAATTGTAAATGTGCAGTCATGTACAAATGTTCTTTCTGAGATACCCAATCCATGTTGAATTTATGGTCCAGCACAGTTTCTGGCATCTCTTGGGAGACAGTTGTACTCTTATCAAGGTCACTGAATATGTTAAAGCTTCTTGAATATCCATCTGCTGCAACAGTTAGGCTTACATACATCATACAGCATTGGGTTTGCCTTATACAGCTTGCAGAAAATGGGAATAAATAAATATTGTCAACCTTTGGTAGCATTCAAGCTATTATAGGAACAAGTAACATGTATGGAAGGGAACTGAAATGAGGTAATGTCACTTCAAATTATCCTGTAGTAAAGAGACTGAAACACAAGACATTTAGAAAAGGAAAATGCTCTTAGCTGAAGATCTCCATAGCAGGAGTTATGAATCATGGTATTTACAGTGGTCACATTTGATGGTGATTGGGGAACAAAGTTTAAATACAAAAGCAAGAAATAATGTAACTAGAGCAGGTCAAAACTTGCTGTTTTCATTTCAAGACAAAATAAGAAATGATGAAAACAAACTAGATTTGGTTCAGTTGGAGCAAAGATTTATTTATTTTTGTAATGAAGATCCTGAAAATACTGTTTCACAGTAATTGGAAACATTTAGTGGGACTAGATGCTTTGCTTTTAGCTGCCTTACAGGAAAGTACAATTAATCCCAAGTTTACCTGCACTGGATGAAGAGGTAAGGTGCGATTTTCAAGGTAAGTGCAATAAGCATTTACCGCTGCAGCTTTTCATAACAATAGTTGTGGTTGCCATCTGATTTAAAGAAGGGGTGAATATGCAGCCACACACTGCCATTCTCATCTCATAATGCTGGGAATTGCACTTAGGATTCCTGTTCTTACATCTATGAAAATCTTTGCAGAAATATGGGTGTATGCATCATCTATCACACATGCAGGGAGGCTGTTGATGTGTTAAAGCTTGTGTACACGTAGACCAACTGCATGCAACCAGTACCCATGGTCCTGCAGACTGGACATCTATCCACTGTTTCTAAATGTTCAGAAGCTACAAGCAAATGTACTTTTCCAGAATGAGCAAATTGTGGCATAGAGAAGTTGAGTGGAAATGGATCAAATCCCTCTAAACCATCCTCATTAACAACCGAAAGTTAGACCAGCTCTTCTGAAGACCCTCTCTTGGCATAATCTGACCTAGAGAACCATGGGCAGCTCCAGACACCTTAAAAAAGAATCTGACATGCTAATTGCTACAACACTTTATTTTATGTTTGTCTTTTCACAGATGAACTGTGGTTCAGTTTTCTTTTGAAGCTAAAGTTTAACTATCCTTGCAGTAAAGCAGCTTTTTCTTTTTTTTTCTTCTTTTTTCTTTTCTTTCCTTTTCTTTTCTTTTCTTTTCTTTTCTTTTCTTTTCTTTTCTTTTCTTTTCTTTTCTTTTCTTTTCTTTTCTTTTCTTTTCTTTTCTTTTCTTTTCTTTTCTTTTCTCTTCTCTTCTCTTCTCTTCTCTTCTCTTCTCTTCTCTTCTCTTCTCTTTTCTTTTCTTTTCTTTTCTTTTCTTTTCTTTTCTTTTCTTTTCTTTTCTTTTCTTTTCTTTTCTTTTCTTTTCTTTTCTTTTCTTCTTTCTTTTTAATATTTTTTATTTTTTTATTAAATCTGTTGGAAGGGATTGGGGGTGGTAGAAAGTAGTTTAAAAATTAATAGAGGTACTTTTTTTTCTTAACTGAACTATAAATGCTATTTTAATGGGTATCCAGTAAAGTAAAAACCTAGACAGGAATTCATCTAGAAGAATGAGAACCAGCCACAGGGTCACAAAATAGTCCATTCTCAGAATAAGTATGAAATATAATTCATATTTCCTGTGGGTGGTGGTTTCATAATGTATAAAGCTACCAACAGTTTTGCCCTTCCTCCAATTTTTCATTACTCATTATTACATTTTAAAATGTAATAACTTTAAAATGTAGTAATGAGAAAAAAATCTTTCAAGCAGAACATTCCCAGTAACAAGTTTCCCCCTTTGCTCAGTTATTTAAGGATGACTCCATCCCTTTGCATATTCTGGTGGGGGTTTTAACTTGAGATATTGGGGTTGTTTGCTATCATTTCTTATGTCTCCATAAAGCAGACATCTGACATAGGTCAGATAAATCACACTTAGAAGGGCTGGATTCCCATCACTGACAATATAAGGCTGTAAGAGCAAGCCTTGAATGTGGTTCATGAATCTGGAGCTGAATCCCAGCATCGCTGTCTGAGGTGTGATGTACTGAATCTCAGGTAATGACTTAGGTAAAATGGATGTCTGCACTCTTATTTTGTTTTTGACCTGAAGCTGCACTGATACAAGCTGCTTTTTGCAATCTATAGCATTCAGCCATATCAGACCTTCTTGCACCTCAAGCCCACCATTTAGATGAATCCCAGGTTCTCTTGCAGCATACACAACAGCATCTTTTAAAACGTCAGGTTTGTCTTCCTTTTTGGGCGTATTGTTCTGAACAATACAAACAGGAGCTAAAGTAAAGAAGCACTGGAAGAATCAAAAAGGAACCCTAAGCAGGCTGCTATTAAGACTTTAGTGTGCCCGGGAATACTTGAAATTCTTAAAAAAAGGGTAGGAATAGGATGCAGCTGAGGGTGAGTTCATAGCACATACTGGCTTTTGTGAGAGTCCTCTGTTATATGCTGATTGTCAGGTAGCATATGTGGGCAGGTTTTGTGTGCTCACAGATTTGTGTGCTCACAGATTTGTGTGCTCCCGCTTTCAATCCTATCAGAAAAATGGCCAAAATGGATACAGAGAGAAGACAGATCCTACAAGACAGTTATATGTCTAATATATATATATATCTAATATATATATATATCTATAACTGAGAGGGTAGCCTTGTTAGATTGTTGATGTTGATGTTGATGTTAGATTGAAAGCTTCAAACCCTTCAGATAATTTTGACCTATGCTTTTCTTCTGGCCATGTCTGTACAGGTAGATAAGGTTGATAAAAGACAAAGGGAACTTGATCAAGGACACAAAGGGTTCCAGCCAGGGTTTTACATCTGGGTCTGCTGAGCTGGAGGCTAAACTCTTTTGTATCTTCCTCTGCAAGGAGCAAGAATGTACTTAAAGACACATAAATATGTGCTGTTCTTGAATCCTGTTGGTAAAATAAGATGCAATGCAGCTGGCAGAGATTGACCAAAGTCTAGTTTGTTTTATGACTAAACACAAGATTTGTTTAACCATATCCAAATAACATGGATATTATTTTTGATTTATAGATCTCCAGAAGTTCTATCCAAACAAAATAATGTCTGTCTCTCTCCCATGTGTCAGCCAAATGCTCTAAAGACCCTGTTTAAGATGTATAAAGTTATGCATTGGTCACATTGTGACCCAGTATCACCTAGAGTGGAACCAAACTGCTCCAGTCACTCAAAATTGCCTCTGCCTTCTAGCCTGAGTTTATGCTGGGTCAATCTTTAACCTCTTTTCCTGTGCCAGTAATGACTTTCAGAATAAATGAATAACTCCTTTCCTGGTGGGAGTTCTCCCATGTATTTATATTCCCGCTCAATATTCACTTTGCTGGACTAAGCATAATATGTTGGCACACTGTTTTGCTTGTGTCCTTGTCTCCTGGTTGTGAACACAGTTTGCGTGCTGGTTAGCTCTGGGGTGACTAACCATTTTTCTGGCTGGGACAATACATTCTAAGATTTAAACCATGCCCCTTGGGATGGAAAGAGCAGGGCATTCATTAGTATGCACTCAAATATAATATATTCATAGCATTAATCACCCCTGACAAAATAGTCCATCCCTGCCCACGGTCATCCCAGGAGCTTTTTCGTGTAGCTATTTTTATAGCTTTACATGTTTCTTGATCATGGCATTGGTAGGACTGGGAAAGTACATAGGGCAGGAGGTTCATAACTAGAACTGTCCAAGTAGTTGTTTATCCAGATATAGCTACAGAAAGATTCTTAAAGGTCAGCACATGGAGAAGGTGTTTCTCAAAGATGTTCATCCTTTGAATCCGAAGATAGGTTTTTAAGTCAACCATCGTAAGATAGGTTTTTAAGTCAACTCAGGTGAGTTGCTTGGTAGAGACCTTTCTCCACTGGTGCTAAGGGGTGGTTACGCAGTTGAGACAACAGGTGGGACTAATTTAATCCAAGTTCAGACATCTACAAGGTTACTCTATCTGAGATAATAACTAATGGCTAGGGCTTTTTTATAGTAGATGGGGAGAAATAGGAATTTGCAGGGTTAGGAAGAGGAATTTGTAAGACATTCAGGAATCTGATTAATTTTTCATATTTATTCTGTGTCTTTGAGAAGTCTATTTCTGTGTATGGACTATGAAAACTATACGAAAAGTGAATGGCTCAAGTGCAACTACTGGTATAGTTTACATATCTATGTTAAAAAAATAATATCTGAAATCTTATCAAGAGCAAGGAAAATAGCTGTAGCTGAGAGACAGAGCACGTTTCTCTGCTTTATTACAGCTGCAATGTCTCTTGCAATCACAATGTGATTCCTTTTGTCTCTGCTTTTGGAGCAACTCTGCAGAATATCTGCTGTTTTCCTTGGGCTGTGTTCCGCCAACCAATCCTGACTGGTCCATGGTGCTGCAAAGTCAGAGAGGCAATACCATGTCAGAGGGAGAAAGAAAATAACAGTTTCCTTTAGTAGGAATGCAGGTTGAAAGAGATCCCACGAAAAGAACCTCCACAGCTGCCCAGAGCGAAAAGTTGTTTCTTCCTGTATGAGCATAGCTGTCTTCATTCACCCAGCAAATATTCCTGGCAGATATGGGCCAATGCAAAGGTCTTAGATGGTAGGAAAAAATATATTCTGCAAGGTTTGTTTGTCCCATCTCTTGGTGGGGGTCTATCACCCACCTAGCCTGGGAAAGCTACAGAGGATATGAAATTGTTTAATAGTATTGCTTTGTT
This sequence comes from Lathamus discolor, assembly GCF_037157495.1. Classification (NCBI taxonomy): domain Eukaryota; kingdom Metazoa; phylum Chordata; class Aves; order Psittaciformes; family Psittacidae; genus Lathamus; species Lathamus discolor. Next base: position 58,893,396 of record NC_088885.1, on the reverse strand, counting down.
TATAGGACATATCAACTGAGATTCATCTTGTCTTATTTCATCTCAAGATTAAGTAAGATGCTATGGTCCAATTTACTCTTCTGTCTGTGTTTTCATTTTTCCTACCATATGTGGTCATTTCTTAAGCACTGTCTCACATCTTGATGTTAATTGTCCATCAGAACTGTGTTGAGGTTGCACAGTCCTCCTGCGCCAAACTTGAGAAAACGTGGCCCAAAGACAGTCAAAACCCCAAGACAGGAGCTATAAAGTACCCAGCTCCTGGTACATGTAAGTATTTCAATAATTTGTTGAAGTCCTAGGGAAAAAACAGGACTCTAGTATGATTCCTAATGCCAGCTACTGTGCATATGCACAGAGAGGTCTATTTTGCTAAGGTAGATATACAGGCATTAGGTATTTAATTCCAAGTTCATCACCTTGGCTTCCTTCATGATTAGAAAGGGAAAAAGGCATCTTCAGAAGACAGTTAACTTGACCTATCTTTGATAACTCTCTTAAGACTGGAAAAACTGCCCTTTAAACTTTTGACCTTAGGAGTGATTAATCCTCCATTAATTGTTTAATATAAATGAAACATCTAAGTTCTCCTGCTAGAACAGGGAGTATAGCCTGAACCTCTGGAAGAAAGTTTATGCTATTTTCAGAGTCAGAGCTAAGGCAGATGGGACAAAACATATTAAATTAATGGCTTCTTTTTCCACTGTCTTAGAAAAAGAACATTCAACAAGGTAGGGTAGACCTTGAACTTTTATATAGCTATGACTGGATGACAGAATAGCTTTCTAGCTTGTCTGTGGTCACTGGCTAGAATGGCATACAATCTATCTCTGAATGATACATGGTTGTACATGCTATTGAACTATTCTACATGGTGTACGTGACAGTCCCTTAAAACAATATGAGATAAACATGCAGCATGGAAGAGAGGAAACTGTTGTCCTTTGGCACATCAGTTTTATTTTCTGTAGTCCTGGAGTACAAGAAACACCTTCTGTACTTTCTTCAGCAACATGGGCTGAAACGTAAATAATTCCAGTCTGTCAGTCCCTCCTCACTCTCGGAAAAGCTGAGATACTTTCTGGTTCTGAATCAGTATTAACTGGTATGTAAAATGAACCAAGAGCCCTGAAGGCAGCTGCAACATCACAACAGGAGCCCTACAGCTAGGTTCTCTCCCCTCCTGTTGGGGTGGTTTGCTTGTATACAAACATACAAATGTACATTGGGAAAAGCTCTTAGCCTGTGCTATTCTCCTAGTTTTGCACAGGCCAGGAACTGCTTACAAAAGGCAGTTTGGAATCAGAAATCTCTTTCTGGGGGAGTAACAGAGCTTAAGTGTATTCACACAGAGACCTTACTGCCAGTTGGCCTCTGAGCACGGTCCGTGCATATTTAACTTACTACCATAGAGAAGCCAGAAAGCACAGGGCTCTGCAGGAGCTGAGAACCACTTCTCCACCCAGAGGCTGTTCACTGGTGGTATCTGGGCTTCTGCGGTTCCTGGAAAAAATGACTGGCCACGTTCTTCTTTTGTGCAGGGCAGTGACTTCTGATGATTCCTGCTGAGGTGCTCAGAAAGAAGCCATTGTCTGAAATAGAAATAAAAATGGTGGCAAGGTGCCCTTCCATACAAAAGAAAGAAAGCACAACTTCGGCTAACCAGTGGACACCACCCTGGTTTCATCAGTGACTGACAGCTGTGGAAGACAAGGGTTGCAACTGGAACAGGCTATCTGAGCTGTCAAGGCATGGACCAACCACATTCTTTAGCACTCAAATAAAAATGAGTGATGGGAAGTTTCTAGGGGATAGAGCAGCATGTCAGACTGCTAGGGCCCCACATGCAGTGGTAGCTTCCCACAGTAATTTTTTGATACAAGGTTGTTTTCCGGTTGCTGACTAAAACTATGCTGTTTAGAGAACATTGACCTTCAGGCTGCAAACAGCTGGTGGCTTTGTGGCTTCCGGGTTGGAAAGGCTTGGAAGTCCATGTCCTTTTGGACTTACTAAAAAAGTCATGATGGAAAAGAGGTACTGGAGGCAGGGAAATGGTTTCAGCATGCAGTCTCACAATGCAAGGATGTGCTTCTTACTGAAGAAAAACATGGGCTTGCCCTCTCTCTTTCTCGTAACAAAGTTCTCTCATTCTTTCGCCTTGTACCTTTATGAGCCCTTGCAGTGCTATGTAGTGAGATAGACTGAGTTAGTTGGTTAGTTTTTAGCCAGAGCAATTCCCTGATCTGGCTTACTGTACTGTCATAATGGTGGCACAAAAAATGGGGAGAGGACTATTCCTTTAAGGAGCAGTGCGTAATTCAATTATTTGTCAGACTGCAATCTGAGAATCACGGAGATAAATGACTTTCTGTTTATAAAAATAGATGGAGGACAAGATCCATGGCCAAAGGGTAAGATCTCTGCAAGAATGCTTTAAAGATTGAAGGCAAAATGCAGCCAATGGGCTCAGAGTGGAGAGATATCCCCAGAAAAGACAGGAGGAAAGTCTGCAGGATTTCAGATGTCTAGCTGAATGGCAGGATGTTATGGAAAGCTACTTCATAGGTGGGATTAAAGAGGGATTAGAGAAATTTCTGGAACATAAATCTAGTGTCTTGGGCAGTACTAAACTCCTGACCTCCCCAAACATGTAGGATACAACCATGGGAAATGCAGATCTACCCTCGTCTTGTTTCTTCTGTGCTTTCCTCACTGCCCCCTATCAGAGAAACGATACTGAACCCAGTCACTAGCCTTGACTATATTTTCCTAATTTCAGTTTGCAGACTTGTAACAAACAGTTGAATAGAGGAGCAAACATGTTTTGCCTGGTTCACTCTGGTAGTCACAGTTTGGTGCTTCCACTTCAAAACACAGGATTTGTGCCAACGGAATCACTTTGCAGACACATGGAGGGTCTTTCTAGTCACACTTTGTTTGCATGCCCCTTTCCCCCTTTTCCCCATCTCCCTGAAGAATGAATGCTAATTCATTTGTTCACACATCAAAACAAAAACAAGTCTGTTTTCAAGCAGGTCATGTTTACTTCACTTGATGTGATGAACAGTACAAGGTGCATGCAGGCATTTAGGCTACATAAAACTTAATGAGTCCCTTCTTAAATATGAAGATTTCTGAGGTTTTTCAATACACAAAAAATCTCCAAGGAATGGAGAAGAAACCAATACTGAGGGAGAGATGTTTTTTTTCTGCATCACTCAGTATCTTCAATCTGTATTTTCTACCTGCTTGTCATATAATAGTTTCATATGGTAGACATTGCACTGATTTCTCTTTCCACTGAAAGTCATCACAAGAAGACAAACTATTAGAAGTTCATTGAGTTTGCTTCTTTTTGAGCCCTTAAAAAAATGTTATTATGGTGGGAGATTCATTTAAGCTGAGGACAAGCTGTATCTTGCTGAATCTGAAATTGTAAACATGCCTAGCTTAAACCAAGAGCCATTGTCAAATTTGTTCTTGTTTCCGGTGGACAGTGGGAGCAGAGGTTATGAGAGTGAGGGAAGAAAGCTGTGTAAAAAGTCAGCATATGTTAGATCTTTTTTGTGATCATAATGGTGTAAAAACCAAGAAGATAGTTGTTCCTGTGTCTTTACCAGCTCCATCATACTTATTCATCCTCAGAAGTTTAGTAGAAAAAGTCCCTGGAGCTCTACACCTTCAGCTGCAGTCTAAAGAGCTTGCCTTGCTTAACTTTAAGATTTGCATGCCCATCTCATTTGAAAGAAAAACTAATTCAACAAAACATTTCCTTGATTTCACATCAGTGCTTAAATATCACCAGCTACTGTTGGACCTCTGCATGAATCTGTTTATTGAATCAGTTCTCAGGTTATTTTATACCAAAGAATGAAGATAAAGATGAACAATTCTTCAAATACTCCAAACTGGCATGAATTCAGCCTGTTCTGGATTGCAACATGCATGGGTGCAAGGTGTCACTTCTAAAAATGTACAGGCTCTGGTGCAGATCACACTTACAGCCAAAGTGCTTAAGTCTATCTTCTCAACATACCTTTGCCTTCAGTTGCTCCATAGCTCAAGTGGCAGGAGGTCCTGTTTGCACGACTGAACTTGAGATCTTAAGTTGTAGTTGGTAGTTGTAGTTGTAGATCTTAAGATGGTAGTTGTGGTTCTGTGGATGTGGTCATAGTTCACTACACAGCTGTGCCTTAGCCACGATAAAGGATAAAGCTTGGCAGAAGGTCAGGCAATGCGATAAATAAACCCAAACAGCTCAGCAATCCCACTGACCAGAGGATTCACTTTTTCGCGGCATTAAACGACTGGGACAGAGTTATTCCAGGAGTTCAGGAAGGAAAAAAATCCTCTGTCTCTGCTAGCTGCCATGAATATGGCTCCTAACCACACCACAGCCTCCCCCACTGGCAAGACAAATAAAGTCATGTTTTCCTAGCTCCAGCCTCCTCACTCCCTGGGAGTATTCCTGTGATTTTAAGGTGATTTGCAACAACTTTCATTTTTTTGTGTTCTGACAGCAATGTTAAATAGCGTGCTTTTTTAAAGCATGACAAGTATTTGTAGGAGTATTGTAGCTCTGGAAATTTCTGACCATCTTGGACTCATCTTTCCCATCCTGAACTCTCTTTGGAGTTTTTTCTTACTTGATGCATTCAAAGATAGGAAGAAAATAAGATTTTGTTGTAACATAAACAAGGAGTGTTTGGTGCAGTAAGACTCTTTTCAGTGAGAAAGGAATAACCAAACCTATGAAGCTGCAGAGGCATGTCCACAAGATCACAAGATATGAAGTTAGCACTTCATGAGAGATTACCATCATCCTTTGAGATTTTTAACAGATCATGCCCCATCCCTGGCAGTGCTCAAGGCCAGGCTGGACAGGGCTTTGAGTAACCTGGCCTAGTGGAACTTGTCCCTGCCCATGGCACGAGGGTTGGAACTGGATGATCTTTAAGGTCCCTTCCATCCCAAACCATTCTAGGATTCTATGACATGATTATACAATCATGTTCACTTACATGTCGTCCTAGCCCAATGTAAATGCATTTTGATTCACTAATAGATAGTCATGAAAATTGGTAACATCTGAACACATTCCATTGTTGATGATGCTCAGTGTTCACATTAGTGTTCAACCTAAACAAGGACAAAGTGTTTTTTGATGATTGGAAGAACAATAATCACATTTTTTTAAGACAGTGTTAAATTTGGGGTAAAGAAAGCAGAATTAATAAATTAGATATAGTGTGTGGCAAAAGGAAATACATGAAAACTAGCTTTGCTTCACTAAGCAATGTTGTAGGGACAACTGTCTCTTGCAGAAGGTTAAGAATTTATAATTCTGCAGTGCTTTGTTCGGAATCAAACAGCCAAAAGCCCACATATGTTCTCCTGCCTAGTGGCTTTTCCCAGAAAGAACTGTTTCTCCCTTCCATTGACTCTACTTCCTTGGAGATATGTTGTCCATGGGGCAGACTAAGTCACAGACTTAGAAGGAATTTAGATCACTGGCTTTCCTAGCTTGCTACTACAGCTTAAGATATTACAACATCTCATGCAGAAAATTGAAACATGAAATCAGTTAGAATGAGAAAGCTCTTGAAAACATTGGCTGCAACATCACCTTTCCTCATATTTTTACACTCACTGTTTACTGCCTGAACTCACACTGATCAGAAGGTAATGCAAGTAAACAGTTACAGACTTCTGTACATCCTTCTAGACTTGCCAGGCTCTACCTGAAGAGCTGGCCAAGGAAGGATGTACATTCACTCAGCAAGTTCATTAGAGCACTCTGGCTTGTTTTGATCCATTCTGCTTCTCTGTACCAATGGTAATTGCAGTGGAGATGGTCACTGACTGCCGACTGGAACACCAGCCTCCCATAGAGTTTTTGCATGGTTGGTGTGCAATGCATATACACATACACTTTCTAGAGTCTGCTAACCCAGAATCATATCTGGGTCACTCTATTGGCATTTGTCTCCCTGCACCATTTAATGGAAAACTAATATGGGTACAGCCCCTTTACCTACAAGTATTCTTTTTTTTCTGCTGAGGCTTGCCTTTCTCAGAAGCACATTCTTATTTTTGATTGCTGCAGCACCATTCTAGCTAGATTCTTCTGTATGTACACTTTAAATGTTTTTGTCTCAGAAATCAACCTCTGTGCTCATTTCTACACTCTTATTTTCCTCATTCAATGTGCAAATTCATTGTAGTTGAAAAGTGCTGTTGTTTGTGAGATGGTTTTCATTTTCAGACAGCACATCTGCAGAACTGAAATGCAAGTTGTGCTCCATTCCTTCTTTTTGATGTAAGGAAAGAAAAGGGAATATTTGGTACAAACCCCAACACTTTCTTAGAGAAAAAAATAATGTTTGTGATGGAAGTGTAAATATTATGTCAGATAAAACTGGTCTGGAGGAAAAAAGGGAGACAGAGAAACCAGCTGATGCTACGGGATGAAGAAGGGAAGGATGGTCCAACTAGTGAGTTACTACTCTGGGATTCTCGAAACTGTCAGATTCCGGCAAATGAAGATATTAGTGGGTTCTAAGATATTCTCCTCTGCTGGTTCAGCAAAACTCCTTGCGTGTACTCCCTTGGTCTGGTCGTTGGAAGTGCAAGTAGTTACTTTAAATCCCTTTATATTGTAATCTTTCTTCTTCAGGTGGTCATTCATCTTCCTTCAAGTCCGAGCCTCAGAGTTTATAGGCTGCCCTCAAGGTGTGACTAGCTCCCATTTTCAGTTCATAAAGCAGTTTTAATCACAGTAGATAGCAAACTTCCCAGAAGGTTTAAAATCGATGGAACCACTAGATCAATAATCCTAACCCTGCTTCAACACAGGGCAGTTTCTCTTGATGAGCCCTGCACTGAGTTCAGTAACAACCTTGTGAATGTTGTGCAGAACAGCATCTCAACTGATCTTTCTCAGTTGAAAGTTCAACAGACCAAATCACCTTTTGATAATAGGAACAGGTTAAGCTTTTTCACTCTGTCACAGTGCAAAATATTTTCTAACTTTTTCTCCAGTGTTACTGTGCAGCTTTGTCTTTTCTATATTGTGAGATACAGTTTTACTCCTTCTACCCTTTTGCTTCAAATACACTTTAAAAGCTCTTTTAAATGTGCCCTCACAGACAGGAATCCTTTAGGCTCTTAAACATTATTTTTACTCTGTGTACCTCCCACTTCTAGTCTTTGTTTTTCTTTTCTTTTTCTTTTAATTTATTTGATATTGATTTCCCGACTCTATCTCTTTTTACTTTGCCATCTGTCCTTGTAAAATCACACCCTTTAGAAATCTAAATAAAAACTCCCAGAGCTCTTGTATATTTTTCATTTGCTTTTCCTCCTCTGAATCAATTTTACTTATTAATCTTTGCAGGCCAGACACAAGAGGCCTTTCAGAAATACCAAGGATATAAATGATGGGTTGAGACACTTCCATTTTCCTATAAGGACTGTTATCAGGCTCTGATCACTGATCCCTCAGAAACCATCAGATTCCAGTTCTGTGAGTAATTCATCTTTATTAGCTAATGAGTTCCAAAATAACCAGCTTGCGTTACATGTGTGACCTTCCAATGCTACAGAATGACCAGAAGAAACTTAATTAACGCTTTAGCTGGGTTTCTATCTTTCATTAAAGACTGTGTAGAGCAGCTGGTACCTTTACTCCCTTTAGGTTCTATTCTGTTATAAAGAAAGGCGATTGATTCTTTGTGTGCGCATTTGGCTGCAGTTCCTGAACTGGTGGCTCACAGCCCCAGCCAGTTGTCTTAAACACACATAGAAATTACTATGGGTCCCTGTGAGATATATGGCATGGGATTTGGTTGCTCACAAATGAGCATCCTGTGTCCCTATGCCCAAGGTATATCCATACTCAAAGTATATGAGAAGCCTACAAAAGTTTGGCTGATTTGATCAAGGTCCTGAAGAAGATCTGTACTGAAGTCACCAGACAGCAAGTGAAGTTGAATGCTAAGAGCTCCTTGGATGATCCTGGTAACTGTTATAAGTACAGGCTCTCATTTAATAGAAATGAGCCCTGTGCTTACCTTAGGGGAAGAGCTGCACAGAGCCCTCCTCACTTACTAGTCAATGGGCTGCAGGCTCTATTCTGTCTTTCAGAATTTGTTCATATCCCAAAAGATTTTTTTTCTTTTTTTTTTTTTTTTTTTTTTTTTTTTTTTTGTGATCCCATAAGATAAAGTTGCCTTCTGATTAGGAGATGTTTGATGTCTAGCTTTGGTCTGTGTGTTTCTCCTGTCTCTTCACATTTCTTTCATCATGCCAGTTCTGTTTGCTTTGGGAAAATTGCAAAACAGCTGATCCAAACCCCATGAAAGTCAGTGGGAGACTTTGAACAGGCTTTGATGGGGTTTGGATTAGTCAAGTGAGAAAGAACGATGACTGACAGATTCAGATTTGGCATTAAACCTTTTGGTTGAAATAGCTGTCTGACTATTGTTATATGTCTGTTGTTTCTTTTAAGTATTTTTACTTAACTATTCAGAATTGAATAAACAGCTCTTGGGAAAGAAAGACAGACAACAAGCTATTAATCATTTTTCGTTGCAAGTAGCTGTTTGCATTACATTAGTACCCAGTGGCTTTGCTGAGTCAGGTGCTGCAAAAACATGGGCTTGGTAACACAATCTCTGATGAATTCCTGAATAGAGAGTGTAGTATCACCCTCAGTCCTCAGCTGGGGACTTAAAACACAGAGGGATTAAGTCACTATTCCTCAAGTGGATGCTGGCTTAAGTCTTATGGTTTAATCAAAACCAAATGATCACGACAGTCAGTGAAGGAATCTGGGCTTTCCTTTCTCCAAAGCAGAGTTTCTGTGAGACTGGAAACTCAACTAAGGGCAAGCTGGACCCTTCTGGACATTTTTAGATACAGAAAGGCCATGGGCTTGTTGAGTAGTATCTCCTAGTCCGTCCTAGGACATGGGGCTAGGACACAGGAGCATGGGGTCAGCAGTGAGCAACCAATCATTCAAACATGGTCAGACATACAGTCGATGACTTTGAGGCGGCACATTTACATGTATTTCCTAACTTTTTGATCTCTGGCACTTTCATTAAGAGTGTCTATGTAGCAACCTGGTGATAAGGTTGCAAGCAGAGTCAGCTAATATTCCCCATACTTGGTGTCCTCCAGGTATAATGTCCAAAACACAGCCTTTGTTTCATCTTCCCTCCCACGATCCCATCCTAGCTTTGACCATCTGTAAGTTCTACAGAGTTAGGTCTAGAAGAAGTTGTCTAGGCTGAAACAAGACAGATCAGGTGCTGAAATGGATCCAGACTGGGTTCCCAAAAACATCTCAGTACAGAACCTGTGCTCCTACTTATTTGAAGGGAAAGCTGGTTGCCTGGTTATTTCTGTTCATTTTTTAATCTTGACTGTTATGACTTTTAAATGATAAACCCTCTGTAAAGGTGAGACAATGGTAACAATTCCAAAAGGTTCATTGTACTTTAAGCAATAGAGAAGAACAACTATGATGCTAAGAGCTGACTTTATCTTTTATCCTTTATATTTAACTAGCCTTTATCCTTAAGTGAAATTCATGTACAAATAGTTATTTCTTGACATCAATTAGTGTACAATCTAATTAAAAAAACCAAAACAAACTGAGAACGGGGAACCTCACTTTCTTGTGTTTGTTCCTAATGCAGTATTGTTTCATACTAAGCATTCTTTATTGACAGCCTGCAGTGTATCATCTAATTTGTTTGGACAATTGCTGGAATAAAAATATGTATTATGCATAACTCTAATATGTAGACTAAGAGACTCTCACTGTCCACTTCATTAATGATGGTCTCTGAACTTCCAAAGTAACATCAGACATAGATGTCATTGAAGGATGAATGAACTCAATACAATTCTGTAAGCATAGGTAGTTTTTGGCATTTGACACTTTGACTAGAAAATCTGAGACCTCCACATGAGACTAGCAGATATGACACAACATATATGAAAACCTTACATTCTCTTGGAGGAGCAGCTGGAATCTGGGTAGAATACCCTGGAGCATCTTCGATATCACTAGATTCCCAATACTAAGCATCTGTATTAGTCAATGGAGCTGGTATAACCTTGGCATGTTCTCCTAAAACAGATATCTAAATCAAGGACTCACTTGACTTTTTTCTGTTGATTGTAAAGGAAGTCCAAGATGTGAGATGTAACCATCTGATTGTGCACCTGCGACAGGGAGGAGAGTGTTCTGTTTGCTCCTGGAGGGCACTGTGCACCATGAAGTGCTTGACTTTCCCAGTGTCATTGCCATAATTATCATGGTTAGCAAACAGGTCCTTTCACAGCAATTCCAGCTGAACTGTATTAGTAATCGACTTTTTTTGGTACTTGAGGTGCCATAAGGCCAAAATATAAAGAAGAGCTTTGTCAGTGTCATATTTTCCTTCCTTGCCCTGTCCTTTTACAAGTAGTAATAATGCCAGAGTTCATTTGTGGTAAGATGAATGGCTTCAAAGGATTCCCAATTAAAAACACAGCCTCATGTGGGGTTGCTGCATATTTCAGTGGGAGGTCTGGACGAAATATAATCCCCTCATTTTAGGCTGTCAAGTGTGGGTAATTGTAGCAATATCTTCAGCAGTTCTTATCCAGTCAATAGACCTACAGCTGTTACACAATTTCCTTTGCTGTAGGTTTAATTTGTTCTGTCACAGAAACAGGGGGAGTTTTTCTAGAGCATCCATAATGGAGCAGCTAGCCTCCCATGCACAGCTTGGCAGAGGAAGGCTGTCCTAATGAGAACATAAAATTCAGAGAATTTTTCTAACTAGGCAACATCACACTGGATGTATGGCCATTCACTGGGTCTGGCATGTTCCAAACATCTTAAGTTTGATAAGCTTCTGCTGAAACTAGAGGACCCAGAACACAGCAAAACAGAGGATACTATCCCAGAATTCATATTCAGAACTCTTCTTATGCTAGGTGGCTCGGGCTCTGTTCAAGAGATGTAGAAAGTATTAAAGTAATGGCAGCTCTTTTCTCAGGAGACAGGTTTAAAATTGAATTTCTTCTAAATTTGCTCCTACAAGAAAGGGTCTCCAGGAGATTTCTGCATGTTTGGAAGTGTGTAATTTGGCCTTCAGGCATTGAAAGGAGTGTTAAAAAGGGGTGAGTATCTTACCATGCCTTTGTTTGTGTCTTGTGTTGCTATCCTTAAGTTCTTACTGTCTCTTTTCATAGTAGGAAAAGAGAGTAAGGATAAGGAAAAAAAAAATCAGTATGTTCTGTTATCTAAACATGTGCTTTGTATGCACTATCTACATATTGCAAACTTTCGTATCAAAATCTTGAATCTTATTTTGTATAAAACAAGCACAGAAACCTCAACAACCATGAAACATCAGTCCAGTATTCTTCTTTCAACAAGTCTCCTTCCCTCCAGCCAAAGAGAGAGTCTAAATGAATTTATCACATCGCTGATTTCATAGAACAAGATGAGAAGTTTTCATGTGTCTGACATCTGAAAAATGACCTCCACCCACTGGAGTGGGACCCTGCAGTTCAACCACTTATACAGTGAGGATAACAGGAAAAAGGGAGGCAAGAACTTGAGATATTGCTGTAATTTTTAATGACAGAATTCCTGCTTTAAATCAAACCCATGCATACTTTTGGAATTCAGACTTCTTTTGTTCAGCATGCAGGTCAGTGGAAGTTTTATGGTGAGCTGAAAGAGATGAAGATCTACCCATAAATTAGTTGTCCTGCATTTACAATTGTGGCTATTTCTGTTCACACAGTCAAGACACAAAACTTTTCTCAAACCTTGTTCTTCTGTCTTTCCATATTGTATTTCTGCAAACATAGTCTCAGTCCCAGCTAGAAAACCCACCTGAATATAACCAGTTTATTAGGAGACCATGAAAGATACCCACAAAACTTGCCTGTCATCCAGATGGGTGATGGAAAGTTGGACGCGGTGTGGAATGCACTGTGCTTCATAAAGTCTTGAATGTCATAAGTAAGGTGACTAGGGCAGTATTTCTCATTGTCTTTTGCACTACCAGCACTTTTGAAAGCAAATAAAAGCACTAACAGGTTCTGAAGAAGCCAAGGATATAATTTTTCATATGAAGCATAGCTAAGCTAAAAATATTTTTGTTGACAATGTGGATGCTAAATGTTTAAAGGGTTTCAACAGGTAAGCAAACCTAAGAAAATAAAACTCATGCAGGGCTGTTAAATAGAAAGGCACCAAATCCAGTTTAGGAAACTCCTGGATTGCAGACTTTCATCCTGTGCTCGCCTTAATCCTGTGGCTTCTGTAGTCATCTGTTTCTGGCCACTGCCAGAGATAAAATATTCCTTTTTCAGTTTATGGGTTGATTTACATTGTGGCTTGACATCATGTCTGTAAAGGAGGCAAACTTGCTGTAGAGGACCTTGGTGCTTGATTGTGTGCAGTCAGAGAACATTTAGCACAGTTTCGTGCCTGTTTAAGCTAGTACCAATTTTAAAACTGGGGACATAAACTTCTCAAACTTCTTTCCCCCTCCCCCCCTTTTTTTTTCACTGTATTGATGGTTATGTGAACCCCACATCCAGTTTACATGTTTTTTTCTGTTTCTTTCTGCAAAAATCTTGCAGTGTGGACTGGCTCTTCTGCTTTCATGCCAGTCTCTAGCATCTCGGGTGAATCTCAGCAGTATCACTGCCACCCAAATGGAGCCTTTTCCATAGACATAAGTGTTTCAAAATAACCTCACTTTCCTCCGTGTTTCCTTTGTAACTTTTGTCCTTGATGAAGGTCTCTTGCTTTTCTTACCAGTCTTTGAACGGGCTTGCTTTAATACGGAAAGAAAAGACAGTCTTCCTTCAGAAGGAAGCAGTCACCCTGCTCCATGCTGTAAAACAGATAATTAGCACCTGGACATTACTTTTTATTTCCTTTGATTTCATATGGCTGGGAGCTTTGTTGTCAAATATTTTTCACAGCTTTCCAGTCTATAGCTGTTGGGATGCTGCAGACCTAAAGGTGCCACAGACACACTCAGCATGAAACCCACACTCATGTGATGTTGACCCTGAATGTCACTGTTGTAGTCCTTCCATAGTGTTGTCATCTGATGTTTCAATGAAGGAGTTTGCATTAGCTGATCTAGAGGTTCTATTGACTTCAAACTCTGTGTAGTCTGCAGCTTACCCCAGATGAAGACATAAAGACAGTTGTGTGGAGAGGGTTGTTCATGCAGTGCATGTATGAGCTTTGAAGAAGGGTGAAAGCTGCCTCAGGTGTCAGATGCAGTTATGGTGCCACTTCTCCCCTCCCCATGACTCCATGTACGCTTTTCTGCTTGGGAGATGCCCCTTGCCCCATGACACAGAGTTCTGGTCTTGGAGGTATGCTAGATGGCTGTGTGGGAAGTGAATTTAAATATTGTTTTCTTTTCTCTTCAAACTATCCCTCTCATAGCTTCCTCCCCCTTTCCTTCCCTCCTGACTGTCTGCATCTTATCTCATCTCTTACTTGTCAACTCAAAAACTAAAATCTCTCTTCCCACTATAGAAGGAGTAAAAAAAAAAAGTTTAATCGTCAGCTATGTCTGACGATGACCTCGTAACTTTGTGTCATAGTTTAAGTTCAGCCAGTAGCTCAGAACCACATAGTCGCTCTCTCACTCCCCCCTCTTCCTCTCCCTGCTCCCGGAGGGATGGGGAGGAGAATGGAAAAAATGTAACTCCCATGGGCTGAGATAAGAGCAGTCCAGTAACTAAGGTATAACACAAACCACTACTGCTACCACCAATAATAATAATGATAAGGGAAATAACAAGGGAAGAGAATAAAACTGCTCACCACACACTGATTGATACCCCGCCTGACTGAGCAGTGAACTAACCCTTCCGGGTAACTCCCCCCAGTTTATATACCAGACACGACGCGCTGTGGTATGGAATACCTCTTTGGTTAGTTTGGTCAGGTGTCCTGTTTCTGCTTCCTCCCAGCTTCCCCTCCTCCCTGTCAGAGCATGAGACTCAGAAAGTCCTTGGTCAGAGTTAACATTACTGAGCAACAACTAAAAATATTGGTGTTATCATTGCTGTTCCCAGGCTGAAAGTCAAAACCACAGAACTGCACCAGCTACTGAGAAGGAAAAAAACGACTGCTCCTGCTGAACCCAGGACACTTTGGAAGAGTCAAGCCTTAAACCTTGTTTTCCTGAGTTCTCATCTCAAGCCTAGGATATGAGGATATGGCCCTGTGGAGGAAAGGTTATGACACTTTCACTTTCTCATCCCTGATATTCTGCTTCTCTAAGAAGATTTATGATGCAAAAAAAGGAACATTTTAATCCTCAGAAATTTCTGTACTGCTGCACAGCTGTGTTGGTGCAAGGCTAGAAGTCTTTCTTCCTGCAGTGAAATAGAACTGGCTGCCACCAAGACCTGTGGAGATTTTCACCTGCTTCAAACTCATGATTAGAAGGAGCTTCCTGGATCACTGAGCTCAGAAATTATAGTGTAGCCTGTAATGTAAATTTCCTCGGGAATTTATCAAGCCGCATTTTACAACAAGGTGGATTTTTTTTTTCTCTCTTTTCTCTCATGACATCCATGGCTCTTTTGGGTAAAGCAAAACACAGCTTCATTGCTATTACTTTTTTTCTGATAGACATTCTGATTTACAGCCATTATGAAGTGCTTGATATGACAATGGCTGTAGCAAGATACCAGAATTACTGGTCCAAGTAGCTGATTGATATATTCCTTTGTTTATTTAGCACTGTCATTAGCAAAAAGGAGAAAGAAAAGCATTCCTATGGTGGTATTCTCCTGAAGCTACAGTGGAAATGAAGCACAGCCCCAGATGAGAGATAGATGCCACAGAAACAGAGAGTAGTATCTTCAGAAAGCATTTCATACTTCAACTATAGCAGCAGTAAAACCAATCCCTCCCTTCATCCCTCCGTTCCTTGCTTGCTTTTGTCCCCGAGATGTGTAAGTAAGTCAATGCATGCTGGGCAGGGTTAACCAAAAGGCTGATACTTCAAGGGTTTCAAAGCAGGATCCTGTTAAAGTCGATGGAATTTGTACCTTTACACACCAATTAAGAAGGGGAGTGCACAGGACAGCTGAATTTGTTGCTACATACAGAGGGTTTTTCTAAGGAATGTTGCCTGCAGGTACCCTAGAATATCTGCAGGGGAGAAAAAAAGACCTTAAATAAGTTTTGAAAAAGAGGAGGAGTTTTAGACTCTTTTGCAGAAAACACTCCAAAATTAATTCCATTTAAAGTATTTGTTTTCAAGGTTAGCCTTGATTTTCTTTCTGACCCAGTTCTGCTGCTCAGGTTTACTAGGAGATACTCATAGAGGATGCTGCATTTTAAAAGCAGCCAAAGTTCTACTACAGAAGCAGTGCAGGTGTTTGAGAGATATTGATTCAGACCTTTGTGGGTGTAAATCAACAGAACCTTTTGGATGAGAGATATTCAGCTAATATCTTTTTTCTTAGTTCCTTGAGGTCAGTGGAGGCAAACTGATTTAGTTCAGCTGAGAATCTGCCCTAAGATATGTTTAAGAATTATGGGAAACTGAGACAGCTTCAAGACTGGGCTGCAGGGTTGGTCAGACCTGAGGGGTTAAAGAACAAGGACAAAAAAAGGCATCAGAAACTTTTTGAGATGGTTGTTAACAGCACTCAAGGGAGAGTTTATTCTTCTTAGGAATGAATAGATCATGTTTTTTGGCAACTTTTCTGGGAAAAATATATGGACCACTTCTCTTTTAATGACACAGAGGAGTGATTAAAGAATTGCTGTATGAACGGTTGAAGAGATTAAATCAATCCCTGATTGCTGGCAAATGGAGAAGCCAGTTCATGGAGGCTGGACACACTGCAAATACTTTGCTTTGCAATACAGAAGACTAGTCCAGAACTACTAGGTCCTGGCCTAGTGATAAGCTCAGTAGGGCTTATTTGAGTGAGTATACCCCTCTAACAGTCTTTTAACGACTGATGTCTTCTGTCTCTTTCAGGGTGTGGCAAGAACATGCTACAGCCAGAAGAGCCCAAATTTTTGGCTCAAGGTTGGAAGCATTCATGGGCTGTCAAAATTTCTCTCTTACTTTTTAGCTACTTAGAAGTTGGATAAGACCTTCATAACATAGGTCCTCATAAGACTATTTCCATTTTCCTACTCTTCTGAGAACTACATGAATTTTTAAGTGCATGAAAATCTTTCAAGACACGTGTGAAAGGTCTAAATAAGTGTGTTAGTTTAAGCTAGGCTCACTTCCAACCAGTAAAAAGGTTGTAACACTGACAGATATTTACAAAGCTGAAGCAGGCTGTTAAAGCATCTTTTACTTGCATGCTGAGACAATTTTCCTTTTTATGTGCAGCCTTGAAAGAATTAACTGTGTTCATTGCTATTAAGTTTAATGCATCATCTTTTATTCTATGCATTGCACTGCTTTTGCAGGTAGAAATTGTTCTCAGACACCCATTTATCTGAGTTATTACAAAATCAAAGCCAAAATATCTGTCAGAGTTCATCTTGACTGATCTTAGTATTACTTCTTCTACATAGCATGAGCTGCGCCTAATGGAATAGGCTATTCCAGCTAGATTATGCCAGAGTCTGTTAAAGAAACAATTCCCTGTATCTGTCTTTTCCAGCCTGACATAACAATAACTGATTAGTAAATTACTGATTTAGAACTGCAGCTCGTTAGGACAACATAATTGACCAGAGTAACCAGCAATGTTCAGTGTTCATTACTGAGGTGTGACGTATGGCCATGTAAACACGTGTCTCCTCTTGCAGCATTGAATCATAGAGCCATGGAATCATAGAATGGTTTGGGTTAGAAAGGACCTTAAGATCATCTAGTTCCAACCCCCCTACCATGGGCAGGGGCACCTCACACTAAACCATCCCAGCCAAGGCTCTGTCCAACCTGGCCTTGAAAACCTCCAGGGATGGAGCATTCACAATTTCCCAAGGCAATCCATTCCACTGCCTCACCACCCTAACAGTAAAGAACTTCTTCCTTATGTCCAATCCAAACTTACCCTGTTTAAGTTTGAACCCGTTACCCTTTGTCTTATCACTACAGTCCCTAATGGATAGTCCATCCCCAGCATCCCTATAGGCCCCCTTCAGGTACTGGAAGGCTGCTATGAGGTCTCCACGCATCCTTCTCTTCTCCAGGCTGAACAGCCCCAACTTTCTCAGCCTGTCTTCATATGGGAGGTGGTCCAGTCCCCTGATCATCCTCGCTGTCCTCCTCTGGACTTGTTCCAACAGTTCCATGTCCTTTTTATGTTGAGGACATCAGAACTGCACACAATACTCCAGGTGAGGTCTCACAAGAGCAGAGTAGAGGGGCAGGATCACCTCCTTCGACCTGCTGGACAAGCTCCTTTTGATGCATCCCAGGATACGGTTGGCTTTCTGGGCTGTGAGCGCACACTGAAGCCAGCTTATGTTCATTTGCTCATTGACCAACACCCCAAAGTCCTTCTCCACAGGGATGCTCTGAATCTCTTCTGTGCCCAACCTGTAGCTGTGCCTGGGATTGCTCTGACCCAGGTGTAGGGCTTTGGACTTATCATGGTTGAATTTCATGAAGTTGGCATCAGCCCACCTCACAAGCGTGTCAAGGTCCCTCTGGATGGCATCCCTTCCCTCCAGCATATCAACCGAACCACACAGCTTGGTGTCATCAGCAAACGTGCTGAGGGTGCACTCAATCTCACTGTTCACGTTACCCACAAAGATGTTAAACAAGACTGGTCCCAACATTGATCCCTGAGGGACACCACTTGTTACTGGTCTCCAGCTGGACATTGAGCCACTGACCACAACTCTTTGCGTGTGGCCATCCAGCCAGTTCTTTAACCACTGAGTGGTCCACCTATCAAATTGATGTCTCTCCAATTTAGAGACAAGGATGTCATGCGGGACAGTGTCAAAAGCTTTGCACAAGTCCAGGTAGATGATGTCAACTGCTCTATCCTTGTCCATCAGTTCCTTAGCTCCATCATAGAAGGCCACCAAAGTGGTCAGGCAGGATTTCCCCTTAGTGAAGCCATGCTGGCTGTCACCAAGCACCTCGTTGTTTTTCATGTGCCTTAGCATGCCTTCCAGGAGAATCTGCTCCAAGATTTTGCCAGGCATAGAGGTGAGACTGACTGGTCTGTAATTCCCCGGGTCTTCAATTTTCCCCTTTTTGAAAATGGGGGTTATATTTCCTTTTTTCCAGTCATTGGGAATTTCGCCTGACTGAAATAATTTTTCAAATATGATGGTCAGTGGCTTAGCAACTTCATTTGCCAGCTCCTTCAGGACCCATGGATGGATTTCATCAGATCCCATGGACTTGTGTACGTTCAGGTTCTTAAGATGGTCTCAGACCAGATCCTCTCCTACAGTGGGCCCAAGGTCTTCATTTTCGCAGTCCCTGTATCTGCCTTCCAAGCTTTGGGTGGTGTGGTCAGAGCCTTTGCCAGTGAAAACTGCGGCAAAGAAGTCATTAAGAACTTCAGCCTTCTCCAAACCCAAGAACATCCTTGAATGCTCTGGGCTGGTGATGGGGAGTGCTCTTATTGTACCAGGACCTAGGACTCAGAAATGTTAGTTTTCTTCTGAATGATTTTATCTGGGCAAAAGAAACAATTCTAATATGCATTATAAGCAAAAGCAAAGAAATAGTCATAAAGAGGAAAAGCCTTACTGGCAATCTCTTTGCCACCCCTCGTAACCCAGCCTCTCATTTCCCAGCAGAATCAAGCAATTAGAAGAGTTAAAGAACTTGTGTCCAAGAGAATGACAAAACACTATTATTACAACTTATTTTTTTATACTGAAAAGCATTTCTATATTAATTTAACAATTTATTAGAATGTGTCTTGGTATTGGCCAAACATTAATTTACTGACATTTGTTCTCCTTATATATACATAAGATCTTTATGGTCATGTGCTTTGAGATTGTTGTGCCTTACCTGACATTTCATCAAAGTCTTTGAAGTCATCAAGTCAGCCTAGGCTTATTTCTGTCTCATCACACATTTAACACTATCTAGTGCCAGAGCACCCAGAGGATCCCTGAACCCATTCCTATCTAAACACACTACCATAGCAAAAGGTCTTGTAGTCTTTTACCTTTTTCCTGGGTCAAAAAAATGAATCACTCCTATTTTGTTTCATCAGCTAGAAGAGTTTCTGTTCAGTTTGTCCACTGAAGACACCAATTTTTTCTTACTTTTATCATGGCAAATTTTTCACTGATGTTGTCCAATGGGACATCACAGATGTTCATGTGGTTTCACAACTTAACCTCTGCGAAGTGGTGGTAGATCCTAGGACTTCAAATACACTGAAGTATTTGTCTGTACATCTGCATGTCCCCTGTGAGCCTGCCATCACTTTCTAAGAGCAGTTCCCCCCCCCGCCTTATTTTCTGTTGAACAAGTATCAAAAGGTATCATGCTTCATTAAATGTACTCCATAATTTCACAGTGATAAATGCAGATCAGAGTTTTATTCTACATCAGTGTTTCAATCTACATAGATTTTCTCCCAGAATTTCCTTTCCTCTAAAGAACAGATTATTTACTCTTTATTGACATTTGCTTAGCTTCCTTGAGGCTTATTAGTAAGCAGAAGGTTCTAACTCCCCCTTCCTTCCTTCCTTCCTTCCTTCCTTCCTTCCTTCCTTCCTTCCTTCCTTCGTCCCTTCCTCCCTCCCTCCCTCCCTTCCTTTGTCCCTTCCTCCCTCCCTCCCTTCCTTCCTTCCTTTGTCCCTTCCTCACTCCCTCCCTCCCTCCCTCCCTCCCTCCCTTCCTTCCTTCCTTTGTCCCTCCCTCCCTCCCTCCTTCCTTCCTTCCTTCCTTCCTTCCTTCCTTCCTTCCTTCCTTCCTTCCTTCCTTCCTTCCTTCCTTCCTTCCTTCCTTCGTCCCTCCGTCCCTCCCAAACCCTTCAAAAAGCATCAATCATCAGGTGGCATTCCACAGTGTGCTGGGAAATTCTCTATTCTCAGAAAAAGATATTCAAATTCTTCCTCAATTGCTTTGATCTTTTTGCACTTCTGATAATTACCCTCTGTGAGGAGATCAAGAGCTTAGTTTATAATTGATTTAAGCATTTACCTTATGTACTTCTCTTATGGATTTTAACTCAGTACTGGAAACACTGAATTTTAGCCATTAAGCTTCAACTGCATATGGCCTTTGGTTTCTTTCAACAGCAGCGTCACTGTTTCTGGCACCTCTGAATCTCCTGTCAGTCTGTTCAGCTTAAAAGACCCATCTATTTCCCTTCTGCCTCAGTGCCATGTGTTGTACCTATAAAACTTTTTATAGCTTCTTTCTTTCTTTCCCATAGCACATTTTTGTAGTGTGTTTTACTTCTGGCAATACGTAGTCCAGTTATCACTTAGAGCCAAGGAAGCTGACAGCACTCTGGTATGTTCATTGCCAGAGTTTTGAGAGAAAATAAGAGCTTTTGTATAACATAATGGAGTAGCTGATTCCAGCTGACTCATACTAAACGGAGGTAAAGACTGCACCACACACAGATGATTTAAAAATAATGACCATGAGAATCTCCAGCACATCAGTCATGCAATTTCCACTCTCAGTTCCTGGGGCCTCAAAATGTTGGCCTGGAAGGTGTAAAAATGGTCCAGGCTCATTGCAAATTATTTATAAGGTCAGACTTCAAACAGACAAGTTCTCTTGTACCACTGTCCCAGCTCAGAGCGGTTTCCGATTACACAGACACAGGCGCAGGTGGTGGTGTTTTTTTTGGACTAAAAGCTGTTATAGAGAACTGCTGGTCCATCTTCTACTGTCTAACCACAGCTAAATTATCTGGCTTGGCTGTACATTTTGGAGCACTCTAAACTTTATCAAGTCACCTGGTAGGAGTCTGGGCTTCCCTTTCCCCATCTCAAGGCCATTTCAGTCAAGATTTTTGGGCAGATGTCTCTGCTGTGGTTATGGTACACGTGGTACATGCTGTAGGGCATGTAGATGATGTCCAAAAGCTTCCTTGTATGTTCCTTTAATCCTCCTGGACAGGTGGACACCTGACAAGGCTATCCTACACAGTTTGAAACCCTTGATCACCTGACCTTTCCATCATCCTACTGCAATGGGCAGAGCATGGAACACAGTGAAAGAGACTCTCTGCCCTTTGAGGGTGTTTCTTCCGTGTTGTTTTGAGGGACAGGAACTCAGCAGGTGACAGGGCAGCCTCTCCACCCACCCACGGCAGAGAAGTTCACGCGAAGAAGGCTTTGAAATAACACCATCAGTACCTCAAGTTCCCTACCCTTCTGTTGCTTAATCTCTCTCTATCAGGGGTTCTGAAATTTGTGCAGAAAATTGCCTTCAGGTTCCTATCTACATTGTTTTAATGGACTGCTGAGTTTTTGATTTATTGTCCCAAATGTCTGGCCAATGTAAATGTTTCCTTTCCTTAAAGCCAGCAAAGATTTGTAATATGCCTACAAATAATACTGCAATCTGACCACATCAATGAGATGGCAGTAAGTTACAGAGGCACACACAATCCACTCACTGGTATATGTTGTGTATAGTTCTACATTGCTCATGTAGCTCACAATCCAGCTTTTACCCTGAAAATAGCCCTACCTTCCAAACACTTCTTCCCCTTTTAATGATGAATGCCAACACACAAACATGCATTAATCCTTTCTCTACCATTTCTACAGCTCAGGCACAGAGGAGTTATCTGATAGCAAAATGTTGTCATCATCAGGAACATAAAATCTCCCTTCTGGGAACAACATATGTGACATCTTCAGTTCTCAATTTTGCAGGTGGCACATATCCTGATAAATATTTTTATGGAAAAGTTTACAGGAATTTCTTGCTGCTTGATGGTTCTTTAATGTTTTCTGCAGAAACTGACTTTCTCATAGTGTGTTAATCGTATACCAGAGAAATCCAGGTAAACCTATTTTAGGGAGAAGATGGACATACTTGTCTGTGCTCGTAATGACCTTTGTTTCAAGGCAGAACTGGCAGTGGATAGTGGAAATCCACTAAGAGCAAATTGGTTAAACCTAGGTTTCTTCAAACCCTGGACTCTGGAGTTAGGTGAGTATTTAGCTACTTTATCCCTCCCCTGCCTTCTTTTTGCTTTTATTAAAAATAAGGCTTCTTTTAGCTAAGAAGATCTTTCACCTGTCAAGGATCCAAGCAAAATGCCTGAAAATGTGTCACTAGTCGTCTCACAGCTCAAAACCACTAGCTGACCAAAACTTGTTCCACGCATAATAAATAAAGCCATTTTATGTGCAGTGGATTTCAGCTTTCCAGTGTGTTTCAAAGCTGGTTGATTTTTTTCACTGAATAATACAGGAGGCCACGTGTGAGTTTCTATGTTGTAGAGCACCAGAGGCTGCTCTGGGGCTGGAAGTGAATTCTTGCAACCAAGAAGACCAACTTGTCTTTGTTGGAGCCTCCGTAAGTCTTCCTCCATGTGATCCTGCTGGTCAGTAATAAAGTTGGAGCTCTCATCACAGCTTTTTTCTGGACAGGAGATGTTGTCAAGCCTCTTGGCTTTATTTGGATGCTGATTTTCACTAAGCCCCATAGAAGCTTCTGGGAGTTTAACTTAAGTTTAGCTGCTATTGGCATGTGGGGTGGAAGCTGTGAGGGGATGCAGGAAGGAGAGAGAGTCATTCCTACATGCATCAGGTTACAGCCTGAGCACATACCTGCATGTCCTTAAAAGACTAGGTGGAAAACAACTTCACCAAGGCAGAGTTATGTTGTACGAAGTCAAGCCCCAAAAGGCCATGGATGCAGTTTGCTTTCCTCTGTGGCTCTGCACAAGTGGCTTTAATCATTGCAAGGCTGTTTTTCTCTACACCAAGCGCCAGTTTCAGTCAGCAAGTGCCTTGCAGCAGTTTTGCTCCTGCAGATGAACAGACCTAAGCAGATGAGTCCAGATCTTAGTGCTGTGGCTTGGACTCTTCTTACTATATATTCTCAGATGGTTTTCTGAAGCCACATCTAGACCCAGACTGTGAATGCAGGCATTTCCACGTTCAGAGCTCAGTGCAGAGCTGAGAAATCAGGCAGATGTTGCAGCAGGAATGTTTTTTTTTTCTGTTCCTAGAAATGGGTTAGATTTTGTCCTGGACTGCATGTCTGTAATTTGGAGGAAGAAGAAGGGATAATGTCCAAACAACCCGAAGTGGTCTGTGCAGGCTCTGTATCTGTTCACATCCAACCTGAAAGGTGAGGGTTAAGCAAAGAAGACTGAAAACCAGGCAGCCCTCACTCAAATTTCTCAAAATCTTGGCCGAAGTAGCTTATCCCTTATTCCTGATGTGTCACGAGCATCTTTTCAAAGAGAAGATCTCTTAAGGTGAGATCCTTTGTAGGAGGATCATGTCTGGAGACATGGTAGAAACATATCTGGGGAGCTGGGGGCTATGTTCACCATTTCAGGTCATCTCACAGTGGGGACTTAGGGTCTTTGCAAAGTCAGGCTGCAGATGTAAAAAAGGCCAGCTGACAGGCTGTGGGTCAAAGCCAACTGTGCAATGCCATGGTCTTTCTCTGCTTCAGGAATTCAGGCACTGGATCCACGAGATCAGACTGAAGTTGGACACATGCAATAATGCAGTGGAAGAGAAAGTCTGGCTCTGTCTTGTAAATGTATGATGTCCCAGACTAACTAGAGGAGACAGTGTGATAGGAGCCAATTCAGAGTGTCATGCTGGACACATAACGTGACACGTTACATTTAAAGTCTGTTCATCTGAGTATGACGTCCATGGAGAAACTGAAGGTGAGGAGTACAAGCTAGTCTCCATGGGAAAGGGGGTTACACCCATGGCCTGGTTTGTGTTTTAGGGCTGTCTCTGAGGCTTGTTTTCCTCTAGCAACTCATAATAGCTCTCCTTTATTTTTGGGCCAGAAGAAACTAGCCCAAATCCAGTCCATCAGCACAGGGCTTGTTTGTGTCTTTTCTGGAGCTCCTTTTGTTTTGGACTGTGCTGAAGACCAAATTCACTATCTTCCAGAAGAAGCCAGCTTCTGCTTTCAGTACCCTGTTCTCCATCATCCCTTTGGTTCCAACTGGTATCAAAGGTAAATGACTCATACGGATGTCAGTTCTTATAGAAAACAGATTTTCTACAAGAAGTGACTCAGAGTATCCGCCTCAGTATTGAACAATGGGGCCAGTCACCCGGCAGATCCTCACAAAGCAAACAGCACTGCAACCAGAACCCGGTGTTCTGTCCCATGTTGGCAGAAATATTATTCCAGCGGTAGCTCCACTAAACTCAAAGGCACAATCATCAAGGCTCTGATTTTAGAGGAATCATTTAAACTCATTTATGGCATACGGACACTATCAGGAGCAAGGGGTAAAGTATATAATCTCCTGCAGGGTGGTGGGGCAGGAACTATTTATTATTGTGTGTATTATCAGAATTCTGTTATTAGTTGCAAGGCCTGTCTGCTTTAGTAACCTCCCAGTGCTATTAGCCAAGCTTTTTAGACTCAGACATCTAATTTGGGCTGGATTCTCAGTGAAGGACCCAGTTCTGCTCCTCTTACTCTTGCCAGATGGGACTTTACTCTCCATATAATTTCCTTTATATCAGTATTTTTGTACTGTGTAAATTGGTAGAATTAGGTTCCTGCAACATCTTCCATGTTAATAGAATCATGCTTTTGTGAACGTGAGGTGTCCATCTCAAAGGGTTTAAAGAGCGGACAGCTTGACTACTAGTGGAGTTTCCTGGGATCTAGCTGATATTTGAGAGTGGACAATAGCTCTTTTATATCTTTTTCCCTGTAGTCTGCATTTGTACAGTCCAAAGTAGACCATAATTCTAGTTAATTTAAGAACTAGGGACACTGTGATACTATTTTAGGAGCTGAGAATTTGAAGACTTAAATTTTGAAAAATCTCACACAAATGACTGTTTTTATTACATTTAATTAGAAGGGATGACAGTTTATTATGCTGCAAAAAAAGCCACTCATACTTCAAGTCTCTGCTCTGTGTCTTCAATTGCTGTAATGACATAAATGCAACCCCAGCCTCATTTGGGAGTGTAGTTTTTGTGTGTGTACTAGAAAATGCAAGTCTTGTGTCTTATCTCCTTTGTTGGTTAAATCTCAATTATATTTACAAGAAGCCTGTGTCCCAAGTGGATGTCTAGTTTGGTTTGCTAGGCAATCCATGAAGTGCTGCATTGAGTTATTGGATACATCCCTTATCACAGGGGAATCTATTCCCTTAAGTATGATATGATTCTCTTTTATGATTCTGTGAAAATTGACTGCAGGCCTTGTATCAGTTATGGTGGATCAAGCTGATACGGCACCAGCTCAGAAGCTGTAAAGTAGTACTGTTGGTTTTCTCTTCTCTCTTCTCTTCTCTTCTCTTCTCTTCTCTTCTCTTCTCTTCTCTTCTCTTTCTCTTCTCTTCTCTTCTCTCTCTCTCTTTCTCTTCTCTTCTCTTCTCTTCTCTTCTCTTCTCTTCTCTTCTCTTCTCTTCTCTTCTCTTCTCTTTCTCTTCTGTTCTTATCTTTTCCTCTCCTCTCCTCTCCTCTCCTCTCCTCTCCTCTCCTCTCCTCTCCTCTCCTCTCCTCTCCTCTCCTCTCCTCTCCTCTCCTCTCCTCTCCTCTCCTCTCCTCTCCTCTCCTCTCCTCTCCTCTCCTCTCCTCTCCTCTCCTCTCCTCCTCCTCTCCTCTCCTCTCCTCTCCTCTCCTCTCTGTCTTCTTAATTTTTTTTTTTTGTCTTGCTTGCTTTGCCTCTTTCCTTCCCTCTTCCTTTCTCTTCTCTTCCCCTGCATAACTGATATTTTTTTTTCTACTAGGAACACATCATTGGAAAAATATATGGGTTTTGTACTTTCTTCTAGACAAGTTACTGAAAAACTGTCTATGATGCCTTCATAGAATCATAGAATCATAGAATAGAATAGAATAGTTAGGGTTGGAAAGGACCTCAAGATCATCTAGTTCCAACCCCCCTGCCATGGGCAGGGACACCTCACACTAAACCATCCCACACAAGGCTTCATCCAACCTGGCCTTGAACACCGCCAGGGATGGAGCACTCACAACCTCCCTGGGCAACCCATTTCCAGTGTCTCACCACCGTAACAGGAAAGAATTTCCTCCTTATATGCAATCTAAACTTCCCCTGTTTAAGTTTTAACCCGTTACCCCTTGTCCTGTCACTACAGTCCCTGACTAAGAGTCCCTCCCCAGCATCCCTATAGGCCCCCTTCAGATACTGGAAGGCCTGCTAGGAGGTCCCCACGCAGCCTTCTCTTCTCCAGGCTGAACAGCCCCCAACTTCCTCAGCCTGTCTTCATACGGGAGGTGCTCCAGTCCCCTGATCATCCTCGTGGCCCTCCTCTGGACTTGTTCAGCAGTTCCATGTCCTTTTTATGTCTGAATTCCTGTCTCAGATTTCCCACTGACTTTAAGCAAAACATGTCATCTCCCTCTCTTCTACCTCCTGTTTCTTTCTGTTTTGAGATTTCAGGCTCTCTAGGACCTCATGTTTTCTTTCTTGACAGTTACATCAATCTACATCCTGTTACAGGGCTCTCATCAGTTCTGCTCCCGTGGCTGGGGAGAAGACCAGGTCTGGAAGTCCTGGATAGAAATGGTGGGATTCATTCCATCTAACTTGATTTACCTAAACATCGAGAGTCCAGTATCGGGTGTTTACTGTTGAATCATAGAATCATAGAATAGTTAAGGTTGGAAAGGACCTCAAGATCATCTAGTTCCAACCCCCCCTGCCATGGGCAGGGACACCTCACACTAAACCATCCCACACAAGGCTTCATCCAACCTGGCCTTGAACACTGCCAGGGGTGGAGCACTCACAACCTCCCTGGGCAACCAATTCCAGTGCCTCACCACCCTAACAGGAAAGAATTTCCTCTTTATATCCAATCTAAACTTCCCCTGTTTAAGTTTTAACCCGTTACCCCTTGTCCTGTCACTACAGTCCCTGACGAAGAGTCCCTCCCCAGCATCCCTCTATCTTGATGTAGTCAACAGGAATTGATGGGTTTCATAGACTAATGTGTTCCACCTGGTCTAGTCATCACAGCAGCAACCTCTGAACATCTATTTATGACTGTTGATCAGGAATTAGCAAAGATTGTGGCCTCACTGTAGTCTGATGTTAGGTAAAATCATGCCACTGGCCAAATGACTCATTATTCTCTTGCTCTAAGGTGCCATAGAAGCTGAGTTAGGCATGTTGGGCAGGTGACCAGAATTTGGTCCTCACATCTTGTCTGTTGCCTGGCAAAATGAGTTCTGGTCATTAGCGAACTAAAACAGTAGTATTATTAATGGTTATTACATGCTAATTGTCACTTCGAACCTACTCTCAGGCTATTTCTTGAGGTCAGCAAACTAAGATGTCTGGAAACAGCTGTGGGAACTGGCTGGGGCCCTGCATGAGCTGTTTATTACATTAATGTTCATTGCTGGAAGCACTGAGCCTTACAGAAAGGAAAAAAAAAGGCTGTAGATCTGTTCCCCTTTCCCTCTTTTTTCCCCTTTCCCCTCTCATGCTGTTGCTGAACAAGATAAAAATAAGTGAAACTGTATGGAGTGTGGTAGAGGTGATGGGACTGCAAAGGGAATGACTGGGAAAAGGCAGATCCTTTAGCTATTGGGTTCCTTCGTCCTGAGCCTGGCTATACTTTGTCACTGGAGCACTCGATGGCTGCATAACATAATTGACAGCTACGATCGTCTCTAGGAAGTTGTTTGCAACTGCAGTAGAGGGGATAGCTCTTGGTTAGCAGGGGACTCTGTGGTCTGGCTGAGCAATCAAAAGAAGGTGGTAATAGTCAGGCCTAGCTATTTGAGATTGCTGGGTAATGCAAAATGCCATTCATTTTGTTAGCTGCAAATAGCCTTTATTTACATTTCCACTTAGCTAGGTAGTTTCTTTAAGACTGCAAGAATTCAAGACGCAGACATGTTATTAAGACATTTAAAACATACCTGTATTTAATGAATATATTTTATGGGACTGAAAGCTTTTGATTTTTTTTTTCCTCACTCTTTCCTTTTTTATTGAAGAGCAAAAGCAAATTAAAATCTAAAGCTCTTGGACAACCATAAAATATCTAAGACGGGATTTTCTTTCAAAATGGCATGTAAGCAGCCTGTACAAATATATATATATATATATATATATTTAAAGAAATTATTTTCAGTTTTGGATTTCAAGGATCATCTTGTTGAGAGGAATCCAGAATAATATACATCTGCAGGGCAAAGTGAAAGGATCTAGGGTGGATTTTGTAGGTGATTTTGGCTGATCTCCCTGCGTTTTTTGTTGTCCTGGAGTTGAACAGATAGATAGGGAAAAAGGAGCAACAGTGGTGCTGAATGCAATTCATTCTTAGGGACCACCACTGCTCCAGGCCAATGTGGAGCTCTGCTGATGATCCTACACAACTTGAGAATGATGTGAATGGTTACATGACCACCACCGATTTTCACACCACCAATCCAGCCCCAGCCCCTCTGCACCCATAGTAAACAGATGCTGCAGTTTCTTTTCTGGCACCTGGTTCCCCAGCATCTGGGAAAGTCCATCTGTATTGGCTTTGCACAAATACAGCCATGTGAAATACAGCCATGACTTGTAGGAAAGACATTGAGACAGGCTTACATGCACGAGGATTTATTTGCAGTTAGACATATACAAAAAGAGTATTGAGGAACTGCAGTATCTCGCCAGGGGCTGGAAAACCACCTATTTTAGATATTTGTACCGGTCCCCCTCCCCAGTCTAGGTGTTTAACCTATGCACATTCCAGCCATTGCCTTGGGTGCATTATTTGAGTCTCTACATCATTCAGACAATGAAATCACCACAAAACTTGAACGATAGCTCCAACAGTTCTCCAAACTGAAGGATAGAGTTGCTGCAGAACATGTCAAATATAGAAGGCAAACCAGAAAAAACAAAACAAAATCTGAGGCTAAAACACTAAAATGAAACAACAGCCACAAAAAAAATGCAGCCAGCAGCACAAAAAGAAGCCATGCTTTGCCCTCACCAACTCTTACTCTGTAATTAAGTGAAAATGCTGAAGGTCTGGTATTTTTAAAACTGTTCTCTGGTTTCCTCAGGGGGAAAAAAAAAAGGAAAAAAGAAAAAGTGTGCCTTGTGTCCCTGTCCTGAGTAAACAGAATTTCATGGGATTAATTCTCCCAGTTCTGCCAGAGTTGAAGAATGCTTTTCCTCTGTTATTTTTTTCCTCCTGTGACTTCTAATTTTGTCACCAGGTTTCATGGTTCCTTTTGAGTCCAGAAGAAATCTTGTAGAGCTTTAGATGATCTGGAGAAAAAGGTTTGGTGTGTTGCATGAGAAACCAATGAAATTTGAGCAGTGAGGGGTAAAGGGCTGTCCTTTAATCATTTCAGGGCTTCTAGGGCTGAGGTGACGCCTGTGCTGAAGAATTTTCCTATTCAATTGGATAAGAGTAAGGAAAAGGAAAAAAGAAATAAATTTATGTAATGAGTTATTAAAAACGAACAACAACAAATTAACTTTTTCTCAGGAAAATGGGAAAAGAACAGTATTCTCGTTTGCTTGTTAAAAAATCAAACACCAAAATAATCTGACCAAAAAGCAAATGTGGCTTCAGAGCCTGAAGGACACGGAAGAGCATGTTCCCATGCTTCTCCACAGGTTGGACCCACAGGATAGACAACAATTCCCACCATTCATAGCAGTCAAATGTGTAAATGAGGACAGCTGAATACGGGGAGATGTAGTTTAGCTTTGAGACCTGTCCACTGAGAAAACTAAGACAATTTTCCATTTTCAGAAATTATTGTGTCATCCTTTCCTCATAAAGATATGTCAGTGATTGGCCTCAATACTATCTCATAAATTGAATCCGGGGTGGGGGGTGATGGGGTGGTGGGGTGGTGATGGAAATTGAGAGAAAAATAAATTTTGTGTTAAAAGCAGGAAGACAACCTAAAAAGAGCACTGACAAAAAAATTGTCTTTTCAGAAATAGTAGAGAAATCTGAAGACCTGCCCATGCTATTCTTAAATATTTTGTTTATCTTCTCCTACATCCACTAGTGTGATCACCAGCTACGGTGGTTATTCTTTGAAAAATATGTAGACCAGTCTTGACTAATTGAAATGTGAATATGAAAGGAAGTTTGATTCTCTGCTGAAGATGGGAGAAAAGTTTTGGGCTAGGGGAAGAGATTTTCTCTGAATCTACATCTAGAATCTGTTGTGAGCCACTGTGGTGCACTGATGACTTTATTGAAAAGCCCTGAGGAAGACTTAGCTGAGCAGAGGTAAGCAAAATGGTTAGGAAAGAAGAAAACACAGGCAAGCTGTAGGCTGATTCAACCCCTTTTTCCATGCCTGGAGATTTGATGCTCAGCAGTTGCCTGCAAGCTGGTACCTGGTCTGCATTTCCAATATCAACACACTTTGGGATTATTTTCATAGACTTATAGAATAGTTAGGGTTGGAAAGTACCTCAAGATCATCTAGTTCCAACCCCCCTGCCATGGGCAGGGATGGGTTTCAGCCATGTCAGTTCCATGGTGAGCACCCTGTAACACCGAGTGATGCCTTGAGGTCCTACACGATTACTTTGTGGAGAATGAGAATATTATGGAGTCACAGGATTTTGAGAATGCAGGGACAGATCCATGAATGCTCTTGCTCTATAGGAGGGAGATATGTAGCTGAAGGCCATGGGGCTTCCTGGTCTTTGCATGACCTTGCTGTATCAGACATTATGAGAGAAAACAGCAGGAGGAATTATATGTATGGGTCGTTGCTCCTTTTACATTAGCCATCTTCATTCAGGTGAACCATCTCCATTGAGGTGGCTCACACAGAAACCTCTAAGGACATTCCTGTCTCGGTCCTGGGAACCAAGTATATATGCACAGAACTATCAGATATGACATAGTATCTTCTGGACCAGTGGCATGGAGACTGAGATACCACTCTCAAAATACACAGAGTTTGAAAGAGAATCAGAAACATGAAGTGTTTTGCATAAGAGGCCACCCAGAATGACACTAGCAAAAAGGAAAAGTCCCAAGGACCTTCCTGTTGACTTGGTGTATATCTCTAAAGCATTCTGGATTTATACAGACGTCAGCAAGATAAGAATCCAGCTTTAAAGGCTCAGAATCTTGCTCCCCTTAGTCATATTTTACTTTAAAACTGATTTTTTTTTTTTTTTACAGTTGTGTCGATATATAGAACAAGTCTGTTTCTCATGAACCCAACACCTGCTAGAGGATATTGAATGGAAACAGGAAAACGTTATTTACATTTTGCAAGATGTAAAAATATCACATCTGTACATTGCAGAAGAATAAAGCCAGAGCATTAATGAAAAAATACCTTTCTCCAATCAAACATCGGAGACAATATATAATGAAGAAAGCAGGGTGTGGTATAATATTTGATTTTGGCATAACTGAATTGCCACATATCCATGTAGAGTAAATCTGGTTAGTTTATATGGGCCAAATACTCATCAAGATCAAATATAGTGCTCTTTTTCTATTTTTGTTTCTTCTTATTTTAAAAAATAATGGAAACAGTAAGTTTATTTCAAAGTAACTTACATCCCTCGAGATTCTAGTAAGTGAAATCTCCACTCAGAGCATGAGAGATATAAAGCAGAATTGACTAGAAGGAAGAGCTGTTTTCATTGTCAGCTTTGGGAAAACATCAGAAATAAGTGTCAAGATTTTTCTAAATAACTGTATAATTGAATGAAGGATGGATATTTCTTTGTAGAAAAAGTATATAAAAAGCATAATTTTATAATTAGCATTTTCAATCATGTTATATTACTCCATCTTTTAAAAATTGATTCTGTTTTTATTCCCATAAGATGAAAACCATAAATATGTGTGTATCTATCTGTAGACAATAAGGATGTGCAAATATATCGATAGATGAAGAGAGGGTGTATCTGTGAGAGGACCAGTATATGCCCTTAGATACACAGAAATATATACCTGTGTACACGTGTGTCCATATGTGTACATGCATGTATGTGCTTGTGTATGCTGACAGTTTTAGTTGGATGAACTCCAGACATTCTCTCACCATGATAAGAGGCATAATAAAACACATATTGCAAGACTAGTCATGTTGTAAGGACCAGGGTAAATTGGGACAGTGTCACTTAAGCAAATATGGTATTATTACATTAACCACAAATTTGGATACAGAGGTAAACAGTTACTCACACTGATCTGTACATGCTTTTATGCATCTGCTTGTTTAAACACACAGGTGTTCCTATGCATGTAAACACATATTTGCTAAATATGCTTGCATACAGACTTTTGTGCATGTTTAGATAGTCTTGTTGGCTGCAGGTCTTTGTGGACATGCAAGGTTGTCATCTAGGCTTTCATGTATACCAACATCACATACTTCACATACAGCTGGAAGAAGCTTTGCAATAACTGTTGTGAGCCAGTCTGAGCCCCGAATTAGACCTCTTCCAAGCTAGATAACAGTACCAAAACAAGGCATTGGAGGTCTTCTGCCCTCTACCATCATCAGTATCCTATGGAGTGGAGCCCATTTTTTTATCTCTTAAAAAACTATGGCTCCAGATGTTTCATTCTGGGACTGAAAAAAACATTTAAACAGTGAGCTGAATCAGATCAGGCCTTTTTAAGAAAAGGACATCGCATTACTTACTGAGTCTTGAAGTGCAAGAGAGGTCAGGCCTCTTGACGAAAGCCAGTGGAAAATAGCTACTGCTCCAAAGTGCAACTTGCACTTGTAGAAGCAACTTCTTTCCTGTATCTCTCCTTTAGTGGAGCTGAGCACATACACACACTCCATCTGCTTCAGCTCTGCAGAGCTGGCACAGCTGCACTCTTATCTTCTGCATCAGCATCCCAGACCTTTTATTGCTGACAAAAGAGAAATATTTATGTAAGAAGGCTGTGGGAACACAGCATTCTCACTGGCATGTTCTCCCATGCCTTGTTTTCAGTCACAAATAAATAACGGCATGGATGGCCTATCTGTATTGTGCAGGCAATGGCTAAAAAACATAAAACTCTGTGGATTGAGGTCAGACCCACGGCTACTAATCGTAGCTGACACAGAGAACTGGAGAATCTATTCCAATAAACTCATTAGGTACCCATCTCCCAGACCCCAGCTGTAAGTCCTGGTCCTGGGCAAAAAAATGTGAATGGTGTATTGCTTAGCAGCTGGCATTAACTTGTGCAACAGCGTTAAGTGGTGTTATGTTATGAATCACCTGTGATTGCTACATGGTTAACACATTTTATTTTCCTTCTCAACCTGAATTAATAACCCCTAGGACTTACATTTAAATCACTATTTAAAGGTGTTTAATAAGACCTAGTTTTTAGAAAGTTCTGAAAATCTGTCCCTAGAAATCTTAAAGCCTTTCAAGTGTCACCAGTCTGAGAGTCAAAAAAAAAAAAAAAAAAAAGACTAAGTAATCTCTTTGGAAAATCTGTCTGAAGTCTTTCCTCTTCTGCTATCAATTGGTGGGTTATGGTTCCTGGCAATCTATTTGTTATACTAAGTTTACTCTGCAGATTCATTGCAGTCTTTTGAAATTTGACTCCTGCTGTTGCTGTGGCTGTTAAGTAAACCATGAAGAACTATTCTTGTTTTCCTTATTGCATGAGCTGATGGATTTGTCCTCAGTGAACACTTGGGGATGCAGATTTAAGCCTGGAGTCGACTATTAATCGACTAATAATGGTTTCTGTGGTGGGAATAATTTCAGTACTCAC
Organism: Lathamus discolor; assembly: GCF_037157495.1. Taxonomy (NCBI): domain Eukaryota; kingdom Metazoa; phylum Chordata; class Aves; order Psittaciformes; family Psittacidae; genus Lathamus; species Lathamus discolor. The sequence continues at coordinate 58,859,520 of NC_088885.1, read as the reverse complement.
TCCAATGTCCTTTCTAGATTCCTAGAAATGGTGCATGAGTTTGATATTTTTTCTTGATAATTCTTTTAAAAATATAGGTTTTATCTCTTTTTACTGGTCTCTTGTATCAGAGGTATTTTAGTTAAGGAACATTTTACTATTTGAACATAAACGAGAGCTTAGATTTTTAATGAAATTGAGGTTGGGATCATCACGCTTCCTCATTCCTATGGCACATTTGAACTCAGCATGTGTCTATACCATGAATGTAAAATTAAATGAGCAACTTCTAAGTGTCTGAACTCTGGAACTGGTTCAGAGACACCTGTCCTGACTCCACAGTCAATCACATAGCTCCAGGAGCAATATAACCAACTGGTACAGCATGACATGGATGTGGTCCTGAAATTCCAGTTCCAGGCTTGCCAGCTTGCACGGTTCCATGCAGTGATGTGTGGGTCTCTGCTAATCTGATGATCTCTGTATCACATTCTCTTCACATGCCATAGGTATAAGCAGCTAATGGCATAATGTGGATTTTGCTGAATGCAGTGTGAAGCTGTCCGTTAATTTCAGCAGGAAAGTGCAGATCTTTATGGCAAAGCCTTACTGTATATTCTACTTCATTCCCTAATGTAAGGAGGGTTGAGATATTTTTCCCCCAAAATTTCAATTTTTTTTTGGCTGGCTGGTACTGATTTACATAGACCAAATATTTTATTGACCCTGTAATGCTTTTTACAAACTTTCTATAGGATGTGGGGAAATTTTCTCAATTTGTGATGGAATTTAAAATGAAAGCAAGATCAGATTAGATTAACATTTTCAGACAGTGGCTGGTTATCGAGGAACCCACATACAGACTGGAGAAAGCTTGGACCCTGTCCACCTTTTATAGCCTTTGTGAGTGTTTCAACCAAACGACGGACACTATTGAAACTCCCCTGCTACAAGGTTTCATTCAATGAAGACAATCCAGAATTCATTAGAAGAAGGGTTGAATGAGGGTGTCGTGCAACTGCAGAGTATTTTCTGTTACCTCTGTCTGGTTGTTTGTGAATTGAAGTAGGAAAGGAATATTTTCTTGAACTTTTCTTTCACTCTGCTTTCTATTCAAACAGAATGGTCTCTGTCTTTCGGGGGAAAAAATCAAACGTGTAAAGGGACATTGAGAGTGGACATAATCTCTGTGCTTGAAATTGCTGTGAGGGGGCTTGTTATCCTCTCACCTGGCAGACAGGAATAGCAGTAATACCTGAGCAAGCAGCTGTATTGCCCTCCTTGAGCTGCATTCTAAAGATTTAAATATCTAGTGAAGGATTACACAAGGTTTTCTCTGAAACACTACTTTCCATATCGAAAACACCTTTGTCTTTACCTTCACTCATTAGGTCTTCTGCATTCACTTTATTCAAGAAAACTGGTTAACAAGAGTCCTTAATAAGTATAGAATTGGATGGCTGGGTAAGAATACAGTAAATTCATTTTCCTTTGACTTCATCCTTGACCTCATTAATGATTAAGAAACCTCAATGAATTCCTTCTTTTCCAAAGTCTAAGAAGAGTGGAGCAGAAAAAGGAAGGATGGAGCCTGACAATGGTTTGGTCACTGGGACATTGACTGACGCTGAGTCTCCTTAGTTTAGTGTCTTGCCTTGGATGTCATCCATGTGCTCTTCAAGATAAAGACTGCATCATGACCTTTTGAGCTCAATTTAGATAGACCAGACAATTTGTGGTTAAAAGGAGCCTTTTAAAGGCACTGACATGAGTGGCCAAATGAGAACAAAACAGAAGTATTTTCTCCCTGTCTGATCTCCTAGGGCATCTTGGGAACCACCTAGGATAAAAGATTTATTGTGACAGGTTTTTTCCTGTCTGTGAAACTTCATTAGGGATTCATTAGGGACATGGAAATGGTCCCTTAAGATGCCGGTCCGTATTAGTGAACTGCTAGCTCTCCCTCAGCTTTAACATTTACAGAAATCAGCTGTCCCTAATTCTAGAGGAAATGTGTAGAAAGCCAGAATGACATTGAAGAGGAAAATCACTCCTGTATAAACAATTAGGCTTTTTTTCTGTTCCTTCCTTACAGAAACCACCTTTCTGATGATTAAGACAATCACTTTGTTCTACACTTTTTCTGCTTAAAGCAGTAATATATAATCAGGCATAACTGGCATGGTATTAATGTGTAAGGCAGGAAACACTCACCTCCAGTGGCAGGAGCACAGCAAGAGTGCAATGAGTTCAGTTTCCAGTCTGCATTACATGATCCCAATCACAGAGTGTTAAGGCTTTAATAAAATTCCAGCAAATATTGATGTAGAAAAATAGGGGATAAGCCTTGTACATCACACACTTTGATTATTCATAATCATAACTGTGAGTTTATAGAAGAAATAGTTTCCATCTGGAAAATCAATATAGTGCCTCTTCATCTCTCAGTCTTATTCGCCTGATGCAGGCATTACACATTGTAAGGACACTAAGAAATGTTTGATGCAAAACAAAAAATATCAGAATGCCAGGAGCGGATGAGTCCTATAGGATCATGTCTAAGGAACACCTGATAGGTTCACATCTTGATCATATGACTGGCACCTAGTGCAAACTTGGACACAGCTCTTCTTCCCTCATTTCTATTTCCTTTAGCAAAAACAAATAATTGATCTGGAATCTTTGATTAATTCAGGTCTGAGCCAGGGGAAGTCCCCATGTTAGACATACATCACTGCTGTGCAAAGGAGAATAAAGCAATTGTAGCTTGCCTCAAATCCAGTTTTTAGTGGATTATTCAACTTCTAGTCTTGTTCAAAGTCTGTTTATGCTAATTTCCAAGCTGGCATATTGTGACTGGTCATGTAAAACAATCAACTTCGCTCTTTTGTGCAAGGGATTTGTGTAGCTTAATTGGCATGCTGCCTGGAATGAGTTTCCACGGTACTAGTATGTGCTGTTCAAATTACCGAAACCTTCAGCATTTGTAATATTCCCCTTTGCTACACCACAGCCATTCAGAAAGTCATAAACAGGGCTTCTCTACATTTATAAATATGTTCTGTAAACCAGATTTTTACAGGACAGATTTGAGCTTTCTGAGAAAATAGCTTCAAATCCCATCTGAGCAGAAAAGAAGGGAATGGCCAGGGAAAACCAGACTTAAAGTTGGTCTGGCTGTAAATAGTGATAACAGATATAATAAATGAATATAATACTCAACTAATTCTAACATTAAACCACTTGTGAAAAAATCTGTTTATTCCTAGGGTGGTTATCACGGCGTGTTTTTTTCACTGGACTGATGCTGTTGGTTTTGCATGGCCAAAATGTGGTTTGCAGCCAACTTGGAGTCCAGGAGCAAGAACCAGACCAATGAAATTCAGCTACTTCTTCCAGTAATGAAAATCAGTTACCTCAGTTTGTACCCTTACCTGTATCAAGTAAGATAAAAATAGAATCTATGAAATATAACCTACATATCTCGTGGCTGTAGGACAGAGAACTTTCAGTGACCAGCTACTGCAGCTTAAGGACTTGCTATGCATCAGCTGACCAGCATGAATCAAAAAACTGTTATGGTGAATTAGAACGATTCAATTTTTAGTTGCTATGAGCATTTATATAGTCTTTACCTGTTTCCCTGAACAATAGAGAGTGGGCAACTGGTACATGTCTTGCTTCATTGTCCCTGTTCCAAGGGGCCAATTTCAACATCTCCAACATCTGCTCCACTTCTATCATAGATGAGGCAAAAGGAGTTATTTTACATTTGCAATAGCAAAACTGACTAATCCTTTGATTAGAATTTCCTGAGGGATGGAAAGAGTAGTTCAGTATGTCCAAAATTCTGCATGATTGCCGGAATCCATGGGAAAGCAATGAGCATCCCTTCCTGTCTCATCTGAAAGATGCACAAAAGTTAAGTCTGGCAAGAAAGAGTCTTTGGTATGGTGGAGTTTCCTTTTTGGCTTGCCTAAGTGTATATGAACTTTCCTTATGAAAAGGAGGGCAGAGTTAAGATAGATTCTCTTGTGATAGTGCTGTGCACATACCAGCCTCTTCCAGAAAGTGATTTTTGTTTTTTTCACTGTTTTTTTTTAATTTTTTATTATTCTTTTTTTTTTTTTTCATCAGTCTATGGCTGTGAGTTCTTCTGCATGGCAGCCAGGCTGCAGGATTTGTTTTCAGACACATGGATTTTAGTTCGCTACTGCACCCGACCTTGGCAATTCTGTGTTTTTTTAACCCTGATCCAGGTTCTCCATTTCTTTCAACCATTCTTCCAGCTCTAGTCTTTTCCTTTTTGTTTTCATTTGAACTGTCAGTTACTACATTCAGATCCTTACAATACAGTCATGGGCCAAAATAAACCCTTGCCCTGTGGCTTGTGTTCACTTAAATGACAGTTTCTTAGGACCACTGTTTTCTTTTTACTCTGTACCCAGTAGTGGTGACCTGGCCAACCTCCATGGCCTTGAGTAGTATTACTGTTTCACAGCTATTCAGTGAAGAAGCAAAAACTTACAACCGTGATATCACCATGTAGTAACTCTTTGTTGATGTTGCTCACTTCCCCAGCACACAGTGTTTGACATCTTGCCTGTGTGTTTAGGGTTACAGTTAGCATGATCCCTGCTAAGGCTGGTAGTTATATCCAGGACAGCTTAGTTGAGTTTCCTTAGACAGCTGAGGACCTGTGGAGATGGTTCTTTTCAAATGGCTTTCTGAGCAAGAGTGACTTCTGTCACCAAAATTGTTGTCAGTCTCCTTGCATCTCTTTGAAGCTCCTGGAAAATGCTCCATTAAGCTAACAGGTGAGCTCCTTTTACTAGTGCCGAGGTTTACATCTGATTTAGTCATGCCAAGCTCCCATTGTAGCATCTGGAGTTGTGATCTCCTTGTTTCTCTTGCCCTAAACTGGGCATTTATGAAAAGGTCAGACCAACTATGACCAAAAATTCCCTTTTCTCAACTGTCTATGAAGAAGTGTGAGTTCTGTAGCTCATATGAATATGGATGGACTCAAAATCACAATGTGTGATTTAACCTCAAAATTTTCTAGACAGGGGAGAAGGACACTTTCAAGGATAGAAGAGTCCTGTACTAGGCACTTTCTTTAAGAGATGAATTGTTCCTTTGCCTGGATTGAATGGAACTTCATTATGGGGAGGCTTGGGATAACTGGATAAAGTGGAGATATCCAAGAGAATCCCATTCTGGATCAATTTTAAAACTGTGTTACCCATCTCATATATTATCTTCTTAATACAGCTTCAGCAGCTAAACCAGGCATGCAAACTTCTCCGAACCATGTCAATGCAAGTTCAGTAAAGACTCACATCCAGCTTTGCTTTAAAGTGGACTGGGTGTGTGCTAGTTGGTGGAGTAGGATCCTTTGATGTAAGACAGCTACATGGCTGTACCTCCCAGATGAGAGAATAGGCAACAGCTGAGAGTGGTGCTGTAGCCACATGCTCCCGCTAGATCTGAAAAAGCGCAGCTCTGCCTATAATCATATCTGAAAGCACCGTGAGGATCACCTTAATTAGGTTCTTATTAGGCTTCTGTTCCTCTAGTTGAGACCTTATTGCATTTAACTAAATTGCTGTGAGCCAGGTTTCAGTTAGCTTCAGAACAATTACACTCCGTTCCGTACTAGTTTCAATTCACTTTCAATTTCATGTTTTATAAACATGCCAGAATTACAATCTGGGCCTCGATCTCAGCTCTGTAGCTAGGAATCAGGGTACATAAATCTGAGATCAAACATATGAGTAAGGTTTACTGTGTCTTCCAAAGCCAGAAGTTCAGGGTAGGGAGATTTCTGAGATGCTGAGACATCCTTTGGGATTGCTGGGGATGGCTTTGTTGCTGAAACATGACATTTAAAGCCTGGTTTATCATGGATAAAACAGGTAGTCACTGGGGACAACAGGTTATCAAGGGGGAACAGAAAGACAACGTGCAGGCTTTGCCTGTCAGAAGTCCTTTCAAGCCTGTCTGGCTACAGCTGCTGGAGATAATTAGGTGTGCAGAAGAGGGTCAGCAGGAAACTGGGGACACCAACTGTGCTACCTGGGAGGTAAGGAATAAATTTCCCTGTCAACCTCACTCCCTGCTACTTATGACATACGATGCACTTTGAGTTTCCTTCTTCAACATGTACTTTTCGATGACAAAACTGGCACAAAATGTCATTAAAAAAATCACTTGTGCAAACATGGTTTATCTCCTTGAAGGAAGGAGAAGAAATGTTTCTGGGTAGGGTTTAAGTTTGTGACACTGGGTGGGTTTCCCTTTACCTCCCTTCAACCACTAATAATATCTCAGCCACCTTAACACTTCCTTTGTAAGTGAAAAAGAACAATAGGCACTTTTGAAGTGTGATTCACCTGACCTGGTCTAAACCATCCTAGATCATTTACGTTGAGATGACCCAAGACTGCTAATTCTCTCTATTGCCACAGTCTTCACTGTCTACAGCAGCACTCCAGAGATGCTCACTTGAATGTAGACTGATATGCTTATATACCTAAGAGGAGGTTTAATGGAAAAGCAACTGAAAGAAGCTGATGTTTCCACCTCCTTTCACAAGCACCATCCAGGCCACGTTGATAAAGAATGGCTGTGTCCTTGGGGATTCAAGAATGGCCTGGGCAAAAGAGTGAACACCAGGAAATTGAACAATATTTCACACAGCAGTTAAGGTGGCACAAGATGAAAGATGGATGATATAGCTTTGCTCCTCAAATTGTGTCTTTGAACACACATGCCGTACCCCTTATCTGTTGAAGGGAGTGAATATATGATATTTATCTTCTCCCAGAACATGAGTGGTTTTGCATATAGATAAGCCATGCCCTAGTGATGGCGGTAATGATGAAGGTAATAAGAGGTAAGATCATAAACTTTAGCAATGGCTGAAGAGAGCAGAAATACATGACGTTTTCTACCATGGCAATGGATTTTTCGAATGACATTCAAACACAGCATGTTGGCCATTCACCTGTCTTCTAGGTCTCCTTTGCAGAGCCAACACTGACATTCTTTTCATACTAGTAAAATAAAAACAGAAAAGGAAAACATTTGCAAGCTCATATTTTGGGACCTGGATTTTTTAGTCTGCTTTTTTTGTCACTTTCTCCATTCCCCAAAGAGTGACTACTGAAGAAGGAAATATAGAAGGTGCAGGACGTGGGAGTGAGAGGTGAACAGAAGCCCAGTGAGTGCCTGTAGTCCAAGATGTAGCTCACTAACAACGTGTCTAGAGAGTCCTGGAAGCCAGAAAAGGGAAAACACTACTAGATTGATCCAAAAAATTAATACTCCCTCTGCCTGTCTAAGATTGTTTCTCCTCTTACATCTCCATGATTTTTATTCCTTCAGAAAGGAAAACAAAACACAGTGAGAGATTTGAACTCTGTGGTTACAGAACTGCCAAAAGCACACTCATCTCTGGATACTGCATACATGCACACGTACCTGCACACACTTACCCATGTACGCTTGTGTGTGTGTTTGAAAAGTCTGGGGGAGAATAGTGGACAGGTTTAGAGTAGTTTTCTCAGGCAATTTTATGTGAAATCACAAGTAGAGTGTGGCTATAGATGTCCATCTTCCTCTTCCAAACATTCTGACCTTTTTAACACAACTTCAGCTTATTCTGAGAAACCCAAAGAAATCTCAAGGCTATTAAGTTCCTTATTAAGACGCATTATGAGTGTGTTCATTGAAACAAAATCCTGCAGAATAAGCTAAATGTGTAAGACCCCAGTGACATCTCAGAGCTATCGGTTCCCATGCAGGAAGTTCTTTTTGTCAGTTTTTTACACATTGTGCATTGGACAAGCCCCCTGACCTGTAACTGGGGATGTAAGTGAACAGGCACAAGAGGAGGCAAGCAAGAGATGAGGTCTCAGGGGTGTAAGGGAGAACGATTCCTATATTTGTATCTTTTTCATTCCAGGTCTGATTAGCCACAGGTCAAGAGCAAGACAAGGTCTGCAAGCCGGGGGGTAGAGAGAGAACAAGCAGATGGGATACGAGTTCTGGTAAAAACTGTCTGTGAGCCTGAACCCTCCATGCTCTGACAGCATGAGAGAAGAGGGGATGCTACCAGAGCCCTGTTTAGGGCTGTCCATTTGGGAGACTGAGACAAGGGTGAACAGCATAAGTTTTTGGGGCATAATTAAATCATTTCATTATCAGATGAACAATCTGTGGTTGAAAGAGAGGGATATTCAGCGGAAATGGGGAAGGAAGATTTTGAAGGAAACCAGAGTAAATGCCAGAATCACACAAGGTGGCAGTGCAGATTGTCAGCAGGGGTTTCTGGACGTTAGCAAAAGGCTAAAAATAGTCCAGTAGAATCAGATACAACAGGAGAAACTAGACACTCACAGATGATGTAATTCCATTGATTGTATTGGAGTTTTGCTTGTGTGGCTCAGCTGCGTATAGAGTCCACAGGATAAGACGTTGGTTAATTACTAATTATTATCATGGATTAATGATCATCATATATTTATCATAATTTGTTTCTATCTTGAATTGATCTGACTTTTCCATTGTCATTCTTTGGATGCAATCATTTGTACCAGGCTCTGAGTACTTGGTACCTCAAGACTTCTCATATCTCTGTGAGAACCTCTGGGGTGTTGGCTGTCAAAGTAGCCATTCTCTGAGTTCACTGCTTTGATCTGACTCAAGTGCACATGCAGTGAGCCCTGTAGCCCTCAGGTCAGGAGAGGAACAATTCAGTCAATAGTCTGTATATATTTATATTTTAAAGCTGAAGACCAGGTAAATGCACAGACTAAATAATTTCAAAGAATGGCTTCCTCCATATTTGCTGCAGCTCCAGTGGAGAAAAAAACCTTCAAAAGCTTGTGACTTTAGCATCTCCCTGCAGTGAGGGCTTTATTTCATTAGGAGAAAGGGACCAGGCCCGGCAGTGAGGCAAATGCTCATTTTCCCTTTCTTTCCCAGTGATACTGTCACAGAGCTATAATGGTAATGGCGATGTTCATATTATGGACTGCTTTCTACTGAGAGCATGACTGAAGGTTCATTTCATGTAATAGACAGATGCCACGAGGGAAACATTTTCCCAGTATTAAAACCTGTACCAGTGCTTGTACTACATGTAATTTATTCAGTCTCTGGCTTTTCTGGGGAATGAGTTGAGACTTGTGCTGGGGCAAGAGTGTAGACAACCCCTGTAACCTAATTTTAAGGATGCGTTGATGGCAGAGTCCGGAGTTCTTCTGCACTCTATGGGCAGAAGCAGTGGTTTTTACAGCTATGGCTGCATAATTTCCTCAGCTGATAGTACTGTAACTGAAGTCAAGCATCCTTAAACACCACTGCAAGCTGTATTAAGTTGCAATGAGGTTGCAGCTCAGATGGATGCAAAAGTCACTTTTCTGAGCTCATGGCCATTATTTCTTCACATCTTCCAGCACAACCGCACATGTGGTCAGACCCTCATTCAATCATGACAAAATTATCTAGGTTAACTTAGAAACTTTAGAAGAGAATTTTGCTATTTTTGCTGCGGTTTAAACCCAGGCAATTTTGTCAGGACTGTGTTTGGAAGCAATTAGAGCACAGTTATGGCACCACATCTGAGAATGTGGTAACTCCTGGTGAAGAGAATGAGGAAAGAGTTGTGGGCAGCTCGGAAAGGATTGGTAGTGATAATCTTGTAGAGCAGATGAGGGGCAGCCAAAGCAGAAGATTTGGCCACAGGCCAGGTGGTGTAAAAATATACTGTGAGGCACTCTGGAAAATCCTACACAGCACATGTTTCAATGACCTTGGTAGTTAAAATGGTCATAATTTTAAGGCTCACCTCCCACAGAGGTACCTAAATGAAGGGTGTCATTGAATGAAGAATCTTGCAGCCATGACCACCTCATGTAGGTACAGGGTAACGGCAAAGCAATGGGAGTGACTGCTGTCAGGGATGGATCACTGATGCCAACATCACATCATATCATGAGAATGGGACACAGAAGAGCAAAGAAATGTTCCTCTTCATGAAGGTAACTGCAGGACCTTAGTTTTTTCATACACAGCTCTCAAAAGTCAGGAAGCACATTAAAGAGAGAACAAGAAACTGGACAGAAAACCTAGGTGAAGGGAACCACTTTTATTTCTCCTCAGATTTGTCCCAACTTCTGAAATTGAAACCCAAGCATTACTTCAAGGGCTGTTTTCCTCAGATTCTCATTGCTGGGCTCTTAGGAGAAATCCCTAATTTGTTGAAAAGTAGATAGACAAATTGAATCATCAGCACAAGTTTAGAGTTTGCTGCGGAGATTGTGAAACCTCCAGCAGCCCCAGGAGATTAAAATGTTTATCTTAAACTTCTTGAAGTGTAAACTAACTTTTGGTTGCTTGCTCTTGGTTTTACTGCCAAAACACCATAATAATAATAATGAAGAGGCAAAACAACTTTTCCTCAGATTGCTTTCTGGCAACTCGTCTAGTTGCGTAAACCTTTTTGATTCCACACTGTCCTTTGGTTTGGAGCCACACTTTGTGCTCAGACAGGGAGCAAAGGGCTGAGAGTGCTTCTCCAAAAGGATCCCCTGAATGGCTGAGGTGGAGACAGCCACAGAGCATAACAGAAAGCTGAATTTATTAAGAAAGCAGGCTGCTGAGGAGGAAAATAGCATTTCAGTGAACTCTGATGTTTTGCCAGCAAGAGGAAAGGTTAAGAGCAGAAAGAGCAGTCCTGGCCTCACAAGTTTGTATACCCTTTTCCATCTAATAATAAACCAGAATAGGAAAAAATTCAATTAATTGAGGTAAAATAAAAATTGATAGACTTCTATAAGGGAATTAGGTTCAACTGCTATAGTAAGAACAGTGCTTCTGGAAATGCTGATTTCAACAGGATGCAGACATAAACACTGTGAAGATGGATGAAGCAAGAGGACCTCCGTTTCAAACACAGAAGTGGCAGGTGTTTCCACTGGTAGCTGTGCTGAAAAGCTTTGAGATATTGAATCCCTGGTCTGGGGATCTGCCATGAGGAATGCAGGACACCATATAGATAAAACATCCCGTCTGCCTACCACACTTTCAGTCAGGATATCATGAGCCCATGGAGGTGGAATAGTCTGGAAGGACTCATGCAGTGTTGCGAAAGTACTCAGCAACTCTTGTTTTCCCTGTCTGTTCAGTGTGCAACGGCCTGTGTTATCTATGTTCTCCTTTTGTACTACCACAAAACTGGTGTGTCTTCCTGTGGGACTAAACAGCTTTCCATTTTCTTCCAAGGTAATACAGATCTATGCTTACAAACAAAATGAGACAGGGACTGATTCTGTAACTTCAATATCAGCTGGCATGTCCATACCATTAGCTTCCCTTAGCCTCCAGGAGAGGAGGGCCACATTCAAAGGGCTTATTGGGAATGGTCATTGGACCACACTAACTCCAAAAGTGCTCAGGAACATGTTGGCAGGGCTGATCACATCAGATCCATGTCAGGGATTGCTTACACATGTGTGTGCGACAGTACCTATGTTGAGGTTACAACTCTTGGAACCACCCTTAGACACTTTAACCTTGTGATGTAGATGTCTGTTTATTGCCACACTGCATTCTTGTGTCTTTGCTAACAAGATTCCCTTTGGAGTAAGTGCATTAGCTCCTTTGGAACAGACTGTAGGAGTTTTCTTTCTGCAGTGGGAATGCAAACAAGCCTGCCCTAATTGCCTTTAGAGACCAAGCTTCCTACTGTGTGAACCACAAAGACACAATGAACAAATGAACAGGGGAAAAAAGGCAGAGAAGTTTGGAGCTCCAGATGTACCCATCAGCATTGTCATTTATTTCTTTGGAAAGTCATGTTTCTAAAGGACTTTCACTCTTCCAGTTGTTCTGTCTCTTTTTTGTAATATTCACAAAACCAAAACAGAGCTAGTTTAATGAAAAGGTGTTTTAAGAAAATGTGATTAAAAAATAATGCTGTGAAAGGAAAAGCAAATTTATATATAAGCATCAGATAAAGAAAAGAAACAATATCAATGGCATAATCATTGGAACTGTAAATAAAATGTTAATTCTGTTCTAATTAGTAGTAGCAGAGATGGTCATCATATTATTAACGAAAAAATATTCTCTTGCAGTGCTTTCAAATTGCACTGTAAGACTAGAGTTATACCAACATTTTTTCTGTTATCAGAGTCCCAAATATCACCTTAAAATATGTCGGGCAGTTGAATTTTCAATGTCTGAAAAGGTTAGGAGGATGTTTAAGTCCTCCCTCCTGGTGTTGGACAGAGCAGAGCTCACAAGTTGCCTTTGCTGATGATGGGCTGTAGATGTGTGAGATGCCTGTGGGACATTAGACAGGGTTGGAAACTACAGCTGTGGAAGGGTTGTTGGGGTGCTGAACATGCTGTGGGAGTGAGAAGAGAAAGAGAGCTTAAAGCTTCCATATTTTGCTTTGCTTTGGCTTGTTTATTCTCCTATGCTATCTTTTTTCTTTCTATGGACAGATAAAAATTAATAACCCCACCTCAGTACTGGAGAGCCCCAACAATCTAATTTAACTTGACATTGTCTAAATATCTGAGTGCACTTGTTCATTTTCCTTAAATGTAAAAAAGAAAGTGACAAAGAGCACAAAGGGTATTCTGGGACTTTTAACGATATTACTCACTTCTCTCCAGCAAGGAAGGACATTCCCTTCTGTTGGATTCAAGTCCATTTTCCAGTTGTCTTTTTAATTGCTAAGCTAGTGGTCTCTGGGGAGTCCAGATAAGATCAGGTGAAAACGGTAAGTTCTTATTTTACAGAAATTTCCAAATCAGGACTTTACTGCTTCCAGATTTGACTCATGCCTGGAAGGTAATGGATATCATTAACCATATAATAATAACAATCCCCGGTGTTCCTTGTGCCTGGCTGTGTAAATGTACACATGGGCTAGGAGATGGTCTGCACACACTGTAAAAATTTGTCTGAACACAGGAATAACGAAGGAGGAATATTTTCCTCCTGCATCACTTCAAAGGAGACGCACTCACAAGGCCACCCAGAGAAGCAGTGTCAGAGCTGGGTACCAGCCCCCAAGCTCCCAAATTCCCCACCCAGTGTATTTGTCTCATTTTCCCTGGTTTAGTCATTTGTGAACAGCTCACATCAGAGTACATGATTCTGGCAGCAGGCAGCTTAGTTATGATTTGGTAGCAAAATATTTGGACAACAGACCTTCCAAGCAGAAAACTTTCCAGTACAGAAATACACTTCATCCTTCACTACTGTTGCCCCGGGCTGGTTTGATGTCTCCCAATCCCTGATTACGGAGAGGTTGTGCTCCACTCTTTTTCCATTAAAGCTCTGATGATCAGGCCCTTAATCAGCCCCGGCTTCCACTTCAAATTGAGTAATGTCTGGGCCATTAATATTAATGGAAATAGGATATGCTTCTGTTTGTTCGATTTTCAAGTGGTTTCTGGGGGATATCTCCCACATTGTCCAAAACACAGGCATCACACACACACCTGCTCAGCTATAGAGTTTTTTCCAGATATTTACTTCCCTGTTGATGGTAATAACCATATTCTCTTGATTCCTAGTCAGTCCTTACAGTCCTTTTTCTTTTTTATTGCCCAGCCTGAAAGCCATTACCAGACATAGCTATATCTGATTGTGCCCGGAACAATCATTGGACATGTTTTGAAAGCTCTGGCTGGGCTTTTTGGGATGGGGAGGGTTTTGTTTTTTTTGCAGGTATATTCCCAAGTAAAATCTTACATAGTAAGATGAGCTCCCTTGAGCTGTAGTCTCAGAAGATTTTGCCATTCCTGGTTTTTGCTGTTGATGGGTCTGCTGGAGTGGTTGTTTCTCACCACTTAGCAAAAGACTGTGTGAAACTCCTTATGTTCTTCGGCATGAAGATAAATTTGTTCAAGAGACATTTATGTCACACAGAGAGGCACTGATACAATTTTTGTGGGAGCATTAACCTTCAACAGGAAAGCAGAAAAACCCTGTGGAGCAGTAGCATCCTGTACAGATACATCATGATTTTTTTTTTCCTCAGCAGCTGTGCACGTCTTTTCTTTCTCTTTGATTTTTAGCATATTTGTTGAAGAAGAGGTCTTCTGTCCTTAGGCATCCCACACACTTTATAGAGCAGATATGTGGCATATTCCTATGAATGAAATAACTTGCATTTCAGTAGTGTTGTGCCTGGACTAACTGAAAAAGCTTCACAGTCTCTATCTATATAATCACGGACCTCAGCTCCCCTCTGGCTGGCCAAGCAACATAGAGAGCTCAAATTAACGAAATTATAGCACAGTGAAGAAAAGAAACTTGTTTAAGATATTTGCTGAAAGGATCTGAGATCCCACATTTAGAGCTAAGACATTGTTCAGCTGCTTTACAGAACAGAGGCCTGTCTCTCTTGGGTAGAAATACTGAGAAGATTTGGAACTGGGAACCTTTCATATCTCATTTATTCAGCAATGTGCTGGAGTCAGAGCAGGCACTGTGCTTTCCTCTGCCCTTTCCCCCTTGGTTCTCTGGGCTCCAGCCCCTGACCCGTGAAATTGCCCCACTCCTGAGTTCTGTGGGGAGACAACACCCCTGCTTCCCAGGGGTGTGCTTCACTTTAGGAAATTCAGACCACCATCCCCAAAGCTATTTATAAAAAGTGGAGGCTTAATAATTACATGAAATGATCCCTTTGGGTCATATCCATTACCTATTTTTGACAAAAGTAGAAAATGGAAAAACTATATTAACTGGAGCTAGTTAGTGCCAATGGCAATGAGGTCAAAGGACACAGGATCCAATCACTCAGTTACCTGGAACTGGTTAAAAAGTGTCTTTGCATTGCCTACATGTGGCATCACAGGAAAATTAGGTTGTTCTCTGACTTATTAACAGCTCAGATACTTGGGGACATGCAAAAATACAGGCACATACCTATGAAAAAATTCCTAGTTTCCAGCACTCCATGGAAAATCAATCAAACTCTGGACTTTTGTGTCCCCCAAAAGGAAATATTAGACTTTTTCATCTCATTCTGAATAGCATATTGGTAATGCTCAGGGGAGCCATGAAGACATCTGCAAATGTGATCTGAGGTCTTGATGTCCTACATTACTTCAAATACCTACGCAGTTTTCCTTTTTGCAGAAAAATATCCAGGGAGCAACAGTAAATTCCTTCAAACATGACCTGCTGGAAGATGGGAAGGTAAAACTAAGAAAGGTTCAAGCAGTGTGGGTTTGTTGGGTTTTTGTTTAGTTTTGTTTTTTTCCCCTCTTTTTCTCCCCTCCTTCCCCCCCATCCTAGTGTGGATGGTACGTACTGCTGAAGGCAAAACAGCGAACTAAAGAGGACTTTGGTCCTGCTCCTTGGTGCTAGTCATGCTGTTATGACCACTGTCTGCCAAGACCTAAGGCTCCATCACTAATCTAGTGCTTATCAAAGATTTTTTCATGTCTTATTTTAAAAGGGTTTGTTGGAACATTTTCTCATATTTCTCATTCTGATGGCTGTGGTGGTTGCTTCCAAAACCAAGGCAGAGTACTGGGACTTTCAAGTCCCAACTACTTTTCCTTTTGCCAGAAGCCGCAGTGAGATGAAGCCAGTCAGTCACTGATTCTCCCTGAATAACCTAGGAAATATCGCCTCTTTGAAGCACGAGACAGTTCAGAAGCGACATTAAAAGAGAAGAGGTGGCCTGTAGTATTTCAGCAAGAAAAGAGCTGAGCAAGAGTCAAGAAAAGAGACAACAGATACCTATGATTAATAGACATCATGAAACCATAGAAAAAGACATTGCCCATACAGCAGATAATTTCTTATTTTGATTTAGAAAGCTCCGTACTAGAATTTGGCTGTTTTCTTGTGTGCTTGTGCACAAGTGAATAAATGAAAGACCACAGTGACAGGTTGAGGAGCATGATCAATAAGTGGTCTTTTCAACACTATCAGTCAGCACGTGCCATTAAACAAGATATTTCAGTACCACCTTTTTTTCCTTATATACCTTTTTTTTTGTCCCACTCTACAAGTCCATGTTGACATTTGTGCAAAGTCATCTGTGGGCCTTGCTCCCTCAGGACACGTTGGTGGAAGATGTGTCAGATCCAAAATGGTGATTAGGCAGGCTGATGGGACAAATAGAAACTATTTAATAAAAGGTGGGATTTTGTAGAAGGAAAGGGCAGTTTCAGAAAAATCAGGAAGTATACATGGACACTGGAGAGGAGAGAGAGGAGAAAGGGAAAGGGAAGGAAAATGTTATTCCTAGCCCAGGTATAATATTTTTCATTCTGTAACTGCTTCAAAGAAACAATGATTATGGGCTGGTTTCAGTTAAAAGCCAGTAATAAAGGAATCAGTCATGTAACAAAAATAAATAAATGTTGTCCGAAAAATTCAAATGTGGCACTATTCTGTGGATGCTGTCAGCTTCCGGACAGACCACAGACAGGACTGGCCCTGCAAAAAGATGGATGCAGAGTGACAGCATCTTCTCCCTGCCAAATGATCACACAGGAGTAGTCTGTGAATTCGTGTTAGCACAGGAATGTACTTGGAAAGAGGTCTGGTCTCTCAGCTCCATGACGATCTATTTAAAAAGGCAGTCAATGGCCTGATTTTTCTTACCCTTGTTGTTCCTTGTGTTTTCTTTTCATGTCTGAGGTGTTTATTAGGTTTGAGGGCTGTATAAATGAAAACAGACAAACAGCCATCAGTTGGCAGTGGGGTTGTTTAGCCAAGCAGAGGCTATTTTGGAGATCCACCATTCTGTTTTTCACCGCTGCTTGGAATACAGATGTTCAGGAGCCAAATTGCATGCTCCATTTTTAACTTGTCCTCCTGGTCCCTGGGGTTGGTGCACAGGGGTTATTTGCACAGGTGAAACACTGAGGCTTTGCTGCTCTGCAGAAGGGCTAACAGATATCCTCCCCACCCTCTGACCACAGGGAAAGGCATCAGTAGGGCCTGTGCATGATGGGAGATACTTTGCATATTTCTGATTTCTGTTTCTGGAAAAAGTATCGGGGTATTGTTAAGCCCTGTGGATCAAAAGGGGAACTGGTAATGGGGGTGACCTGCTCTCATCTTACTGAGGATTAGTAGGATCACCTCACGGGGTGGGAAAGAAGGAAAATCTTCAAGCTTTGATGTAAGCCACAAGGCAATATGGCATTGGAAAAAACAATTTCTTTTTCTCTGGATTCCACTACAACTTCACATGCCACTGAAGCCTTTGCTCTGCTCTACCAATTGGTTGAAAAAAGAAAGGAAGACATGAGAATGCAAAGTAGAACCCACCGCTGCTCCAGGTTTCCACCTACTCTCCCTAAGTGCCAGAGGGAGAGCTGAGCAGGCAAGCAAAAGGAGATGTAGGCAAAGATTTGCTATACATCACACCTTAGATGTCTGCACTTCTAAGACTGTGAGCAAAATCCCTTGGCCCGGCCCTTCCTGCTTCATTTCCCCTCCAAATTTTTAGCTGTTTTCAAAATTTAAGCTCTCTGCTCAGGCAGCCTATAATTCACTATGAGTTTCCCCCAAAGAATTTCGTGCCTGAACAGCATGTAGTGCAACAATGGTATTTGCAGTATTTCTATGGGATGCCACCCTCCACGGCGAACTGCAGGGAATACATATGAGACTCTGGAATGCACAGCAGTAAGTCCTGCAGTAGGACATACATAGACACATACATAGAATTACAGAATCATAGAATGGTTTGGATTGGAAGGGACACTAAAGATTGCTTATTTCCAACTGAACTGGGAAGTCCCGGTTTGTATAGTGCCACACAAGGAAAAGGGACACAACGACACTATTAGCTGAAAGTCTCTGTGTTCCCTTTCAGTTAAGCTGCGCCACTTGCCTGCACAGAGCATCTGCCCAAATTGCACTTAGGGCATGGTCTTCAGCCTTCCTTTTCTTATTCAGGGACAATCACTCCTCCCTATCCATAGGGTGTTTGCTGAGTTTGGTTGGATTTTGGGGGGAATGGGTGGGTTTTTTATGGGGGGTGGTTTTGTTTCTTTTCTTTTTTTAAGCAGAGTGGGAGAGGGGAGCTTTGTGGGTTTTTTTGGGGGGTGGAGGGGGTTGGGGTTTTTTTTGTTTTTTCTTCTTTTTGGGAGGAGGGTTTTTTTGTGTTTTTGTTTGTGGGTTTGGTTTTTTTTCCCCCGAAGTAAGGAAATTAATTAATATACAATCACACAATATATGAAGGAAGGGAGAAATGGGAGAAAATGAGAAACAGAGTCTCATGGAAGAGGCATTTCTTATGGCCAAGAGCTCAGCTCAGGGTAGCAGGAGATAAGAAAGTGAGTTGGGTGCTCTGGGGCTTTGCAGACTGATAGTACTTTGACGTACAAAGAATCAGGATGACTGCATGAGAAAAGCCAGCTTTGTGCCATGATCTCAGCTTCAGACTCATCTTCGAGTTTGTCTCTGCTTCCTGAGGGATGTTGTGTGGTGTCACTTCCACAGTGCACTTTCTGGTCAAGAGAGAGAGATCTAAGGAGCATCCTTCTTGAACGATGCATGATATGAATGCCTGATCTGAACTGAAGGGAGTGCATAAGGGGAGAGGCAGAAATGTTGACTCTTCTCATCCCTTTGTGCTGTTTGAAGCAAAAATATTTCCTTGGCATGCCAGAGTTAAGACAAACACATAATGGCTCAATCTTTTTTTCTGGTGCCTTTCTGGTGGCACTTGTGACCTGCCTGATTAGGTCTCGGTTCTCTCAGTTCCTGGAAATCTCTTCAAGATGACACATAAAAATTACTAGGGATTTCTGAAGAAAAGTGACAAGAAGCTACCTGCTCCCCAAACCAGTCTTGCCATAAATTTCCAGTGATACAATAGATCTAAACAGCTGGCAAGATACCAGATACTAGATCTCTCTAGCCACAGGCACTAGTCAGTACTTGTGTAGTACCCAGGAGCATCTTGAAACCTGCGTCTAAAATCTGGGAGATTTGAATAAAGAGAAATGTTAACATACTGGAGATAGGCATGATGTGTGCATCTTTGTGCAGTCCTGGGTGGACACAGCCGTGTGAGATGCAAGAAGAGGCTCATGTGATACCCTCCCCAGTCCCACTGCAGCAGTGGGGCTTCAGCTGAGGACATCTTTATTTGGAGCTCAGGCCAGGCCAGGTAAAAAAACCTTTGAATTCACCTTTATACAACACTGTTTTTAAGAGAGTCACTCTGCTGTGTGTAACCACAGAGTAAGGAGAAGGGGAGGGAAGGCCCCTCACTGGCTCTGAAGAGCAGGTACTGTTCCCTCCCGGTGCTATTTCTGGAATGTCTTGGAAGTACCCTGGCTTGTGCTAAAATAGTGTGCAGGCCCTGACTTACCTCATGTTGTGAGAAGAGGCAAGTGGTTTGGGGCGAGCCTTGAGAAAGGCAGGAAGACTGTGCCAGGACAGGAGGCACACACAGCCCTTTTGATTCCCTGAAAATTAAATAAGGAGTAAAGATCCACAAGGCTGAATGTGGGAAAGTATGTGTGAATTGATGCCTCTGCTCCAGGGGGAGGTCACCTGGGTGAGAGGTCGTGCAGTGCTGTTTGAGGTGTTGGAGAAAGACCATCCATGCCTCCTGGCATGGGGTGGGAGGTCCCCAGGGTGTGCTCCTCTCAGCCCCCCCAGAAAGGCTTGCAGGAGAGGGAGAAGGTAGGGCAAGAAGTGATGTACAAGAACACTCATTTCGGGGATGGGTTTGAGGGGTGCATGTTGGCACAGTAGTTGACCAGTGTTGGTTCATGGTGTTTTGCAAACTGAGCCCTAGGGATGAGCACCCTGGCAACAGTAAAATGGTGCAGCAGGGTTACACTTGATTCTTAGAAGGAAAAAAACTTCAGTCATTGACAAGTTAAGAATTCCTTTTATTTACCTTTCTGTAATGTCATTTTAAGAGAATCAGTCTGTTAACCAAAACAACATCACTTACTAAGAATTTGTCTGCTGCAGGCTAGGGCTCTCCTGCATCTCTCTGGATCAAGCTAGAAATGTGACCCAAAACCTAAGGTCTCTGTTTCCACTATCAATCCCGTAGCACTGTAGCTGCATCTAGCACCAAATGAGGCTTAAATCTAAAACATTTACCCAGGGCTCCTCATCTGTTGTCTCCGGATGTAGCCACTACAGGAGTGTGATATTTGCTAGATGGATCAGCTTGCAGTTTTTGGCAGCACTTCGGACCACTGGCTAGTGGAGAGTTTGTTTGTCTAGGTCAGTGGTGCTTCATGTAGTTCAGGGAGCAAATCACACCCGACCTCAGCTTGTGGCTCCACGGCTCTCCCTGTCAGTTCTGGGATGAGGTCTGTCCGCACTGCATGGTGTATTTGCTCAGTTTCTGCTAAGAGATACTTCCTGATACTTCCAGGGGAATTTCTACCTGAGTAAAAGACAAAATTGAGGAAGGACTTCCTAACAAGAACTACCAATTACTTTCCTTTGGATATGGTGCATGTAAACAGCTAATTCACTCGCACTCATTTTGTGAATACAGCACAAAATGCATAAATAATTTGATCAGCAAGGAAAATAGACAAATGCCTCAGATGGAGTTAGCTGATGCTTCTGCTGCTCTCCTATCAGTCTAGATTACAAAGTAAAGGTCTTTGCAAAGATGCAGTGATTGCCCATATGGACAGGGCTCAAGGAGGAAGCAGTATCTGAGTGTAAGCTTAGTTAGGAGCATATCCACTGTATGGTGTATGTCACCTTCCACTGGTGACAGAACACCAGGTATGTTGTAATAACTATGAATATCTGCCCTTGGTTGCATAACTCCTGTGAAAATCAAGACCTCAGGGGAAGGAGGAGGTGATGAGGTCAGACCTAGAAGTGTTCCACCTCCAGACTGATTCCAGATGGCATAGAACATAAACCTTGAATACCACTTTGCTCTTCTCGAGCAAGTGATTAAGCCCATTTTGTTAAGGAGAAACATGGGCAGACCATGTCTTAAATCACATAATCTAAACATAATGCCATGGGGTAAGCAGCTGCCCTGTTAGCTGTAAGCACCTTCCACCTTGGGTACTAACTCAGCTCCCATGCACTTTCTTCCTTACTTGGTTTTATCATTACTGAATCATAAATGACAGGCAATGCCACTGTCTCCCTCCATTTCATGAAAAACAAAAAGGCTGAGTCAACTAGGTGAAAAAAAAAAAAAAGAAAGGTATCCTTAAAAAGAAAAAGAACTGAGACAGTTATTTTCCTAAGATCAAAAAGTTATCTACACTGCAGAAGATATCAAGTCCAAGATAAGGAATGTGGAATAGCCCAGATTCCTGTTCATAGTCAGCTCTATG